>NC_090932.1:1381759131-1382061381 GCF_040938575.1 Ambystoma mexicanum
GTCTCTATTTTGCATCTCTTTCCCTAGCTGTGAGCGCTTGGTGGGAAGTTCAGCCCCATAGCATTCAGGGTTCCCATTTTAAGAGCCTCGGCCTGGTCCCTCCCTTCAGTTCTCACCATTTGGGCCTGTAACCGCCTGTCCCCACCACTCCTTCAATTGCACTTTGGCTATCCTCTGAATTGTTTGCCCCTTACGCCCTTTCCCAATCCCCCTTTACCCCCTCCCCATCCACTCTTCCCACAGTACAAATACCTGCATAACCACAGGTTTGACTGTACTCAGCCTTGAAGTATTGAAAGCTGTAATAGCATGGGAAATTCTACTGAGGGATAGGTTGGGAGGGCGATGAGGAGTACGTGGGAGAAACATCCAGTCGAAAGAACGTTACCAGGGGTAAGTAACTTGTTCTTCTAATGGATTGTGTTAGGAACAATGTGATTTATAAGGGTATGTTTTGGTACAAAAAGGTACAAAAGAGTGGATTTTCAGTTGCTAGGGTTCCAAAAGTGGACCTCACAAACACTCCTGAATCTGTTCTTAGGCAGATTGACTGTGTTGAACCAGGCTCTGGGATGCTGTCTTTGCATTACGAACCAGAGTCTGATGTGGCAATTTGGCGTGGTCTAGGCAGCAAGTCTGTCACGTCTAGGTGACCAGTCAGTTCGAAGCATAGCTCTATGTGGTTCGATGGCAGCGTTCAAGAGAGGAAGTTCGGGGGGTGTGGCCAGGCGGCACACCATGCGGACGTGTTTCCTCTGAGCTCCGGTCTGAAGTGCCCGAGTCAGCCGATTGAAGCCGCTCAGATGAATAATTTCGGTCCCAAACTAACACCGAGCTGAAACGACATGTCGAGGAGTCTGCTGCCGAGTTTTTGAGAGGGAAGACTCGTAACTAATACACTTTCGGAGCCGTGGATCCTGGCACCAGGAAACCCAAAATGGCGGTGCGCGCCTTTTTCGGCAATCCTAATGAGGAGTCTCTCGCACCCAACCCACGCCGGAATCGCGGTCCAGACGGAGGGCTCTCACTGCAGCAATAAACTCAAGGCAGCGAAGGTGGACTGGAGGCACGGGCGACACTGAGCCCAGCGGAGGGGCACTGCAGGGGAGCGAGGTCCGAGGCGAGCGGACCCTGAGGGCACCTGACGTACTGGAGCTCCGGCGGGGGGAATCCGTTCGGAGGGCTCGCGGCCTCCTTGACTCTGCGGCAGCGATCCTGAGTCCCCGTGCGAGCCCCGCTCGAGACTGCTCACCTCGGCTGGAAAACGGCGGCGCCTGAGGGAGGTCCCATCCAAGAAGCTGCATCGCAGCTGGCTTCTCCGGCTGCCCTCGATCGAGTGTTGGAGCCGACAGGCTCCTTTTTGCTGGGTTCCGGCCCTCTGCAGCACCGCGGTGCAGGCTTGGTCGGCCCCCTGTGGGCAGCGCTCGGAGCCCCCAACAAGAAAGCTTGACCGGGCTCCCACGGATCCTCTCTACAGGTGAATCCCCCCCGGCCCCTAGCCCCATCAAGAACGCGGCGTTGCCCGCCCTGCCCCCCCCCCCCGGGAACGCAGCTCGGGGCGGTGCGGCACAGAGCGGACAGATCATCAGGGGGCCCGCCTGTGCAGCTCGCGCGGGCCCCTGCGAGCTACCGTTTGCCTCAGCCCATCCCGGCGCTAGCCCCTTGGCTCTGAAACCAGGGCTACGGTCGAGGCGCCGGGGTTACGAAGACTGACCCTGGAGGCTCTGAAGAGAGGGATTTTCTTTGACCCACCGGCCTGACGGATTCGCAGCGGTTCCCCCCCCTCCCAGGGATCAGGACAACATAATACTGTGAGGAGCCCAATCAGGTCCCTGACGCCAAGACAACGGACACGGACACCAACTTACACAGGTATGAAAGTAGAGAGACTATGAATAATTACACCAGGGGGCCCAGAGCGGTCCTAAGGGAAACGGAGGAGCCGGGGAAAGTGCCATTATTAAGAGTGAACCCTCGGGTGGGGCCAGGTGGCCTGGTGCAGTCCGCCGGAAATATATCTGCGATAGCACACAACGAGTTAAAATCTCATACTATTAACAAAGTACGGGCTCATACCTCTTTCGTCAGGGGCCTGGGATCTCCACACGAACACAAGCAAGTGATTTTTATACCACCTCTGGGGATGCCCAAACCTAGGTCCAGGAAGAAAACGCGTAGCATTCAAGCCTACTTGACGCCTCAACCAAGAGTCCCACCCACCATCCCTGCTCTAACCCCGGAGCCGAATACCAATATGGCTGTGTCCAAGGAGGATCTGGAGAACATGTTTAAGTCCTTTAAGCAAGATATCACCCAGGAAATCAAGAAGGAGATCAAAACCTCGAAGGACTCTTTGGCCCACTCACTTGCAGAACTTACATCCCATCTTGGGGGGGTTGGAAGCCAGAGTCAATGACCTAGAGAATGTTACCTGTGTACAATCCCATGATAACGAAGCCCTGGCAGGCAGAGTAAAGATCATCGAGGAACATCTAGAGGACATTTGGGCAAAGCAAGCTGATCTGGAGAATAGGTCGAGACGTAATAACATACGTCTGCGAGGAGTCCCCCGGAAGATTCCCTGACCGGGACCTAGCGGAATATGTCGAGACATTCTTTAGGGCCCTTCTAGAGCTGCCTCCTAATGAGGAACTAAAATTGGACAGAACTCACCAAGTGTATTCCTCGGCCCAGCTGAGGAAGGACTTACCTCCAGACGTACTCACCCGTGTGCACTTCTACCGCCAGAAAGAAGACATCATGGCGGCAGCCAGGAACGCAGACTCAATTCGATTTCAGAGCCCTGAGATACACCTATTTCAGGACCTGGCCCCATACACCTTAGCTCGCAGACAGCGCCTACACAGAGTGACAGCCTGGTTGAGGGATCAGAGGAACCGGTATCGGTGGGGGTTCCCCTGCAAGCTGATATTCGAACTCAACAACCAACACTACATAATATCCTCTGAGGAAGAAGAGAAAAGTCTGATGGAAGAGACACCCGACGGGGTGGATCATAACCCACAGCCCACCTCTCGCCCGGCGATGAGCCCACCTCTCGCCCGGCGCCGAAACCTAGAAGAGGGAGATCCCATCGCAGACCTGAGGCTGCACCAGCCCTGATTGAGGAATCAGAATTGAGGAAAACAACAAAAAACCCCGGCGGGGCCCCTTCACCTGCATCCTCGGAAGGGAAAAGTTGGGCAGAGATCTGTACAGGCTGAAGGTGAGAGCTCAACCCTATACCTGCATTTGAAGATCTGTATCCAGCGAGGACACCACCTGATCCCCGCCAGGATCTGATGGGAGACCCTGCTGCGAGAGCGGGGAGCATAACTCCCAACGTAGTTCTCCCCCATGCACAGAATGTTACTCTTCCTTCTATCTCCTCTTCTCTTTTCTCCTTCTTGAAGGTCTCAGATGAAGATTGACTCCTCCATGTTAAACTCCAGTTTATTTACAGTATTTACTTGTTACCTTTGAACCCTTGGCCTAAATGGTGTTTGGGTTTTTGAAATTTTCTATTAGTAACTGACTTGGGCACCAGATTGGATGGCGCCCTACAAAAGTATTATTCGCAGTGAAGTACCTTGGGATTTACGATTGTTGCAATCCCTGATGGAAATAACTAGCGTAATTGATGCTACAGACCTTTTCTATAAGTTCCTTAATGAGTTCCTTATGTTATGTTTCTCTCTGACGTTGTCAGAGGAAGATTATGATTTGGTTCACCACTCCCCTCATCCCGGTTGCTCCTTCGTGCCCCACTTAAGGAAATGCACCTGTCCGGCGATGGCTGGGAAATTACCCCTGATACCTGAGCGACTGAATCATGGCAACCCCTAGCTATAGATTTATCTCACTTAATGTGCAGGGTCTGAATCCCCCTTTGAAGCGAAAAGCACTCTTCCATAGATTAGATGCCTCCTTTCTGTTTCTCCAAGAGACACACCTGTGCCCAGCTGATGAGTTCCGCCTGAATGACCGAAATTACCCCATTAGATTTTTTGCTGCAGGGGGTTGCCATCTTGGTGCGCAAAGAGATCTCTTTCAAATCTGACAGACAGTCTCGTGATGAAGAGGGGAGGTTCCTGCTGGTTAACGCCACGTTAGACGGCCGCAAGGTCACTCTGGTCTCTATTTATGGCCCGAATTCCAATCAAAGTCATTTCTTCACGAAACTGTCTAAAGCGTTATTTGACCATGCTGAGGGGGAGGTAATCTTAGGAGGGGATTTCAACGCTGTAATCAATCCCTTGGTTGACAAAACATTACCCTCCACAACAAACGATGAGAACAACTTCAAGGCCCTCTCCTCTGTGCTGAGAGATCATTCCCTGATCGAGGTATGGAGATATTTCCACCAGGACCAAAGGAATTACACATATTTCTCACCAGTACATGGAGGGTTCTCAAGACTTGATATGTTCTTGATAGCCGACACTTTGATCCCAAATGTGTTAGAGGCTGAGATTCTTCCAGAGGCATTAGCAGACCACTCTCCGGTCCTGTTATCTATCACTCCCCCTCGGGCCACCCCTCCCATGAAACCCCCCTGGAGGCTAAACGACTTTCTATTAGATGACCCAATGATTCGGGCCCACATCAGAGAAACTATAGAGCTATATTATAGCGAAAATGACACGGGAGACGTGAGCTGGGGAACTATCTGGGATGCAGGGAAAGCGGTACTCAGGGGCCACCTAATAGATCAAGCTGCGCAACGAGGGAGAGCCAGGAAATTGCTGCGAGAGCAATTAGAGGAGGAAGTCCTCAGACTTGAAGGGGCGCATATGAAGAAACCCACTCAGCGCATATTAAGAGACTTGAGGGTGGCTAAGAGAGCATTGGAAGCGCATCATGTGGGGAGGGCGGCCTATGGCATGATGCGCACCAAACAATTTTTTTACACAAAAGGAAATAAAGCGAATAGTTTATTAGCGGCCAAAATAGGAAAGCAGACCAAACAAAACAGAATAGACTTTTTGAGAGACAGGACAGGCAAAGGCACATACTCGGAGGAGGGCAAACTTCACATTATAGAAGACTATTTCACGGAACAGGCTACCCCGCACGTTGGAAATCCGGACCTCAATAATGAGTTTATAAACAAAGCGGAGCTCCCACAATTACCCCTATCTCTGAAGGATTCCCTAGAAGCTCCAATAACGGGGGAGGAAGTAGAAGCGGTCATCAAATCCCTCCCCATTGGGAAGGCCCCGGGTCCAGATGGATTCACAGACAAATTCTATAAATCCCTCGCAAAAGAACTCACACCGCACTTAACTACATTATTTAATACCCTGTGGGAATCGGGATCAGTCACCACATCTATGGCCAAATCATTTACCACCTTAATACTAAAACCTGGAAAAGATCTGGCAGACTGCGCCTCCTACCGGCCCATAGCTTTGCTTAATACTGACGCTAAAATCTTCAGCAAAATTATAGCGCGCCGTCTGGGGGAAGTATTACCTAAGTTAATAGACCGAGACCAGACGGGCTTCATCCAGGGTCGATCGGCTCATGACAATATCCAAAGAGCTATTGACCTGATAGCCCTGGCCCCCTCCATATCAGCCCCTCTTTCCCTGCTGTCATTGGATGCCCATCGGGCCTTTGACAGCATGTCATGGAGTTATCTACACTCTGTCCTGAAGGGCTTTGGGTTTGGCCCGCACTTCTCCAAGTTGATCCTGGCCAACTTTCAGATCCCCACCACCCAGGTTCGAGTCAACGCCCATTGGACCCCACAGATACCTCTTGGGAGAGGGACCAGGCAAGGTTTCCCCCTATCACCGCTGGTATTTGCGCTTGCAATGGAACCGCTGGCCCAACATATCCGCCTACACCCTGAAATCCTAGGGTTCAAATTAAAAGATCAGACTCATAAAGTTGCCTTATATGCAGACGATGTGCTCTGCTTCCTGCGTGAAGCCCAGACCTCGGTCCCTCCGCTCATGGCCCTGCTAGATAGATTTAGGCAGATCTCGGGCTTCTCAATAAACGCAGCCAAATCAAAGGGGCTGAACTTGTCCGAAACCCCTGAGGTGCTAAATGCCCTACAGAACAAATTCTCCCTCAACTGGGTAACCTCCAGAATAACATACCTGGGAGTGCACTTAACAGCAAGCTACTCTGGGCTGGTAAAGGCCAATATTCCCCTGCTATTTAAAGAAGCTAAGGAATCACTACTAAAATGGGGTCCCCAGGAGATTTCATGGCTGGGAAGGAGGACAGCCGTTAAAATGACTTTACTACCCCGCCTCCTTTACGTATTTCAGGTGCTCCCAGTTTATATTCCAGAGCGAGATCTACATGACCTGCAGAAAGCGATATGACAATTTATCTGGCAGCATAAAACACGCAGAATCCAGCGCAAGATCCTTGCCAGAAGTAGGCAGCTTGGAGGCCTAGGGCTCCCCTCTATTGTAAGATACTATCGAGCATCTCAGATTGCCCCTATCCTGGTCTGGGTTGTCCAAGAGGACTTCCCCAAATGGCAGGACATAGAGCAGTCACTCGCCGGGGCCCCCCTCTCTCACCTTCCTTTCCTGCCGTGGGAAACGCGAGCCTCACAACTACCACTTCTCCCAACCACGAGCTCCTCACTCAGATGCTGGGACAGACAGCTCACCATTAGAGGGTTGACTCCGGGTCTGGGCCCTATGACTCCGATCACACAAAACCCAGTCTTCACCCCGGGGCTTCATCCTAGCTCTTACCATAACTGGTCGGGAACTAAAACCTTGAGGCTGCATGAGACATACGCCGACAGTGTCTCCTTGACATTTGTTCAATGCAAGGAGAAATTTAATCTCCCAGAATCTGAAAGGTTTAAATACATCCAACTTAGACACTGGATTACCAACCCGTTAGTTAAAAAAGAAACCATCAGACCCCCTATAGGCTTAGAACTAACTGCGGTAGAAGGTCAACGCTCCCATAATGTAGCTACGTGCTTCCGTCTCATAGAAATAGCCCCAGAGGAGGAGGAATTGCCGTACATGGTAGCTTGGGGGAAAGAGCTGGGGAAGGAGATTGCTCCTGAGTCATGGCGGAGAATCTGGGCCAGAGCACACAAGTCCTCCAGATGCACGACGGTGAGGGAATGTGCACTTAAAATATGCTATAGATGGTATTTCACACCGCAGAGACTACACGCTATGAATGCAGACTACCCCAACACTTGTTGGTACGGTTGCGGGGCAAAAGGGGACTTAGGACACATGTGGTGGCACTGCCCGACTATCCAATCTTTCTGGTTGGAGGTCCGCTCCAAAATCAAAGAAATCTGTGGATCCCTCCTTCCCATGGACCCGATAGTGATGGTGTTGGGTGACTCCCCTGAGGACGGTTCATACCCACAATCTGGCCCCAGAGCGCAGCTCATCACCCAACTACTTATGGCAGCCCGCCTTACGCGCGCGCGCCTCTGGAAAGAACCGGAGGGCCCCCATATATAACTCAATGGTTGGTCAAGGTCTGGGAACTCTTGGGAATGGAGAAGCTAACAGCCACATTACTGAACCGTACGGATAAATTCCGACAAATTTGGGGCCCATTTCTAGACCATGTAGAAGAAAAGGAACATATGTTCTTTCAACCAAGACTGATCAAATGGCTTCTCCAGCCCTGAGAGACTCAGTGTACATAAGGGACATAGCTGGCCTGGCACCAGAACGACAGGAGGGTAACAGACACTAAGGGTAATACCCAGACTATGGGGGGAGCAGGTGAAAAATGAGTTTTATTCCTTTTTTTTTTGTTTCCTTTTTCCCTTTACATACAATTGCAACAATACATCCCCCCGAGAGTAACTGTGATGTCGCAAATGAAACTATAATAGTTAAAATGAAATATCAACCCACTGTTAAATTAATTGATCTTAGCGGCACTCGTTGAGGTTCTAAGCTGGCGAATGTTAAGAATTGTTGAACTGTATTCAAATATCCATGCCACTGTTTATATTGTTAAGATCTCAATGTGAATTGATGTTTCAATAAAAAGATTTTGACAAAAAAAGAGAGGAAGGTCAGCATGCCTACCAGGGTCATTCTGGAAGTCGAGCCGGCTTTAGATGATGGTTCATGCTGCATCTTGTTGGCGATTGACACCATTCTTCCAGGGTTTGAGTCGACATCCGGAGTGGTTCAATGCTGCAACCTTGGTGGTACGATGTGTTCTTCAATAAGGCAGTGGTTCAAAGAAATCTACACCAGCAATCTGGTGTTCGAGCTGCACATTTGATATGGTCTGCTGGTACAATGCAGCGTTGGGCTGGTTCGATGAATGCAAAACAGCAAAGTGTCAAAAGCAGTACTGCGGGTTCTAGTGGTTTGAAGGTGTTCGAGCATGGTCAACTTTGTGTTTGAACACGGTTCGAAGTAGCAGAATACAGAAATCCACCTGTGTGACCTCTTCTGGTGCTGTGAGTCATAATCCAAGAGCTCAGGGACAAGAGTATTAATGTTCTCCTTCAATCCCTGTACAGGGATCTAACTAGCACCTGCAAGCCTCCTTCACCGGTACCGGTGCAGCTAGTTGAAAGTGCAGGTCTTGGTCCAACAGCAGATCACCCCAGTGGTTCGATAGAGATGGCTAGGGAGCAGAGCGTGCTTCTGCATTGTAGCACCTGCCTTCTACTCTGGCAGAGAGATTTAGAAAGGACCGCTCTTCCCTTCAGCATCCAAACAAGATACATGACCACCGAGTAGATGAAAGCAATGGCACCAATTCCTACCAAGGTCACTTTGGCATTTGCCTTTTTGCATGATTCCCAAAGTGCTTTTCTCTGAAGGAACTTTAGGAGACAAGAAGAAAAGAGAAGCCCACAGAAAACAAAGATGGAAGAACCCTACCTCCAGACCTTCTGCTCTATCTGACTACCCCCTTCCCAAGCCTGCACCCTGAAAGGTCCTTTTGTATGCAGTTAGGAAATATTTCTCTCTACGGCACCTTTCCTTCCGTCTTTATGGAATCTCCCAAATGTGCTTTTATTTTTTAATCTGACCTGTACTTTTTGCAGTACAGTGAAGCCTTAAGCTTCACTGCACTGGCCTTTCCTCATATGTTATGGGGAAACTGATATGCCCTTCAGGCTATCAGTACTGGAAAACATTGTTTCCCTTAGTCGAGTTACCATATTACTACTTACATTTGTATCACTTGTGGTCATGTTTTATCATTGTGCAATGCAGCTTACACTGCAGTATAATGGGGTGCATTTTTGTTTTGCCCTAGACTGACACTCAGAGGATTTTTGGTTACTATAGTTGTGCTAAAAGGATAGGCTGGTGACAGCAGTGACTTTTCCCCACTTTTTGGGGAATTTCGTTTTAGCTTTACTGCGTTTATCGCGTTTGGCTACTAACTGCGGCTGCTGGTCAAACATGGCCGTGCCACAAGGTTTTGCCTGTTCTTCTGCCATCTTGTCCTTTAGTCTTGTTCCTGGGCTCAGAGGACAGAAAAATCCTTATAAGGACTTCTAATGCACGGGAAAGCAGAAGCTTTTGGGGGGCTTCTGGAGGTGTAACGCTCACCTGATTCCCGTAGAGGCGCCGGTCTTGACTGGGCGTATACCGTATCTTCAAAGGTGATGTGTAACACACGGCTGGCTCTTTGGGCTGGACCTCTGTGCACTGTATGTCTGACTCGAAGGGTAAGATGTCTGCAGATAGAAAATATGGGATTAATGAACTGGGTTATTGAATGTCTCTCTCTTCTTCCCTTTCTCTTCTCCTGTAGAACCCCGAAGGTTAACACTCTCACCTTAGGTAAGTGAACGCCGTGCTCTCCATCTGCCTCGGGGCAGGGTGCTGTAACCAGTTTCTTCACTGGATAAGGGGAGCAGGCCTCTTGACTTCAGAGGACTGCTGTCCGTCGTTTACTGCACGAACGGGAGGTTTCGAGTAATTCTAATGTCTTTAAAGTCTTTAGTAATGATGTCTCTTATTTTGCAGGGTTCCGGCGATGGTGGATGACGGGCTGAAGTGAGTTGAAGATGGAGCCCGTGTGATGAATAGAAGCGCCTGGAAGCACGTAAGTAAGCGCTTGTTGCCTGCTTCACGATGCGCTCTAACTGTCGTTTTATTTTGCAGGTACTAGTTCGGAGCGGCTGCAGGGTGCCGGAATACCCACTGGGTTAGATGTGGAAAGGAGTAATGGCACGTGAGTATTAAAGTTCCCCAATGTCTTTAAACGCACCTTGTTTTGTCTTTCAGATGCGGGATGCAGCGCCGAAGGCCGCCGGAGCGTGCGAAGAGTTGGTAAGCTTTTGTCTTTCAGATGCCGGAATGCAGTGTGAAGACCTCTGGAGCGCACGAAGAGTAGGTAAGCCTTTGTCTTTCAGATGTCGGAATGCAGTGCGAGGCGTTGGTGACAGCCGATGGACCAGGTAAGTGAAGAGCTGTCACTGAAGACCGTAATGCTAACCTGTTCTTTCTTGTCTTTATAGGTGTTGCTGAAGACTGGATTCAGGATGGTAAGCCTTTTTCCTTAGGCCCAGGATCAGATGCAGAAGACACGATGAGCGTTCTGCTGCAGAGGATGCAGAATAACGCAAAGCAAGATTCATCCATCGGGTGTGGTTTAAATAGCCTCCTGTAGTGCTTAGGTGTCTCCTTCCACAGCCACGCCTAGGTAAGAAAAGAGTTCCTGCTTTCCAGAAGAGTTCCAGTGTTCTGAACCTAGGGAGTGGCTCCTGTCCCACCCAACAGGAAAAGTAGTTCCAAACAGAAGAGGATCAGAGGCTCAACTGGCAGGCAAGTAAGCAGCATGGTCTGCTGCAGGTAAGTCCACCCAAGCATTATGAGCCCGGCGCTTCCAGCGCTGGGACTGGGCATATTTATGAGCCTGGTGCCACTGGCGCCAGGACTGGGTCCAAAAGGTCCCAATTGGGACTGGTTGGCACTCGGAACCTGGGTTATGGATCTGCTTCCAAGGGAGTTGGGAAAACACTGACGTTTTGGAAGCAGAGATCATGACAGGAGGTTTGCTGGCAGGATGTGGGCTGGGTCCTTCTGACTCCAATCCACAAACTGGTTTCAGTGTGCATTTTAGTTCCCGCGAGGGGGGGGGGTGTGTGTGTCGGGGGTGGGTGGGGGGGTGTGGGTGTGGGCTAGTCCTGCTAGTGGGAGTTTCAGCTCTTACCTGGCTTTTAGGATAAGAAGAGCACCCCTGCAACCATTCTTCAGAGATCTTGGAGAAACCTGAAGGAGCCAAGTATCCTATCCAGCTGTGAGACCTGCAAAGAGGCCTGGACACCAAGTGTATTGAAAGTAGATAAGAAATGTGGAAATGAGAACTTTTTAACCATACACATCTAGGCAGTTTACTTGACCCCATAACCCCTCCCCCACTACCCTTACACCCATTACCCCAACACCCCCTCCCCCACTACCCGCACACCCATTACCCCAACACCCCCTTCCCCACTACCCGCACATCCATTACCCCAACACCCCCCACCCCACTACCCCTTCCAAACTACTCCATCCACACATGCAGGAGTTACTTGGCCTATTTACGGGCCCTTTTATGAGGTTCTGGGTGACCCTCTGTTGTCCGGCTCAGTCGCTGCAACCATTGCAAGGGGCTGCTCTGGACCGAACTAGTTAGAGTTGTGCTGGAGGATTGGGGGGGCGGGGTAATTATGTGCCGTTGTTCGGCAATGGAGGTCACCAACCTGTTGATGGACTCCGACATGCTCGACATCACCCCATTCCCCTCCCGCAAACGCCGGGCCAGGATGCCCTCGGTGGCCCGGCCAAGCATCCGGCCCATTTTTCGCCTGGCGTCCTGCATTGTCTGCCGTTGGACTTGTGCCTCAGTGAGGTACTGTGACATCAGGCTCTATATGGCCTACTGCCGCCCTTCCATTCACGTGAGGCGCTCCTCAATGTCCCTAATATGTTGGAGTCCTGGCAGTGGCAAGGGTGATGGGCTCCGAGGGCCTGGGAGAGTCAACACTGCTCCGTCAGAGCCATCTGTTGTTGTAGGATTAATGTTTTCCTGCCTGGGTGTCCGGGATTGTGCCTCTTCTGGCTCACTGGGCACTGGTGTTTGTGCCTCCTCCGGCTCACTGGGCACTGGTGTTTGTGCCTCCTCCGGCTCACTGGGCACTGGTGTGTGTGCCTCTTCTGGCTCCCTGGACACTGGTGATTCAGCCTCTTCCACATTATATGCTTGCTTAGCCGCAGGTGTTGTGGTCGATTTATGGGGGGCCTCGCTGCCAGGTGTTGTGGTCAACTTGGGGCCTTGCTGCCAGGTGTTGTGGTCGATTTACGGGGGGCCTCGCTGCCAGTTGTTGTGGTCAACTTACTGGGGACATTGCTGGCTGGTTTAGTGGTTGCCTGCCAGGGCTCCGTGCTGGCAGGTGTTGGTGGGTGCTCTGGCTGCTGGGCAGCCTGTGTCTCCTGGTGACGGGGGGGTCTGTGCTGTAGACACTGTGGCATGCTTGTGCCTTGCCGTGGAGGTGCCTGCTACCTGGCTGGAGTTGGTGGTTTTGCGTTGGTGGCGACGTGCAGCAATCGAACGGGGAATGGTGGCTATTTCACCCTCGCTCTCAGATGAGGTGTCTGTGGGGGACAGTGAGACAGGGCATTAGTGATGGGTGTGCATCCATCTGACATTCATCAATGCTAGCACATTCTGAGTCCCGTGCATTGTCATGGACATGTTGGTGGGCCTGGCATGGTGCACACAGGAATGTGTGGGGGATGCAGCGTGGGAGCATCCTTGTGGTGCGGCCATGGAGTGCGCAGTGTCTGTTGGCTGGGGTACTGGTGTCTGGTGGCTTGGGTGTTGTGGCCATGCCACAGGGGCTGTGTGCCATGTGGGTTTCGATTCTCAACGTGATCCCATTTTGTGCATTGATGCATTTAGTTGGCTCGGCGGATATGGACATGGTGGGTGTGTCAGGTGTGCGACTGGTGTTATTGATGTGTGCATTTTACCATGAGGTGGATTGGGCCATGTGGTGGCACGGCGGTGACGGCAGCTGTTGGATAGTGATGTGTGTCTGCATGCAAATGGCACTTGTGTGTGCATTACAGGGGACATGTGGGGTGTGTCAGTGGAGTTTGTTGCCTGTCTTCCTGGCAAGTACTTACTTACATGCAAGGAGTCTGTCGGTGGGTGGCAAGGCAGCAGGGATCTGGTGGCACTGACTTGTCATTTGGACTTGACCATTGGCATTGGGAATGCTATGTGTGTGATGTGACTTTGGAATTTGAGTTACGGCCACTCACCGGCATCATCAGATGACGCTGCTCCCGTCTCTGAATCTCGTACCCCCTCGATGGTCTCCATGTGGAAGACAGTGCTGCAGGTCTCCTCCCATGGCTGAAGTTTTATGGGGGATGGCGGACCACCTCCTGTGGCCATCCCCTGGCTGCGCTCTGCAGCAAGGATGTTACAGACCCCAGAGACATAAGTCATCCCACCGCTTACAACAGTCTGACGGTCTGTGGGGTGGTCCCCGCCGCTGACACTTTGGTGGCTACTTCCTCCCATATCGCCTTCTTCCTTAATTGGTCTGGGCGCCGCAGATCTGCTCCAAACACCACATCGGCATGCTCTATTAGTGTGTCCGCTAGCATATTGAGCTCTGGCTCGCTGAAGCGTGGTTTGCGGCGATGGACGGTGCCTTGTGTTGCTATCATTCTCCTCAGTGTTGGTGTACACTTGGTATGGCAGTTGCACTCCTGTAGGATGAGGATTGCAATGGATTGTGATTTTAAAGATGGCCGCCGGTGCATTTTCCGTTGCGGTGCGATGACGTTGCTTCCGCATCAACTATGCCGCTATTGGGGGTTTTGGAGCTGTTACCGGCATGCCGGTGCTACCGTTTCCGGCATGCCGGAATGCGCGTGCGCGCTGACTCGGAATCTACCATTGATTCCGGCAGCAGTGCTACACGGACACGGTAGCACCTGCATGCCGGTAATTTTCTTTTCTTAGCGGCAAACTCGTAATAAGGCCCTCTGTGTTACCAACAATATGTTCACGGTTAATAACGAATACTTCAGACACCTACAGGGCATTGCCATGGGCACGACCTTCGCGCCTGCCTGTGCCAATTTGACAATGGGATTCTGGGAGAAGACCGATGTTTGGACAGAACAAAATGAAGCCATAATGGAGAATATTGTAATGTGGCTGAGGTACATTGTTGACCTTTTCATCATCTGGAAGGACACTGAACATGAGTGAATAGAGTTTATGAAGTTGCTCAATACCAATAATAACAACTTACGTTTAACTGAAGCACATAGACACACTTTTATTACCTATCTTGATGTTAATCTGAGAGTAGTGGACCAGAAACTCACCACTGAGGTCCACAGGAAACCCACAGGGACTAATGCTCCCCTTCATGTGATGAGAGGGCATCCTAAGAATTTAATATGGAGTGTACCGTATGGTGAATTCGTCAGACTTCGGAGGAATTGCTCTACCTTTGAAGCGTTTGATAGGGAGAGCAAAATCACGGCCTGGGGCTTCAAAGAACAATGTTACCACAAGAGAGTCATCGAAATAGCGTACATCAAAGCACGACTATTTAACAGATCAAGTCTTCTCACAGCCTCTCTAACACTGTAAAGAAGTCTTTGGGAAAACAGTCACACAACGGCTATTAACTTTCAGCACCGAAGCTCAATCCATCAGGCACATCCTTAAGACGCTGGAATATCTTACTGGTGGATAGTGATCCATCCAGTAGACTGAACACAAGTCCAGACATCACCTTCAGAAGGAACCGCTCCAATAAAGACACACTTGTCAGCAGCTACATGCAACCGGAAAGGAAAGATGACAATAGGACGTGGCTCCAAGATCAGAGAAAGGGATTTTCTAAGTTTACCAGATGCAACATCTGTCAATATGCATGCAATTGCTGCTCATTTATGCACCCAGTCCTGGGAGACATTATTCCCGTAGACGATGGAATCACCTGCAAGTATGACTATGTTGTATATGTTTTACAATGTGCATGCAATAAATGGCATGTGGGCAGCATCAAGTGCAAGTTGGAAGTCTGCATACAGCAGCATGTTAGAGCAATCACCAAAAGTGACACGAACTATCCCATGGGCAAGCATTTTTGCTGATTTAAACCTTGAAGGGTTTCAGCTTTTTCAGCATACCAAGGATCGTGATGGGACAACGTCGAGGTGAAAGAGAATGTACTCTCAGACACAGACAGCAAGAAACACGTTGCATTCTGGACTTAGAGAGCGAATACCCAAATGGCCACAACATCGATGAGGAACTGCACACATTTCTGGGTCAATGCTAAGCCATAATTTGGAACTGTACTTTTACTGCAGTGGCTTCCGCAGTTGGCTCTTGCTTCTCTTCAGTTCTGTTCCTCTCTTTTTTTACTTGTGTGGCAATTTGGCTCTTCTACTTTTTCCTCTTTTCTGTTGTTCTCTCTCCTCATTTAGATGCACTACATCAAACTGATTAATGCCTGAAGTCAGATGTTTCTTTCTTTTTTGTTTTTCTTTGTTTCTTTCTTTTCTCGTTTTTGTTGTCTTGTTTTGGGCACTTTGACTTGCGTGTGTTTGTTGACCTTTCAGATTTCCCTTAAGGTTTCTTCCACACTATTACGGTATTACACATGTGCGGTTTCTTTTTCTTTCCCCTTTTTTCCCTGTACTCTTTCAACATTATCACCACTGTTAGGGTTTTATTCCATTCTTTCTTTCCCTGGGATTCCCCCTTGTTCATTATTCACTTATTTCTGGTTTCCTCTTCTCTCTCTCTTCTCATTTTCCATGTTTCCGGGGGTGCTGTATTTTTACATAGAAATAGGAGTTAAATTGTACACATGATAGCATTGTATTCATTGGTCGCATATCTTAGCGGGGTTGATACCTGTGGTACATTGTTGTGATGCATTATGCAATCTCTCCATGGGGGCCTTTTCCAGCTTGATATTAAATAAAATGTTTGGCGCACTCAACGTTATGAGGGATGGTTGGCAACTTGTTCATCCGGGAGCTCAAGGCTCATGCACTTCGCACTTTATGACAGGCATGCTTGGGCATTTTGCGATCATGCGCACGTTTTTCCAACATGACTGTGTGATGTATATGTGAGAGGCCGGAGTCCTTTTATGGTGTTTGTAATGTTCATTTTGTACCTTGTGCTTTTATATTGTTCTGCATCAGCAATTTATTCCTATGGTTAATGTTCCATTGCTAGAACACCAAGGGTAAGTCTATTTATACCTATAATGAGGTTTTTATTTCCATTCTTACCGGGAATTTATAAATATATCATCACACTCAATCACGATCTATAGAGAAAGTGGTTTTACTAAACAGATTTTAATATGTAAAAACATTTCATCAGAGCAGTAGAGCAGTACAAGACTTTTATAATATGTTGATGATGATCTCCAACATAGAGAGGAAGTTCAATTTTGTCACTTCCAGCAATTAAAACACAGAATCAAGTATATAAGTCACAACACAAGAAACATATAAGGCATTTTACATTAGATAATGCCAATGTACTTGGATTTTTCTAGTGCTATATCTGCACGTCAGTGTATGAATACTTTAATGGCCACTCGGGTGCCAGCAAATAGAAAAATCCAACAACTTGTACTGTGAACACACGACACTTAGATTATAAAGGCACCTCTGAACGAAGGGTCCTTTCTAAGGATCTAAAACTTAGTGTAGACATATGACATAATATAATGTCTAGAGTTTTTAACACAGTCTATGGCAACCATTCTACACATAGATCTAAAACACATGAGTCCTGCTCATGCTATATCAGAGTCGACCGGTTTCATAACCATATCTCATTCTGGTTATCTTCATCAGGACTTTGTTTGATAAGGTCTTGATTGCCTGTTCTGGGAACTCTGTCTTGCGCCCTTACGTGTGTATTCCTATTCCTATAGGGTATAGATCAAAGAAAAACAGAAAGAGGAGTGGTTACATGATGTACCATCCAAATTCTCGAATTGTATACTGCTATACCTCTATTTCTAATTATGGGTGTATCATTTGATATCACTAGGCTTACTTATTGAAAGGGACAACTAAATGTGTCCAAAAATATGCCTATTCTTACATAAAACATCAAAGGGAAGGGTGAGGGAAAGGTAAAGGGGTGAGGGAGTGATAAACAACAGGCACGGGGGAACTCCATAGCCTAGACCAAAAAGTCTATAGGTGGAAAAGGGTGAACAGAGGGTGAAGAAATCCCCTTATAGCCCATTTTTCTTTGTGCGTGATCTTACCACACTTTACTGTGGACCATCACTGCTCAGAAAACATCTTGGAGGAGAGCGCACCAAATAGCACATTACCTATTTAAGCATTGGCTTATATACAATCTGCAAATAATAGGCAAATGCACTATAAGTATACACGAAAAATATTAAATCCATACATTATTTTTGACACAAAAACGACCGTTGATGTTATGAGCTATATAAACTTCTCAAGGGATGGTATGGACATCTTTGAAACTAAGTACAACAACGGGCGTGCAAAGTTTCCTAAAGCACGGGTGCGACTAAGTACATGCATTATTCTTAACAAAGCAGCACTTGTTTCATGGGCTTTACAAAAAGCGCCTATCGTCTTAATTATTCAATAGCTGCATCCAACAGAGCTGTGTCTGCGCAGTGTTTCTAAGTTATGGACACCTTTAAAGTCAAGGACAGAAACGAACGTGCAGAGTTTCTTAAAAACGAGTGCTGCAAAATATATGCATTATTCTTACCAAACAGCACTTGTTTAGTTTGTTTTACAAAAATCGCCTCTCACCTTGGTCACTTCAAAGCAGCATACATCAAAGCTTCACTGTGTCTGCGCAATGCATCTAAGTTTCAGCGAGCTGGTACACTATTCATACACTGACTTGCAGATATAGCACTAGAAAAATCCAAGTACATTGGCATTATCTAATGTAAAATGCCTTATATGTTTCTTGTGTTGTGACTTATATACTTGATTCTGTGTTTTAATTGGTGGAAGTGACAAAATTGAACTTCCTCTCTATGTTGGAGATCATCATCAACATATTATAAAAGTCTTGTACTGCTCTACTGCTCTGATGAAATGTTTTTACATATTAAAATCTGTTTAGTAAAACCACTTTCTCTAATGTTCCATTGCATCATGCACCTTGGGATGGTTGGTAACTGGTCCATCCGGGAGCTCGGGTCTCATGCACTTCACACTTTATGTCAGGCTTGCCTGGACATTTTGCCAACGTGCATGCCTTTATCCAATATGATTGTGCGATTTATATGTTAGAGGCCAGGCCCCCCTGCCCCGTTCTGTATGGTGTTTTATAATGTTTATTTTGTATCTTGTGCTTCGATAACATGTGATGATGACCTGTATTGCACACAGGTCAATGTCAACTTTGAATCTTGTGGAAACACATGGTTTTGCATATGCATGTCAATCATCATGCCTAGTGTTGCTAAGTACCATGCACTGCGCATTACTAATTATTGAGGCGTATTAGTGACACAGGGTTTGTAAACAGTCGTGCATTAGCATTGGACCATACTGCCTTGTTTTGCACAACAACTTGCACTCTGGACTGTCAGGCCCTTTTGGCACATTGCACTTTAACATCATGATGTTATTCTTATGCAATTTTTATACTGACTCAGACACTGCAGATACACCCGCACGTGTGTATCGGCAGGCGAGATACACATTTGACACCAACATACCCGTTACATGGCTCAGCTTTGCCAAGGGAATGCAACATGTCTGACAGCAAAAAATGATTTGGGATCATTCCTTCTATTATGTTTATTATCTCTGTTACACGTTACTCCTCCTATATATGCACTCTGGTTCTATGGGCAGCTGATGTGATCAAGCGGCGTGTCTGTCGCGAAACACATTATGCTGCTGAACTTTTGGGTTCCACTGCTCGTGTGAATGCCATATGCTGATGGATTTTAAATCTTTTTGGATGCGCGAATAAAAGCAACTTTGCTACTCTTTTTGGACTCCGATTCCTACCTACGTGAGACTGAAGAATGCCACTCATCACCTGTTGCTGGATCAACAGTATCTTTGCATATATATATTTCTGAGGCTTGTGGAATCTGCTAAGATCACATGCTGTGCATAGACCGATATCTAGTGGAAGCTGCAGAGTATTGCAGTTGTTTTCAAAATTCGAAAAGGGACGTCGACAAGGCGTGCTAGTAATACTATCCCTTGTGTGACAGTGTGACGTCCACTGTACCCATGGTCCTTCACGTGTCGAGGTCCCTCAGATTGTTTTTTTCCGCCATTGTAGACGGACGCACAATAGCAGAGTTCCTCTTTTGGCATATCGCCATTGATTATAATAATTAGAGCTAGATCTCTCTTCCTGTTCTTTATTCACTGACTATCGAGATCATCTTGGACTATGGTGAAGGAAGAAGATCGTTGAATACGATCCTTTCGATGAATCCGTTCGGCCTGGGAGGGCCGCACCGGGCTTCTGCCAACGCAGTAGGGAAAGAGGTGGGAGGTCATTGAGAATGTATTTTCCCCTTTTCCTACATTACATTTGCCTAGTTACCATTACATGTTATCCTAGATAAGACCCTTTTTAAGTTCTGCCCAAGTTGCAGGAAAAAATTCCTGTGGGTCGACAAGCACCTGGTGTGCAATCTCTGCCTCACACGAGATCATGTCGATGAGAAGTATTGAGCCTGTAGGCTCTTCAAACCAAAGGCTCTAAAGGACCGTAAAACGAAACGCTGGGCCCACCACGCCATGCAGGCCGAAGCTACTATAGACATGGAAGGGACCTTCAGCGATGGTAGCAACGCCACCATTTCGGAAGGAGAAGGTGAGACGCTAGTTTCCCAAGCGCAAGCCCCGACCCCAACAGACAGGCCAGCGGTCCTGTTATGTTCACCTCCACTAAACACACAACCCAGGGCCGAGACTCGATCGGTTGTCGACTAAGGGCCCATGCACAACGTCTAGGGAGAGGTCCACAAGTTCACTGTCCTCTGGGCATACGCAATCCCGATCGCCACATGACAGACCGAAGCCCCCTTGGCCTACCCATGGGCCAGGGGGAGCCTTGACCCCAGTCTCCACTAAATCCCAACCTAGGCCTTCTCGGGGCCAGCCCTGGCGCCTTTGGCCTTTGGCGCCAGGCTCATACTTAATGAGTTTGTGCTTGGGAACTACTTTTTGTTACTGTCATTCAATGTGGAAGTGTCCACAGAATCAGGCTTTTTGGAACCTGGCTTGCAGAAGGATGGTTTGGGTGTGGCACCTTGGAACTCTTTTACCTGGACTTCTTTCTTGAAGCTATTTAAACCACGCTCGACTGGACTGACACGCTTCGCGTTAGTTTGCAATTCTGTAACATAACGCTCACCGCATTCAGCTTCAGCCACGAACCTCGGATAAACAGCATCTGCAGAAAAAGAAAGAAGACCTCGTTAGAAAAGATTGCAGATTACCTGAATTCCATCATTAGCGGTCCTGCGCTCTTCCGACCGGCATCCTGGAACCAGCGCTCCTTCTGATCGAAGGACCTGCAGAAAGGGAAAGACAAGGCATTAGACATTTTACACAATTAACAAACTTCTCCAAAAGGCTTACCTACCACTCGCACTTCATTCCGCAACATCTCTGGAATTGTACACTCCGGCGGAGCACCGCGACCAGTGAAGGCAAAAGATAACAGGTTAGCAAAGGTAAGGCACCTTAGGGCTGCGTTAAGCGCCAACTCGCTGCGTCTAGGCACTCCAAAAATGCTAATACTTACCAGCGAACCCCGAATCCAATCTTCGCCACGAATTGGACTTCCACGTACCCAAGGAAGAGAAAAAAGACATTGTTAATTCCAGAAAGGCATACTAGGACAGCAAAACATAGCAATAAGACCTACCTCACGTCGGGCTGGCATCAGTGAAGTAACTTGACCGCCATAGGCCGCAAAGCACCACCCGCCAACATCAAGAACAAGGTGAGAGGAAGCCCAAAGGGACCGCAGACATACCGGGTGGTGGGAGACTGTTAATCCCAGTTACCCGGTCCTAAACATTGTTTACCTGTATTTCTGGCAGGATTCTTCCACTGGTCACTACTGGGCATCGTAGGGAGGGATACCTGGACACCGATTGCTGGGTGGCGCCCCACTGGATCCAGGTGAGCGTAACAGAATGCGAAGCCTCCAAACTAAAATCCACCTGGGCGCCATGGAAACCTCAGAACTAGACCAATTGGCCCAACTGATAGGAGAATTACGCGTCGAGGTTCATTCTGCCCGTCAGGAGACTAATGCTCTCCGAAGAGATTTAATTGTGACTAAGGAGCGCACAGAAGACCTTAGCAGACAATACTTGCAATCACAGGCAGGTCAGACACCTCTGCCGGGAGGCAATCCAACGATGCAGAACCCGCTTCTTCAACTCCGGTGCAAATTACTCTACCAGGAGCAGTTCCTTTAGCCCGACCGGAACGATTTACAGGCGATCCACGGAAATATGCCTATTTCATGACTCAATGCCGCCTTCACTTTCTTTGCAGGCCAGGAGCATTTCCAAATGACCAAGCTCGGGTGGCCTTTGTTCTATTGGATTTGAATGGTAGCGCAGCAGATTGGTCAGTACCATTAGTGACCCATGTTGATCCTATATTACATGACTTTGGGGGATTTCAGAGGGAGATGGAGAAGCTGTTTGGCTGTCACACTCGAGAACAAGCAGTGGACAATGAACCCCTTTCCCTCCGACAGGGAAATCAGGATTTGGTAATGTACATCGCAACTTTCAACAGACTCGTCGCTGAAGCTAGGTGGCCTGAAAACAAGAGAACATGTTCTTTCATCGGGGGTTAAGGGGAGAGTTAAAAGACGTTCAAGTAATGGACCCCCCTCGAGACTGTTCGGAGTTCATAAACTTAGTCGTGCAATTAGATCATCGGCTGCAAGACCGAAAAGCAGATCGCTCCAAAATAGATCCACGGGCAGTGTATGTTCGGTCAAGAGACAATGTAACTTGTGCACAAGAAACCCCTGTGGAGCCCATGCTTCTTGGGGGAGTGTGACCTCCGTTAACCAAATAAGAGCGAGACAAAAGAAGGCAGCAACAACTATGCCTGTACTGTGGAAAATCAGGACACTTTCTGAAGGACTGCCCAGTAAAACCCCCTAGGAAGGTCGTCGGGGCCACTGAGAAAGATGAGGAAAAAGAACCTAAGTCGGAAAACTACCCAGCTCGACAAACGTAGAGGTCAGTTTGTCGAGTGAGAGAAAGGAGCCACCGACCTCACACTTTGCAATACCATTGATCCTAATCAACAACTGTCATGATGCCTACCCCCGGGCATCAGGACCAAGCCCATCAGCTCCGGGAGCAGGCATCCAGACACTTATTAAAACCCCAACAGCCCCGGCTGGGGGCTGTTTGGGTTGAGTCCTGGCGCCTTAGGCGCCAGGCTCATAGACTTTACTTACCTGATGCAGACCATGCTGCAAGTGAGTCCAAGCCAACGTGAGGCCTGGATGGGACTATTTTATTACAGGGACTATTTTTTTACTTGGGCGTGGTTCTGGGGAACTTCTTACCTGGAACTACTTTGGAGGCTATTTAAACCACGCCCGAACAGCAGCACACGCTTTGCGTTATTCTGCATCCAGCAGCGTAACGCTCACTGTGCCTGCAGCCAGCATCCAGTCCTCTGCCACGCCCGCCTCGAATCTGGAGCTCCTGAAAACAAGAGGAAAGAAAATGACAAGGTTATAAAACAAACTATTTTCGAATTCCTCACCTGATTCCGGATCCATCTCGCCTCCGGACCTGGAAAGAATATCATTTCAGTACGCATTGCATCTCCAGCTGCAGCGCCGCGCCATACTCACCAGTCCTCGCAGCATCTTCCGATTTGGCGCTGCCTCCATCGTTTCTTCGCCGAACTCCGGCACCTGGGGGACAAAAGAAAACAACAAGGTGAGCCGAGAAGACCAACAAATATAACTCTTATCACCTTAGACTTACCTGATTTACCACCGGAGGCATTATTCTAGAACTCTCCACATCTTCATGTGCCACACCTGCAAAGAGAGAGAAAACAACACGTTAAACACGTGCAACATTTACCGGACAGCGTCGGGTAATACAGACTCTTACCTGAGCGCCACCAGCTACCACGAGAGCATCTTCTCACAAACTCAGCTGCAAGACAAGGAAGGAAGGGGGGAACAAGAGTGAACATCGGACATATTGAACTCTATGAACTTGATACTTACTGGTCCTAGCCAGGAACCTCAGAGTCAATACTCTCCGGAACTCTCCCACGCCTTCAAACCAGTGAAGTAACTGACATCAACGCGCCCCTGCAATCCATGCAGGATGGAGAGCTCATATTTCAAGAGTATAAGGTGAGATTGCTGAAAGGGCACTTCGGAGTGATAAGTGGGGAGGACTGTGGGGGGTGCCATCACTTGAATCCACGGGTGGCTAAATCCATCTCTCCACTTGCAGGAGAATACTTCTACGGGTCAAGCAGACAAGATTGAGAGGGCCAGTCCAGTCAGTCATCTCTGCACTACGCATCACATTGGTGGAGACCGCAGCCGTCCGGGTCCGACCGACGCCCCTGTGGGAGCCAGGTGAGCGTAACAACAACCAACGGTCCTCAAGAATCCATGCCATTGAGGCTTACATCGACAGTGGGGCAGTCGGAAATTATATTGATCAGGATCTTGTTGCAGCGACGGGACTCCCCTTATGTTCCAAACCGACTACTGATAAGGTGACTACAGTTGATGGAACTGAAATTGCTTCCGGACCCGTTACCCAATGCACAGCTGAAATAACATTGCTGTGTCAGGATGGGCATAGAGAACTCATTTCGTTTGACATCATCAAGGCGCCTCAATTTCGGCTTATACTAGGGATGCCATGGTTAGTTGCTCATAATCCTTTGATTAACTGGCGAGACAGGAATTTAACCTTCCCCAGTGACTGTTCTCTAACCTGTTATTACCAAGAACAGAAGACAGCTTGCAGTAGTTCAACAACTCCTCGAACAACGACATCTGTCTTTGTTGCAATCAGTAATCTGCCTGAGGAATACCGCTATTTCCAGGATGTATTCCAGAAGGACCAGGCAAATACCCTGCGACCCCACAGGCCCTATGACTGTCAAATCGACCTTGTCCCTGGTGCCCAAGTCCCCTGTGGGAGAATCTATGCTCTAACTGAACCCGAAAACCTTCACCTGATGTCCTATTTAGACCAATACCTCGTAAACGGATTCATCCGTCCGTCAATATCCCCTGCAGCCAGTCCTTTGTTCTTCGTACCAAAAAAAGAAGGGGATTGAAGCACCTGTATTGACTACCGCGCATTGAACCAGATCACAGTAAAGAACCGTTACCCTTTGCCACTGATTCCGGAAATGTTGGACCAGGTCAAAGATGCTCAAATTTACACCAAATTGGCCCTTCGGGGAGCATATCACCTGGTTCGGGTCAGAAGCGGTGACGAATGGAAAACTGCTTTCCGTACTAAATATAGTTTGTTCGAATATCAAGTCATGTCCTTTGGGATATACAACGCGCCGGCAGCATTCCAATACTTCATGAATGACGTCCTGAGAGAGCTTATTGATGTCTGCGCCTTAGTGTACATTGATGACATCCTGGTGTACTTGTGATGCTGGAAATGTATCAGAGGGACAGGGCCTCTGAATCCTTGTCCTCTTCTGCCTTTTATCGTGTGTTCTGTTATGTTTTCTGCCCAGGAATCCATTTGGGACTCCTGGCAGTGCAGCTCTCTCTTTTGGTTTGGTGAACAGACCCCTGGGATACCCTTATGGCACCCATGGGTGGGGGGGGTACAACCCTGTGCCCCTAGTGTATGTTTTTGGGCACCTGTGGGTGGCCCACAGAGCAGGGTATGGGCTGGTGGCAGCTCCATGCTGAATTGGACAGGTGCTCTGGGTGTCCTCCATTTTGGGATACCCAGGCCCTGCCATTGGGATCAGTTGATTCCTGATAGAAACAAGATGGCCCCTGTGGCCTCTTGCTTTCTATTGCCTGTTGTCTTGTTTTCCCAAAGTCCTGGGATGCCCTGACTCTGTCCCTTCCCCCTGACTGGCTGTTGGGTGGAAGTTCCATATATGGTGTTGTTGTGAAGGCCCAGCTAGACTGACTGGAGCCTTCCCAGTGACTGTATGTTGTGGGTACCTCCTGTGGGTGGGACCTGGGTGAATGGAGTGTGTGACCAATATACACTCCTTGTTGTGGTTGTCTGGTTTCTGGCATGAGAGACAAAGACTGAGACAGCCCTGCCCGAAACTGGCCTGAATGCAGTGTGTAGTGTTGAATGGCTGGGTACTTGTCCCAATCCACATTCCTTGTTGTGAGTGTCTGAAAGGGAGGAGTGTGGCCTGAATGCACTGTGTGCCTGATTGGCTGACTGACTGCATGAATGCCCTTCTGTGTGATTGGCTGCTGTGTGTGTGCCAGCAGTGTGGATGAGAGACAGAATAGTATATCTGGGGACCTCTCACCACTGGAAATTGTTCAGAAGCATTCAGAAGCTGAGTCTCCACTCAAGAGTAACTGGATTTGCTGATCCTCGACGTCCAGCTGGAAGAAGAAGACTTGCTGTGGCATTTGCTTCGACGGAACTGAAGGTTGTCGAAATCGTCGAGGACTGACCCGAGAGAGGACCTGGTAAGGCGCCCTCTTCCCGTGCTCCGAGGGACCATCGAGCACCGCTGAATCTTCGCCGAAGCGCCCTGGAAGTCAGACCCTCGAAAGGCTGCCGACCCGAGACGGGACCGCCGAGGAGATCGAAGTGAAGCACCCGGACATCGACGCTGTCGAAGTCCATTGCCGTCGACCAGGGTTCGCAGGTCTGTGTAACCGCTGGAGGCCCGTCGAAGTTGTGTTGCCCAGCCGTGGGAACCACTTGACGCCGTGCCGCCGACGATCGGAGCCGTCCGCTCCATTGCCTAAGAACATTCAATCGAAGGACTCTCTCGACCGCATCGTCGACCGCTTATCCTGCCGGAGAAAGTCGAGGACGACCAACGCGCCGAGGAGAAACCTGCCGGTGGGTTTCCCGCCACCCGACGACCCCAAAGACTCGGACGACTCGACGCCCTTGCTGGGCTCCCGTCTCTACAATCTTTGCGGTCCAGAACTATTGTCATCGAGGTGCCCCGCACACCTCCGCCTTGCAGGACGCCGACGCCCCGACGCCGACGAGCACCGCTCGGACGGAGCTGCCGCCTCTTCGACAACGTTCGGCCTCGTTCGTCGACGGACGTTCGACGCCCCGTGCCTCCCGCCTGAAAAGGAAGGCATTCAAGAAGGGCCGTCGATTCCCCGTCGCCGAACAGCGAGTCCCTCGACGCTTGTCGACGCCTTTTCGAGGAACTCGACTCCACCAGGTACATTGGGGGGGTAAAAACATTATAGGAGAAAAATAGACTATTGAACAATATCTGGACTGGGCTGGGGTTATATCTCTTTATTTTGCAGGTTGCCCAGGTGGGGGGATCTCCACACAGAACTGTGTCCAGTAGCAAGGGCCAGTATTCTGCCTATTGTTTCAACCCTCTGTTATCTCTCCTCTCTCTATTGCTGGTTTCCTTCTTATTGATCTGTGTGCCATTTCTACAGTATTGTGAATGCACTTTAATGAGGTCTAATATTAGTGGTACCACTTTAGAATTGTAGATATTTACCATTGCTGATTTTCCTGAGCACAAAGTGCGTTATTGTGATAAGTGTACATAACCCTTGAATATTAATTATATAAAGACTGTGTTTTCAGTAATACAGTGTGTGGACATTCCTTTGTGGGGGCTTGGGGATACACTGTACTTAAGAACCAGCCTGCATCACCTCCTGAGAAGCTAGGCCTTGATTGCTCGTCCATCGCTACCGTATTAGAGAATCTTGGCTGGGGTCCTCTGTGCCTCCCCTCTACCATATAGAGAGCAGAAGTACAGACCCCCCCACCGGTCTTCTTTACAAAGCTGGTGGCAGCGGTGGGATGCTTATGGTTTTAAGACTCAGTGTATAACCGTGCCACTTACAAAATATCCGCACTTTTATTAGATTAAGGTTTGGGTGTGTACCAAATAACTGCATTACAAGCAATGGAGGCCATTGCAAATGGTAAATTGACTCGGATGAGCTTAGAGGCTCTCCAGAGTGCTTGTGAAGCCAGGGAGTTAGACTTTGTGGATAAGTCTAGGGCTGAGCTGATAGCTGCCCTGGTGGATTACCAGACTGATGGTGAAACTCTTGAGGAAGGGGGGGATGCAACCAGTGAGGACTCTGCCCCTGGGGTTGTCGCTGAATCTGTTTCTGGGAATGCCACCATTCCTGCTGCCTCTGTTCCAAACCCCAGCAATTCCATGGAACTTGAGTTATTGAGGATGAAGTTAGCCTTTGAATATCGCAAGTTGGAAATAGAAGCTGAGCTTAAGAAAGAGGAGCTGGCACAGCAAGTGGAACTCAAGAATAGGGATCTTGAACTCAGAAATAAGGACCTTGAACTCAAAAGCCAGGACACTGAATGTCAGAGAATCCAGCTAGAGAAAGCCAGAGTGGAGACTTCAGCTAGATCCAGTGAGAGTGTCAGGTCCCCAGCCACCAAGTTTATGAAAGATTTGGTTGGTGTGTTTGTGGAGGGTTCAGATATCCTCCAATGGATTGAAGCGTTTGAAATGGCTTGTGCAATTCATGATGTAGATAAAAGAGATTGGGCTAAGTGTTTGTTAAGCAGAGTGCCTCAAACTGGATATGACTGTATTCTGAAGCTGAGTGTGGAAGAAAGGGGTCAGTATGAGTGTATGAAGTCTGCTTTGATTGCCAAGTTTGGCAAGACACCTGCCCAATACCTTAAAAGGTTCAGGGAATTTAAGAAAAGAGAGAATGTGTCTTGGGTTGACTGGGTGAGTACTGCGCACATGAACATGATGGGGTGGATTGATGGATACAAGGTGAAAACTTTTGTTGAGTTGTCCCACCTCTTGTTTTTTGAGCATTTTTCTGAAGCCTGTTCACCAGAGCTGCGTCAGTATGTGGCTGACCAGAACATTTTGGACCCCTTTAAGCTGGCTAGGTTGGCTGACAAGTGGGTCTCCCACCGGGTATCCCCTAAGGACTCCAGTGGGAAGGACAAGGACAAAGAAAAGGGGGCCTCTCAGAAAGCTGAGGAGTCCCAAAAGCAGTCACAGTCGGGTAAACCAAAACCTTCCTCTCCTAAGACCCAAAAATCTAGTGGGGATAAGTCCTCTGTGGGTGGGAATAAGAGTAGTGGTCCACCTGCTGCAAAGCAGGCTCCCAGTGGTTCCAGTACCGTACCCCGCACTCCTGGCACTTGTTGGGATTGTGGGGCTCTGGATCACAAAAGGGGTGACCCCAAGTGTAAAGGTAAGGCACTTGGAGTACAGGCTGTCAGCCTGACCTACCCTTACCCCGTGTCTGAGGTGGAGGCCACTGTCCTCCCCTCCTCTACAGGAATCACATTTGGTGCTCCAGTAGAGATTTCCTTAGTGTCCCTTGGGGCCTGGGACCAGTACGCAGAAGTACTGGCGACTATCCCGCAGAACACCCGTAGGTTTTTGAGAAGTGTCCTCTTGAATGGCCAGCCTTCTACTGGTTTGAGAGACACTGGGGCAAGCATGACAGTGGTGGACAGGACCCTGCTCAAGCCAGAGGACTATGTAGGTGCTCCTCTGAGAACCACCAGGTTAGCTGGTGGGCCTCCCAAATTATCGCCTGTAACCCTAGTCACACTCATGATTGGAGACAAGACAGCAAAGCTTCCTGTCCTGGTTCAGGACAATGTCCCTGCTAACATTCTGTTAGGAAACGATCTAGTAGAGTTGGGGTTGATCTCGGATGGTCTTCCCATGACTGCTGCTGCAGTCACTAGGTCACAGGTGACACCGGGTCTGGCTGTGAGTCAGGTATCCGAGCCAAAGGCGAGGCCTAAGGCAAGAAGAAGGAAGACCAAGAAGGCCACCTCTGTGGAGGGAACACCTTCTCTTCCTGCTGTTCCGACAGCACCCAATGGGATCCATGCTCCGGACGGGCTGGGTCCAGCGGAAAACCCAAACTCAACTCCTGTGGGAGAAGAGACAGAAGACTCTCCTGTGGGAGAGGTTCTCAACCCGGAGGATCATCCCGACCTTCAATGCTTGTTAGCTGAAGGGGGACCCTCCCGGGCAGACTTCTGTAAGGGACAGAGAGAGTGCCACTCTCTCGAGGGCCTGAGGAAACAGGCCCTGTCCCAGGCACAAGGTGAAGTGCCTAGGACATTCAAGATTTATTGGGAGGGTGAGCTCCTTGTTAGTGAGCCCACTAAGCCCGAACCTGGTGCCCGCAAGAGGTTGGTGGTACCCCAGGTTTACAGGCCCTTCCTACTGCAGTTGGCGCATGAGGTGCCCTTGGCTGGTCATCTTGGGACCAAGAAGACTAAGCAGAGGCTCTCTGCCCATTTCTACTGGCCACGGATGGGAGTAGAGGTGGAGTCCCACTGCAGGACCTGCCCAACTTGTCAGTTGTCTGGCAAGACTGGAGGCAGGGTCATTGCCCCACTGCAGCCATTACCAGTGGTTGGCACCCCATTTGAGAGGGTGGGCATCGACATCGTCGGTCCCCTTGACCCTCCCACTTCAGGTGGACATCGGTTCATCCTGGTCTTGGTAGATCATGCCACCAGGTACCCTGAGGCAATACCCCTTCGGACTGTTACTGCCAAGGTGGTTGCCAGGGCTCTCCTGGGCATTTTCACCCGTGTTGGATTCCCCAAGGAGGTTGTCTCTGACCGAGGATCCAACTTCATGTCTAGTTACATGAAAACCATGTGGAAAGAGTGCGGGGTAACCTACAAGTTCTCCACCTCTTACCACCCCCAGACCAATGGTCTGGTTGAGAGATTTAACAAAACTCTCAAGGGCATGCTAGGTGCTTTGGAAGAGCCCCTAAGGAGGAAATGGGATCTCCTCCTGCCATGCCTGCTGTTTGCTTACAGAGAGGTACCTCAAGAGGGTGTTGGTTTCAGCCCCTTTGAGTTACTCTTTGGACATCCCGTGAGGGGGCCCCTCGCCTTGATCCGAGAAGGCTTGGAAGCCACCCCTCCAGGTCCCGCCAAGCAAGTGGGGGACTATGTGTTAGGCCTCAGGCGGAGGATGACACAAATGATGGGTCAGGCAACAGCAAATCTCAAGGCCAGCCAGGAATTGAATAAGTACTGGCATGACCTGAAAGCTTCGCAAGTGGATTGGACTCCGGGACAGGAAATCCTTGTGATGGAGCCTACCAAGCCTAGAGCTTTGGCAGACAAGTGGACTGGACCCTTCAGGATCATCTCCAAGATGGGCGAAGTCAATTATCTGGTGGACATGGGAGCCTCTGGGGTAGCCCCCCAGGTATTCCATGTCAACAGGCTCAAGCCTTTCCACAGGCGAGCAGAAGTCTCATGTCTCTTGCTAGCTTCAGGGCAAGAAGAGGATGAGAGTGAGCCCCTTCCTGATTTGCTGCATAGCAACCCTCAGGATGGCTCAGTGGAGGGAGTACAACTCTCTCCCGATTTGACAACAGAGCAGCAGAGGGCCTGCCGGGCTTTGCTCCAGCAGTATGCCCCTCTGTTTTCACTGACACCGGGCCTTACACCGTGGTGTAAGCACGAAATTGACACTGGTGACAGTGTGCCTGTCAAAAGCAGGAGCTATCGTATGTCAGATACCGTCAAAAACCACATCCAGGCTGAGGTCGCCAAGATGTTGGATCTGGGTGTTATTGAACCCTCCACCAGTCCCTGGTCCAGTCCAGTGGTCCTTGTCCCCAAGGCAAGTTCCCCGGCGGGTACCAAGGATTGGAGGTTCTGTGTGGACTACCGAGGAGTCAATGCCGTCACCAAAACTGACGCGCACCCATTGCCCAGGGCTGATGAGCTCGTGGACACTATAGGTGCTGCCAAATTTGTGAGCACCTTTGACCTTACCTCAGGCTATTGGCAAATAGCTCTGACGGACCATGCCAAGGAAAAGACGGCATTCTCCACACCTGAGGGACTCTACCAGTTTAGGGTCATGCCCTTTGGGTTGAAGAATGCCCCTGCCACCTTCCAGAGATTGGTCAACCATGCGCTCAGTGGGCTGGAAGCCTTTTGTGTGGCTTACTTAGACGACATTGCCGTCTACAGTTCCACCTGGGAAGAGCATTTGACACATCTGGATAAGGTGTTGCAGGCCTTGAAAAGGGCTAACCTCACTATCAAGGCCACCAAGTGCCAGATAGCTCAGGGGAAAGTTACCTATCTTGGTCATGAGGTAGGAGGGGGTCAAATCCAACCTCTCTCCAGTAAAGTACAGGACGTACAGAACTGGGAGACTCCCACTACTCAAACCCAGGTGAGAGCCTTTTTGGGCCTCACTGGGTACTATCGCAATTTCATGGCAGACTATGGAACCATAGCTGCACCCCTGACAGCTCTAACTTCACCCAAACAGCCTAGGAAGGTTAATTGGACTGAAGACTGTCAGAGGGCCTTTGATGGCTTGAAAGAAAGTCTGTGTAGGGCACCTGTGTTGAGTGCGCCTGACTACAGCCGACCCTTTATCGTCCAGACGGATGCCTGCGACACCGGAATTGGAGCTGTCTTGTCCCAGTTAGATGACAAAGGGAGAGAACATCCTATCATATTCATCAGTAGACAACTCAAGGGTAGAGAACTTAGGTGGGCTACTGTTGAAAAGGAATGTTTTAGTATAGTTTGGAGCCTTAGGCGTTTTAGGCCCTACCTTACGGGGTCCACCTTCAAGGTCCAAACAGATCATAAGCCCCTGAAGTGGCTTATGCAGATGAAGGGTGAGAATCCGAAATTGCTCAGGTGGTCGATTAGCCTACAAGGGCTAGACTTCACCATAGAGCACAGACCAGGGAAGAGTCACGATAATGCAGATGGCCTTTCCAGAAGGTATGTTGACCGTCTGGATGAGGGTGTCTATCCCGTGGGAGATTAGGCACCCTCCACCTCAGTCTGGGGGGGGCGACTGTGATGCTGGAAATGTATCAGAGGGACAGGGCCTCTGAATCCTTGTCCTCTTCTGCCTTTTATCGTGTGTTCTGTTATGTTTTCTGCCCAGGAATCCATTTGGGACTCCTGGCAGTGCAGCTCTCTCTTTTGGTTTGGTGAACAGACCCCTGGGATACCCTTATGGCACCCATGGGTGGGGGGGGTACAACCCTGTGCCCCTAGTGTATGTTTTTGGGCACCTGTGGGTGGCCCACAGAGCAGGGTATGGGCTGGTGGCAGCTCCATGCTGAATTGGACAGGTGCTCTGGGTGTCCTCCATTTTGGGATACCCAGGCCCTGCCATTGGGATCAGTTGATTCCTGATAGAAACAAGATGGCCCCTGTGGCCTCTTGCTTTCTATTGCCTGTTGTCTTGTTTTCCCAAAGTCCTGGGATGCCCTGACTCTGTCCCTTCCCCCTGACTGGCTGTTGGGTGGAAGTTCCATATATGGTGTTGTTGTGAAGGCCCAGCTAGACTGACTGGAGCCTTCCCAGTGACTGTATGTTGTGGGTACCTCCTGTGGGTGGGACCTGGGTGAATGGAGTGTGTGACCAATATACACTCCTTGTTGTGGTTGTCTGGTTTCTGGCATGAGAGACAAAGACTGAGACAGCCCTGCCCGAAACTGGCCTGAATGCAGTGTGTAGTGTTGAATGGCTGGGTACTTGTCCCAATCCACATTCCTTGTTGTGAGTGTCTGAAAGGGAGGAGTGTGGCCTGAATGCACTGTGTGCCTGATTGGCTGACTGACTGCATGAATGCCCTTCTGTGTGATTGGCTGCTGTGTGTGTGCCAGCAGTGTGGATGAGAGACAGAATAGTATATCTGGGGACCTCTCACCACTGGAAATTGTTCAGAAGCATTCAGAAGCTGAGTCTCCACTCAAGAGTAACTGGATTTGCTGATCCTCGACGTCCAGCTGGAAGAAGAAGACTTGCTGTGGCATTTGCTTCGACGGAACTGAAGGTTGTCGAAATCGTCGAGGACTGACCCGAGAGAGGACCTGGTAAGGCGCCCTCTTCCCGTGCTCCGAGGGACCATCGAGCACCGCTGAATCTTCGCCGAAGCGCCCTGGAAGTCAGACCCTCGAAAGGCTGCCGACCCGAGACGGGACCGCCGAGGAGATCGAAGTGAAGCACCCGGACATCGACGCTGTCGAAGTCCATTGCCGTCGACCAGGGTTCGCAGGTCTGTGTAACCGCTGGAGGCCCGTCGAAGTTGTGTTGCCCAGCCGTGGGAACCACTTGACGCCGTGCCGCCGACGATCGGAGCCGTCCGCTCCATTGCCTAAGAACATTCAATCGAAGGACTCTCTCGACCGCATCGTCGACCGCTTATCCTGCCGGAGAAAGTCGAGGACGACCAACGCGCCGAGGAGAAACCTGCCGGTGGGTTTCCCGCCACCCGACGACCCCAAAGACTCGGACGACTCGACGCCCTTGCTGGGCTCCCGTCTCTACAATCTTTGCGGTCCAGAACTATTGTCATCGAGGTGCCCCGCACACCTCCGCCTTGCAGGACGCCGACGCCCCGACGCCGACGAGCACCGCTCGGACGGAGCTGCCGCCTCTTCGACAACGTTCGGCCTCGTTCGTCGACGGACGTTCGACGCCCCGTGCCTCCCGCCTGAAAAGGAAGGCATTCAAGAAGGGCCGTCGATTCCCCGTCGCCGAACAGCGAGTCCCTCGACGCTTGTCGACGCCTTTTCGAGGAACTCGACTCCACCAGGTACATTGGGGGGGTAAAAACATTATAGGAGAAAAATAGACTATTGAACAATATCTGGACTGGGCTGGGGTTATATCTCTTTATTTTGCAGGTTGCCCAGGTGGGGGGATCTCCACACAGAACTGTGTCCAGTAGCAAGGGCCAGTATTCTGCCTATTGTTTCAACCCTCTGTTATCTCTCCTCTCTCTATTGCTGGTTTCCTTCTTATTGATCTGTGTGCCATTTCTACAGTATTGTGAATGCACTTTAATGAGGTCTAATATTAGTGGTACCACTTTAGAATTGTAGATATTTACCATTGCTGATTTTCCTGAGCACAAAGTGCGTTATTGTGATAAGTGTACATAACCCTTGAATATTAATTATATAAAGACTGTGTTTTCAGTAATACAGTGTGTGGACATTCCTTTGTGGGGGCTTGGGGATACACTGTACTTAAGAACCAGCCTGCATCACCTCCTGAGAAGCTAGGCCTTGATTGCTCGTCCATCGCTACCGTATTAGAGAATCTTGGCTGGGGTCCTCTGTGCCTCCCCTCTACCATATAGAGAGCAGAAGTACAGACCCCCCCACCGGTCTTCTTTACAGTACTCAACTTCCAAACAAGACCATGTCAAACATGTCCGTTCAGTCCTCGCCAAACTCTGTGAACATAGTTTATTTGCCAAGATGGAAAAGTGCCATTTTCATGTAACCGAAGTAGAGTTTCTAGGCTTCGTTCTTACTCCCGGAGGCATCAGGATGGACCTGCACAAAGTCGACGCCGTTCTGAAATGGCCATCACCAACGTCTCTAAAAGGAGTACAAAGCATGTTAGGCTTTGCGAACTTTTATCGCCGGTTTATACCAGACTTCTCCCAAATCATACACCCAATCACCGCATTACTGCAAAAAAATAACAAAGAATTCGCCTGGACTGAAAATGCAGAAAAGGCTTTTCAGGAACTAAAAACAAGATTCACCTCAGAACCAATCCTGCGACATCCACGTCCAGAGCTCCCGTACATCGTGGAAACGGACGCTTCCTGTATAGCAATGTGAGCTGTCCTCTCTCAAAAGGATCCCGAAACTGGCCAGCTACATCCCGTGGCCTTCTGGTCAAAGAAATTCTCACCCCCAGAAATAAATTATGCAATAACAGACAAAGAACTCTTGGCAATCAAGTCCGCCTTTAAAGCCTGGCGACACTACCTTCTGGGAGCCAGACACACCATTACAGTAATCACTGACCATCGAAACCTGCAATATCTTAAGAAAGCCAAAGCCCAATCTTCACGCCAGCTGCGATGGCTCTCTTCTTCGCCGAATATAATTTTGTCATAACGTTTCGACCCGACGTCAAGAATGGAAAGGCTGACGCACTTTCTCGTACTGACACTAATGACTTGGTTTATACGGCTCCAGATCCAGTCCCCATCATACCAGTAGACATGCTCTTAGGCCTTACTACTGCCTTAACCCACACAGAACTGAAAAAAGAAATTCAGCAGAGCATGAATCCGGATGCCTACCTTGCGTGGCAAGCACAAGGTCAACAGTATTCCGTCCAAGACCAATTGCCATTCTTCAAGAATCGCTTATACATACCCACCAAGAACTTACAACAACAGGTTATTTCAATCGAGGGGCACCCAGGAATTACCAAAACCTTAGCCAAGGTTAAACAGAACTTCTGGCGAAGAGATATCATCCAATACATTCAGTCTTGTGGAGTCTGCTCACAGAATAAATCGCAAAAACACAAACCATCTGGCCTTCTGAAACCTTTGGACATTCCTCCAGCGCCATGGCACACTCTTTCCCTCGATTTCATCACTGAGCTACGTACCAGTCAAGGGTTTAACACCATTCTTGTAGTTGTCGACCTATTCTCAAAAATGGCCCACTTTATTCCACTTAAGGGTCTTCCAGATGCATCCACATTAGCAAGGTATTTCTGGACAATATTGTTAAATTACATGGCTTTCCGTCAGTCCTGATCTCCGATCGAGGTAGTCAGTTTGTTTCTAACTTTTGGAGGAAGTGCTGTGCTTTGGCACAAATTGACGTTCGGCTATCCACTAGCCATCACCCTCAAACAGACGGCCAGACCGAAAGGACCAACCAGACCCTAGAGCAGTATCTGCGGTGTATTTTACTGCACAAGCTAAGAGACTGGAAAGACTTGCTATGGATAGCCGAGTACGCTTATGACAACTCCTTACATTCCAGCACGGGACAAACGCCCTTTTATACTCTTTATGGCAGACACCCGCGTACCTCGGAATTGGACCTCCCAACCAGATTAGAAATGCCTGCGGTAGTAACCCTTCACACCAACATCACTCAAGCTTTTAGAAAGGCTAAAGAACATCTAACGCACGCCAAAGACAAACAAAAACAATTCGCCGACCAACACAGGACTACGGCCCCCACTTATCAAGTAGGAGACAAGGTCTGGTTAGCCACCAGATTTATGCCCATCAAAGGAACCTGGCCTTTCAACCCAAGTATGCGGGTCCCTATACTATCAAGGCAATTATCAATCCAGCGGCCGTCAAATTAGATTTGCCATCCAATCTACGTATCCACCCAGTATTCCATGTGTCCCCGGTAAAACCGATGCAACCTGACAAACGTATTGGAACGGCACCTAAACCCATTCTTGTCAATGGGGAACCGGAATTTGAAATTAAAGGTATACTGGATTCTAAGTACTCTAGGGGCAAGCTATACTATCTAATAGATTGGAAGGGTTTCAGACCCCAGGATAGATCCTGGGAACCCAGCGAAAATGTTCATGCACCATGTCTAATCAAAAGGTACCATCGAAACTTCCCGACTAAACCTGGACCGGACAGAAGGAACACCTTGAGAGGGCCCTTGGTGGGGAGTGCTGTCACGACCCTCACCCCGAAGCCCCCCTGGCCTACCCATGGGCCAGGGGGAGCCTTGACCCCAGTCTCCACTAAATCCCAATCTAAGCCTTCTTGGGGCCAGTCCTGGTGCCTTTGGCGCCAGGCTCATACTCAATGAGTTTGTGCTTGGGAGCTACTTTTTGTTACTGTCATTCAATGTGGAAACATCCACAGAATCTGGCTTCTTGGAACCTGGCTTGCAGAAGGATGGTTTGGGTGTGGCACCTTGGAACTCTTTTACCTGGAATTCTTTCTTGAAGCTATTTAAACCACGCCCGACTGGACTGACACGCTTCGCGTTAGGTTGCAATTCTGCAACGTAACGCTCACCGCGTTCAGCTTCAGCCACGAACCTCGGATAAACAGCATCTGCAGAAAAAGAAAGAAGACATCGTTAGAAAAGGTTGCAGTTTACCTGAATTCCATCATTAGCGGTCCTCAGATCTTCCGACCGGCATCCTGGAACCAGCGCTCCTTCGGTTCGACAGACCTGCAGAAAGTAAAAGACAAGGCATTAGACATTTTACACAATTAACAAACTCTGCCAAAAGGCTTACCTTCCAATCGCACTTCATTGCGCAACATCTCTGGAATTCTACACTCCGGCGGAGCACCGCAACCTGTGAAGACAAAAGATAACAGGTTAGCAAAGGCAAGGCACCTTAGCGCTGCGTTAAGCACCAACTCGCTGCATCTAGGCACTCCAAAAATGCTAATACTTAACAGCGAACCCCGAATCCAATCTTCGCCACTAATTGGACTTCCACGTACCTAAGGAAGAGAAAAAAAGACATTGTTAATTCCAGAAAGGCATGCTAGGGCAGCAAAACATCATAGCAATAAGACCTACCTGAAAGACTCACGTTGGGCCGGCATCAGTGAAGTAACTCGACCGCCATAGCCCGCAAAGCACCACGCGCCCCTGCCGATACAGCAGGACGGAGAACTCGCCAACATCAAGAACAAGGTGAGAGGAAGCCCAGAGGGACCGCAGACATACTGGGTGGTGGGAGACTGTTAATCCCAGTTATCCGGTCCTAAACATTGTTTACCTGTATTTCTGCAGGATTCTTCCGCTGGTCACTACTGGGCATCGCATGGAGGAATACCTGGACACCACGTCGCACGTCAGCTGATGAGGGGTTGGGCCACTCCACGACCGAGGTTCGATGTTCTTTGTCGAAATCGGGTAAGGCCTCAGTGCAGGCGGGACTAGCCCACTTAGCGGAAAAACACGCCCTGAAAGGGTTTAGAAAGGAGAAAGAGTCTAAGAAGCGCTCTTCCAAGATTCTTCATAAGGATAGGTCCCTCTCCCCACCCAAAGCCCAGCCTCACAAGGTTTCCCAGCCTCACAAGGCTTCCCACACTCACAAGGGTTCTCGACTTCAGGGGAAGGATTCCTTACCAGAAAAGGGCTCCTTAGTAGGCACTGTAACCCCTCAGACTTCCACACTAGACCCTGTGACCATCCCGAGCAAAGCCTAATGGACACGTGAAGACATAAATAGGGTCATGAGGAGGATGACCGTTATTGGCAATTTTTCTGAGAAAAACTCATAAGCTTTCCAAAGCATCCAGAACACTCCTCCTACTACAGCTGCTTCTGGCTCTCAAGCTGTTGCAAATGCCCCTGCTAGTCTACCCCCATCTAAAAAGTCTCATCCAGACACCCTGGATATTTCACCACAGGTTGATCCTCCCTACGTAGATCTTTATGACACAGACTATTATGATGATGATGCTGTAGATACTATACAGCTCAAGAGGGCACAGAAGAAAACTATGGTGACAACGAGGAAGAGACAGAGATGTACACTATAGCCTCTCCCGTCAACCAAGACCCCCCGGTGGCTGACTCACCTATTGAAAACCAGCCCCTTCTGAATTACATGCTAATTAAGGCAGCTGTACACTTTCAAATCAGAACACAAGAGACTCAGCAGGACAAGGATTTTGTTGAAGATATCCTGGGGAATAAGAAATCAGTTACACAGTTTATTCCAATCCTACAATCTGTCCAGAGAAGGATCCAACCTTCTCTGGAAACACCAAATCAGACATGTGCGGTTAAACCACGCATAGAGAAGCTCTTCCGCCCAGCACCCAGGGACCCCCTCTATATCAGGGGCAGCTGAAACCTGACTCACTCGTGGTCACAACCACAAGAAAAAGAGCAGGTACTCCACTAGCTTCCTCTGAGGCGCCACCTGACAAGGAAAGCAAACACCTATACACCATGGGCAGGAATGTAGCCTCTTCTGAGGCTTTTCAGACTAGAATAGCTAACAATACAACCCGCTTAGCTAGCTATAATTGTCATAAATGGGAGGAGGTGTCCACACTACTATCGTCAGCCCCGGAACCATTAAAGACTCATTTGGTCCAGGTAGCAACAGAGGGCAGGAGCAGCATCCTGAAGAACAATTTAGACGCAGCTGTTAATGCGGGAAGCATAATTGCGGAAGGCACTATTAAGTGCCATGCTTGGCTTCGCCAATCTGGCTTTAAGCAGGAGACACAAGCAACACTGCTAAATATGCCCATTGAGCCCAACGTCCTCTTTGAAAAGGCAGTCGAGGACGCTCTAAAGTCTGCAAAGGACGAATACGATACTCTGAAGTCCTTGGGAGAGCTTACAGAGAAACCCTCATGCCAAAGAGGGAATAGTAATTTTCGTCGCTTCAGAGGACGAAATTCCCAAAGGGTTTCAGACTATGGTCAAAACCAAGGGTCATCCTGGGGTAACAATCAGGACCAATCCTCACAGGGTTACCCAAGAGGACAGCGCCGATCTCACGGCCGGGGGAGGTCCTCTACCTCTAGAGGTGGAGCAACACCTCCAAAACAGTGACATCCCACTTCAGGTGCCCTCCCATGCCTCTCCAGTAGGAGGGCGCATTTCAAACTTCACCCAAGCATGGGAGGGGATCACCTCAGACAAATGGGTGATATCCACCGTGGCGGGCGGGTACTATGTGGAACTAATCCAGCTACCCCCACGGCAGAAGGAAAACTCTGAGGAAGAACAACGCATCCTTTTCGAGGAAATCGCAACGCTGCTCCTAAAGGACACCATAGAAGTCGTCCCAGCGAACCAGGTAAACAAGGGTATTTATTCAACTTACTTCCTTGTGCCAAAGAAAGATCTCACAATGCGCCCAGTATTAGACCTATGCCCTGCAAACAAATATGTGAAGCCACAAGCATTCCACATGACTATGCTACAAGAAGTAATCCGTCTGCTAAAGCGGGGGGGACAACAAGGCAACTCTGGATATGAAAGATGCTTATTTTCATATTTCAATGTTCCCAGTGCACAGAAAGGTCTTGCGATTCAAGGTAGACAACCAGCACTACCAATTCAAGGTGCTACCCTTCGACATAGCCTCTGTTCCAAGGGTACTTACAAAGGTACTGGCGGTGGTGGCAGCGCACCTATGCAGGGAGTCCATCCCAGTGTACCCTTACCTGGACGACTGGCTGATTACAGGGGAAACCCTCCAAATTTCCAGAACAAACATTCAAAGAACAATAAATCCTCTCTTTCAATTGGGTTCCTCAATAAACAAGAAAAAATCAAGCCTAGTGCCAAGCACAACCAAACAGTTCCTAGGAACTGTAATAGACACAAGGGAGGCCTTGGTCTTCCCCTCAGAGGAAAGAGTCCAAAATATGTTACTGCAAATACCACATTATCAGGCCGGTCGCCAGATAAGCGTACACAAAGCTATACGATTGCTAGGCATGATGGCATCTTGCATTTACTTTTTGCTGCACGCACACCTGTGCATGTGCCCTATGCAGAAGTGGTTGGCGAAACAGTGGTCTCAGGCAAGCGGTCAGTGGGACGATCTAGTCAACACTAGTACAAAACCTTTGCTGGGATACAAGGGAGAATCTTTCAAGGGGCAAACCCTTCCACGACCCAGAAGTGCAAGCTATAGTGACGACAGACACCTCGCTTGGCGGGTAGGGGGCTCATCACCTTCATCACACAGCTCCGGGTCTGCGGAACCACATCAACCTTTTAGAACTGTTGGCAGTATTCAAAGCCCTTTAGATATTCGAGATACAGCTAACAAATCTGTCGGTACAGATCCTCACTGACAGCACAACAGCGATGTTCTACATCAACCAACAGGGGGGCATACACTCTCCAAATCTGTCCAACCTAGCACAACAGATTTGGAAATGGGCACTCAAACGGAAGATATCCCTATCCTCACAACACATTACTGGGGAACTCAATACGTTAGCAGACTCTCTAATCAGAGCTCCCCTACCAGAGGAACACGAATGGCAACTAGACACAGAAGTCGTAGATCACCTCTTCTATCAATGGGGTTACCCCACGCTAGACTTGTTCGCTACAAGCGAAAACAAGCAATGCCCAGACTTTGCGTCCAGGTTCCCACAACCAGGCTCCAAGGGGAACACCCTTTGGATGAACTGGTCAGGGAGGTTTGCTTATGCTTTTCCTCCCAATCCTCTCATGAACAAGGTGGTGAACAAGATTCACAAGGAACAATTGACGCTCATCCTAGTTGCTCCCATGTGGGCGAGACAGCCATGGTATCCACATCTGCGCAAACTGGCAATGTGCAATCCCATCAAACTCCCGTGCCAGACATACCTACTCATTCAGCATGAGTGAGCAACAGTGCACCCTCAACCTCAGTCTATGAACTTGGCAGCGTGGCTCCTGATTTTGGACATCTTAACCTGCCACAGAGGTGTATGGACATCCTAAAGGAAGCAAGAAAAACTAACACTAGGCACTATTATTTCGACAAGTGCAGGCGATTTGTAGTTTGGTGCCAGTCTAAACATTTAAACCCCATAGAATGTACTCCATCCCACATTCTAACTTATATGCTCCACTTGCTAGATTCGGGGTTAGTTTTCAACTCTATAAAAGTCCACCTGGCGGCATTATCGGCTTACACCACCTCCCATAATAACGTATCATGGTGGAAAGTACCGCTTATTAAAGCATTCATGGAGGGAGTAAATCGATTCCACCCTCCCATTTCTAACCCACCGCCAGGATGGGATCTCAATGTAGTACTCGCTAAGCTCATGGGGGAACCCTTCGAGCCGATGCATAAGTCAAGTCTTAAGCACCTGACCTACAAGACGGCCTTCCTAGTGGCTATTACTTCCATAAGAAGGGTTAGTGAATTACAAGCTTTGTCAGTGCAGGATCCTTTCTTTATCATACACAAGGACAAACTGGTTTTACGCACTCATCCTAGGTTTTCCCCTAAGTTCATCTCTAAATTTCACGTAAACCAGTCCCTTGAGCTACTGGCCTTCTTCCAGAACCCCACCAGCTCAGCTGAGGTAAAAATCCACACACTAGATATAAGGAGGGCGGTCCTTTACTATGTACACAAGACCAGACCGCTGAGGAAAACAGATCAACTGTTTGTCTCCGTAGCACCAGGCAGAGAAGGAGACCACATTTCCAAGAATGCCATCTCCAGATGGATAGTCAGATGTATATAACTGTGCTATTCTCTATCAAACAAGTCACTGTCTTTAACGGCCAGAGCTCACTCCACAAGAAGCACAGGAGCCACTCTGGATTTTATTGCAAATGTCCCCTAGACAGCATTTGCAAAGCAGCTACATGCAGCTCAGTACACACCTTCACTTAGCTCTACTGCTTTGACACACATTCCAAGACGGGTACACAGGTGGGACAAGCGGTTCTTAAACATTTGTTTGCTAATGAACCTTCTTACAACCCACCACCTTCTCCGAACACTGCTCGCTAATTATGCACAGCATGTGATCTAAGCAGATTCCACAAGCCTCAGAAGGGATACATTACTCACTGTAATCGTATTTCTGATGTTTGTATCTGCTTGGTTTCACATGCAACCCACCCTTCCTCCCCTTGGAGAGAAGGTGCATGGATGCTGTACGAGCTTTTCTGATACATATCTGCTTGGATACACCTGTACTCACGCTACACTTCATGCTACCTCATGTCAGAAACAAAACAATCTGAGGGACCTCGATGCGCGAAGGTCCATGGGTACAGTGGACGTCACACTAGGGTTAGTATTACTAGCACGCCCTGTCAACGTCCCTTTTCAAATTCCGAAAACAACAACTGTAATACTCTGCAGCTAGCACTAGATGTTGGCCTATTCACAGCATGTGAATCTAACAGATACAAGCATCAGAAATACGATTACTGTTAGTAATGTATCATATATATATATATATATATATTTCTGAGGCTTGTCTAATCTGCTTAGATCACATGCTGTGCATAAGCCGACATCTAGTGGAAGCTGCAGAGTATTAAAGTTGTTGTTTTCAAAACTCAAAAAGGGACCTCGACAGGGCGTGCCAGTAATACTATCCCTAGTGTCTCCATTGTCCACTGCGGTGTCCCACAAGGCTCATGTACTGCCCCCACGCTCTATAATATTTTTACAAAGCCTCTCTTTGATAAATTGGACGCACTATGAATCACATACACAAACTACGCTGATGACACTCAGGTTCTCCTTCCCCTCACGGGGCATTATCATCAAGACGCCACTACCCTACAACAAATTTACACCACCATACAAGCATGGATGGCTACCAACGGCCTCTGTCTGAACAGGGACAAGACCGAAATCCTCATTCCAGGTCAGAAATCCACTCTCTCCAATCTCAACCCGTTGTACCTCAATTTCAACATAGACAACTGTGTCAGCCCAGTATTATCCTCAGTCAAAACACTAGGGGTTCACATAGACGCTACCCTGTCAATGGACAAACAAGTCAGTGCCATAGTCTCAGCCTCAGCAATGAGTACTAAACTCATCAACGCAATAAAACCATTCCTAACCAAGGATAACTGCCTCTCCATCGCTAGAGCAACCATAGGAGCCAAACTAGATTACTGTAATGCGCTCTTAGCAAGCACCTCCAAAAAAAACCTATCAAGGCTCCAAACAACTCAAAACAACGCTCTTAGAGCAGCCCTCAGCATACCGAAAAGAGATCACATCACGCAAGCCAGGAAAACAGCCCACTGGCTCCCAGTCAAGGACCGCATCTCTTTCAAAATTCTTACAACCATGCACAAATGCATCAACCTCACTGCACCCTCATACCTATCTGACACCCTACTTAGATCTCAATCCACCAGACCGACCAGACTACAATACTCCAATCAACTAACAATACCTCGCATCAACAGGACAAAGGCAGGAGGCACAGGCTTCCCATTCCTCGCACCTAAGCTCTGGAACTCTCTACCCACTGACCTCAGAGCTGAAACTTCTCTCTCCTCCTTCCGCAAAAAACTCAAAACTGCTCTTTAACTAACCTTGCTCTCCTAGTTACCTGTCCCTCTATGTATATATGTAACAAAAAGAATCATATTGTCCAATGTAACCTCACAGACTTGAATTGTATGTAACTAAGTATAAGCAACACTGTAACAAGCGCCACAATGCCCTCGGTCTGCTGTGCGCTCAACAAATACGAATAAATAAATAAATAAAATGTATTAATGTTTAAGACTGTACAGCTCCCTCTACTGACTTCAGACCAATGGGTTGGTGGAACGCTTTAAACAGACCATTAAAGATGTGTTACTAAAAATTAGAAAAATCTGCTGCCATGGGCAGTGTTTGCAGGAAGTTAAACGCCACAAGCTTCGAGACAGGGTTTTGTCTTTCAAATTGGTTTACTACTGAGAGCCCAGGTAAGTTCCAGATAGATGTGAAGGGTGGGTTATGCAAGAGGACCCCAAAGGAAACACTGCTCAATCTGTTAAAAAAACCTGATAGAATTACTTTAGTGAGAGGGATGTCTTTACTACTTACCTGTAACTGTATTTCTCCAGCATTGGTATCTTTCATAGATTCACATGCTTCAATATTCCCTGTCATCAGACTGGGAATTAATTTAAACATTTTATAATTAAACTTTTCCCGACAGGAAAATGCTACACAGAAAGCCCCCTAGGGCCTGTGTAGCCCTTCACTTGTGCAGTCCTTCCACCTCCTTTGGTCCTTTTAGACCCTAACCAATGAGGTGGCAGGGCTTAGGCTCCACCCAGGCAGCCACCTTCAGATTTTGAACTGTGTAGGCTGATAAGTGATGACTGACTGGATAAGGAGCAGCCACTGCGGATAAGGAGCAGCCACTCCACAGGGGAGGAGGGTGGGCACATGTAAATCTATAAAAGATGCCAATGCTGGAGAAATAAAGTTACAGGTAAGTAACAAAAACTTCTCCAGCATTGGATCGTTCATAGATTAACAAGCTTGAATAGAATACCAAGCAGTCAAAAGAAAACTAAAGACACATGTCTGTGAGCAATATATGGGATACATAACTCACTGAAATCTTATTTCTGATGTCGACAATGGATGGTGCTGCATGAGCTGTGTTGGAGAACACTTTCATAGCTCTGTCCTCTAGGAATGATGTCACCCAGGACGCTGCGTCCTTAGAAAAGTGTGCTGCATGTGTCAGATGACTGGTCAGTGTAGTGTGATCTACCACATAAAACCCTGCTGAGAGGTCAAGCAAGGAGAAGGAGGAGCGCTGGCTTCTGTTCCATGCCCCTTGCGGAACCCAGATTGTCTTTTTCCTAGGATCGCATTCGATTCCAGGTATAGTTGAATCTGTTTGTGGGCGGCCTTGACTAATATTTTAAGGATGAATGGAACTGTCGTTATCGGTCGGTAGTTGTTGGGGTTAGCAGGGTCTAGCGTTTTTTTTTTAAAGAGAGGGCGCACCCAGGCCTCTTTCAGGCTGTTTGGGACTATGCCCGTTTTGAATGAGGCATTAATGAATGCCGTGAGAAGAGGAGCGAGTGGTTCTGCGCAATCTTTGATGATTTTTGGGGGGCACTCATCACCTTTACATTGTGAAGGTTTGAGGTTTCTGAGGATGTCAATGACCTCTGCTTCGGAGATTTCGGAGAATGTGAATTTGGGCATGTAAAATGGGCATACATTTGGTGGTGTCTGTGCAGGGGGGCTTTGCTTGGGTAGAGTTTTGTAGTGGTGAGATATCTTGTTTTGGAGGAGATTTATTTTTGCAAGCATGGCTGCTTGTATGCCTGTGCACCAGGCTTCATCTTTGACCATCTCATCAGGGCATGTGGGTGGTACAGTTAATTCTTCAAAGATACTGAAGAGTTCTTTAGAGTGGGAGTTGGCAGCGGAGATACGGTGGTTGTAGGAATCGGATTTAGCACTGAAGATGGCTTCTTTGTATTTTTTGGCTATGGACTTAAAGTTATCTTTTGTGGCGTTGCAGGGATTGCGTTGCCAATTTTTGAGTGCCTGACGTTTGTCTTTGCGCAGCGTCTGAAGTTCCTCTGTGAAACAGGAATTGGAGTGGAATGATTTTTTTCTCTTTTTTGTTTACTAGTGGGGCAACGGTGTTGACAGCCATGGTAATGGTGTCTGTGAATATTTTTGCGAGGATGTTGGGGGTCTGACGAGAACGGAGGAGCTAGGCATGGCATGTTAAGGTGTGCACTGATGTTGTCCGCAGTGAGTTTTTTGGCACTTCTGGCTAGGGTCGCCGGTGCTGTGGTAAGCACTTTAGTGCATATTGAGACTGGGATGTTGAATTGGAGAAGGTTGTGGTCTGTTCAGGGGACACTGGTATTAGAGAGGATGGTTGTGTTACAATTATGGTCTATGATCCAATCTATGATGCGTCCTTTAGCATGAGTAGGCGATGTGATTTTTTGTGAGAAGCCTATGTCGTGTATGTCTTTGGCTAGAGAGATATCAGTTTTGCCCTTGGGGTCGTTGAATCCAAGGTTAAGGTCTCCTATAAGTAAGGTTTTAGTGGATTTCTTAATATTGTTTCCTAGGAGGTGATTGACTTGACCTATAAAATTGGCTTTGGGGCCAGGTGGTCGGTATACGATATGAATATTTATTGTAATGTTAGAAGAGAGTGTTAGTTGAGTGGATAGAATGTCGACATTCCCCTCCTCTTGGTGGGCTATAGTTCTGATGGATAGTGTTTCTTTGTGGATAAGGGCAACCCCCCCTCCTAATTTGGAGGTCCTGTCTTGTCTAAGGATGGTGTACCCTTGCGGTACGGCTAATGTGATGGCTGGGCCGGAAGCTTTGTTGAGCCACGTCTCTGTGATTGCGAGTATGTCTAGGTCTTGGGTGGTTATTAAGTCATTTATCTCTAGGGCGTGGGCGTTGAGAGAGCGTTCATTGATTAGAGCGCACTTGTATAGCGTGGGGCACAGGTTCTTTATAGGTATGGTAGGAGAGTTTGACTTGGGTGCAGCGAGAAGTTGCGTGTGGGAGTTGCTGCTATATGTGGTATGTGATGGCTTGGTGCTGCGGCATACAGAGGTGTTGTCGCGGTGGTGGTGTTTGTCCACTTTGGTGATGCGTGAACTCAGTCGGCAGTTTCTGTGTGGAATGAGTGTGGAGGTGGCATGGTAGTGGATGAGGAGGGTGCGGGCTCTGAGCCTGACCAATCTCTGGCTGAGGTATGGCACCACTGTGCCTGTTAGGTTTTGTGAGGTGTGTGTAGGCTTGGGTGTGATGTCCATGGTGAGCGGACTAGTGGAGGCGTTGTGGTGGTAGTGGTCGAGCTCTAAGCTAGGGAGGTTAGGTGTGGTCATTTCAATGAGTAGCACGCTGAATAGACGTGCGTAGAGTGGTGGGGCGTACATGCTGTGTGTGAATTCGCTGTGCCGTTCGTCTGCGGTCTTCGGAACTAAGGTATGTTGCTAATAGGCAAGGAACATATATCACAGAGTGGGCCAGATGCAATTAGTATAGGATGGCTGAATCGACTATACTAGTGGAATGCATCAGTAGGTGGGTTCAGTTTTGCCGATAGGACACACTATCAGGATACATTATAGTGGCAGCTGAGTGAAACTTTCATAGGCAATCTAAATGCAATTTTTAAAATAGGTTAAAATGCAACTTTCAGTGGTAGGCTAAGTACCGTTCGCATGGCAGTCTAAATGCAACTTTTAAAAATAGGCAACAAAGCACTTTCAAAGGTAGGCCAAGTACCGTTCTCATGGCAATCTAAATGCAACTTTTAAAAATAGGCTACACAGCACTTTCAAAGGTAGGCTAAGTACTGTTCTCATGGCAATCTAAATGCAACTTTTAAAAATAGGCTACAGAGCACTTTGCTTTCAAAGGCAGCATCACCACCACATGGGTGGTGTGGTCCACAAATACCATGTTGCATTTATTTCATGCTTAAGGCGTTTTCATGTCCCGACTTTGTCCATGGCAATCTGGTTAAATGTTATGTCTGTAATCACAAGGAATTCCACAAGGGCTTTGGGTACATATTTGTATTCATTGAGTTTTATATAGCGCTTTTAACCAAAGTGCTTTACAGAGAACAATATGCAATACATAACATGAGCAATGTGAGTCCATTTTTAGAATCATGTAGCAAAGAACAATATGCAGAACAATTTACAAAGAAACAGTCAGTAATACAAACTTGCGCAGTGTGGGACGGTATTCAGAATCAGCCGTTAACAGTGAGGTAGGTGAATGAAGTAGGTGTGTTTTTAAAGAAGAGCGGAAGGAGGAGTAGGAAGTAATGGAGTGGAGAGAGAGAGAGGGAGAAGGTTCCAGTGAAGAGGTGCAAGAAGTTGGAAGGATCGGAAATGGGATTGTGCGCAAGGGGTGCACGGTACAGTAATTAGGAAGCGATCAGCACAGCGGAGAGAACGAGAGGGAGAATAGAAGGAGAGGAGGGATGCAAGGTAGGAGTAGGCAAGTTGTAGAGCAATTTGAAGACAAGACAGAGGAATTTGTACTTGAGTTGAGTGAAAGGAGAGCCATCCCAGTGAGGTAAGGGATGAAGAGATAGAGTACTGATGGGAAAGAAGACTGAGAGAGCGGATGGAAGAATGGTAGATTGATTTAAGAGGGGCTAGATGTGAGGAAGAAAGGCCAAAGTAGAGAACGGAGCAATAGAAAAGATGAGAGAAGATTAGGAAGATATTGGAAGTTTAGTGGCGTGGAATGTAAGGAAGGGACGAATTTTGCGTATCTTGTATAGATGGAAGCGACAGGCCCAGGAAGTGAGAGAGTTGTGGTGAGCAAAGGAGAGATTAGTGTCAAAGTGGAGACCAAGATTGCAGGCAGAGGGGGAGATAGGGAGATGGGAGGAAAGAGAATGGGAGGACGAGGAGGGGGGTGTGGAATTAGCAGGAACAAATAAAACTTCATTTTTCCCAGCGTTCAGGGTAAGAAAAGAGAAGAGAAAAGGGCCAAGTACGGAGCCTTGGGGGACGCTGTGGGCGAGAGGGAAGGAGCGGGAGGTGCAGCTGCCCCAGGAAATGGCAAAGGTGCGGGTTAAAAAGATAGGAAATGAATCAGGCAAGGACGGAACCACTGAAGCCAAAGGAGGAGAGAGAGTCAAGAAGTGAAGTGAAAACTACCAATTCTGGTTGTACATGGAAACATCAAAGATGGATTTAGCCATCTCTTAATTTTTATGACATAATGAACGCTGGAAACCAAACTGAACTACTGCTTTTAATCAAGCTCTGTATAGAGTCCTGGATTGACACAATGATACTGGGATCTTCCATACTGTTAGTGGGCAATTTAAACTTTGAAATCTAGCCTATTCTCTTGTTTAGTGTAATACTGGGCGACGAAGATATGGTCTGGGATATGGTCTGGGATATTCCTGCACTATGTGAAAAATGTCCAAAAGGGCCACATAGATATTCTCTGGAAACAGCATAAATGTGGTCTTTGCTCGGGCTAAGGGCGCGTAATAGTAGGTCACCTCAAGGGTTACTTTTATTTGTGGACAGCGTAGCAGTTCTACTGACTATATAGTGGTAGATTTAAGGTCATGAAGACAGATCAACGATTTCACATTTATAAACGGATTGGATAGTGACCATCGCCACCCTTTCCTATTGTTCCATGTTCTATTCTGCCTACTAAGCAGAATCTATGCAATCAGTGGCCATGCACAGAGTATAATCGGATGCAAGTATATGGACGTTATTATTACAAATTTACTCTAAAATGTTGCCAATCTTAGAAAATTCCCTTCTAAACCCATTGATTTCCAACACAGAAATGGTGGCAGCATATGAGGAAGCATAGTATGTTCCCATTCTTCAAGAAACCAAGTAATCCGGCCAAAATATCTGCAATAAAAACGACCCTTTGGTACGATGTGGAATGCAAATCGTACCTTTTATCTTGTTGAAGTACATGGAACACCACAATGCTTTAAAAGTAAGGATCACTAGACGATCAGCTAAATACCTGATAGAAGCTAAAGACAAAGCATAAATCAAAGATGCATGGAAAATTATACTTTAAGCAATCAATGAGGACAGTGCTAGATTCTGGAAGGTTGTCTTTGTGTACAGTTCATGAAAAAAGGACGTACTTCATGATAATGTGCCGGAAAGTAAATGGTAGAACTACTTCAAGGATTTTTTTAAGGAACAGAGGTTTGAAAGTGGATATAATTATTGACCATTAGCGGGTGATATCTCTGATTCAAGCCCATTGTTTTTTTCACTTGAAGTGTCTGCGACAATCACAGAGCAAAATAATAATATAGCCCCATCCCACACAAATTTATTGTAGAAATTCTAAAAATGGAACTAACTATTTGTATATTCTATCACAATTATTTAATGCAATTGCTGCCTCTACAATGCCACCAAGGTCATGGGCAAAGGTGGAGATAGTGCCTCTGCTAACTACCTACCAATTTCTTTATTGGATGTGGTGGAAAAGATATATGCAAATGTGCTATTTCGATCTTTAAAGGCTTTCATCAAAGACAGTAAAATGAGTCACTTGCAAGCAGGCTTCCAAACAGGTTTTAGTACAACGGATCAAAGTTTTTGCTTTTTTCTTCTGTAAAAGTATGTGGTTTTAAAAAAAAATTCAATTGTATGTGCTGTTCATGGACTTAAAAACTACATTCGAAGGCCTTCCTTGATTCAAACTTTGGGAGACATTAAGGAATCTTGGTATACCGCCTGCACTATTTAAAGCATTTTATCCACTGCATAGTAATAATGAAGCAATGGTTAGATGAAGTTTATTGGCTGAGAACACAGCCTGTTTCCTTGTAGAAAAAAAGGGTTAATTGAGGGTATGTGCAAGCTCCCACACTCTAATGCCTCTTTTTTAGTGGTATAGCTGATATGCTTTCAGCCAGATTGACAGAAACCCCAACATTGGGCAAAGATAAAATTCCATTATTTTTTTAAATTTTGTATTTATTGAGTTATAGTTCACAAGGAACATTTCACATAACACTGCACAAAACACACGAATAAAACATTATTACTTTACACGGACAATCCTGTGTTAGTCTCCCGACGGGTTTAAAAAACAGTTTGTTCTTTTCCTGGGATTTTGTGAAAGTAACAATCTGTCAAGTTCTAAGTCTACCTCCCCCTTCTCCTCACCTGACTCTCCTGAGGTGGATTCTTGACGGCCAGGTTCAGTCTTCTGGAGTCTCCTTTCTTTTATCCTTGCACCTTTGGGTGCTCGAATCTTCTTTTCGTGCAGGTAAGGTCTAGCCCCTCCGGAGGCCACCTTGACAGAGGCAAAGACCTGTCCTAGGGGAACCCCAGGGGGCCAGCCTCCAATCTAGGGAAAAAGCACGAGGCAGAAAAAACCCTAGTTCATAGATGATCTGGATGATGATTCGAAGAGATGGCACAGCTGCTCTTGTTGTGGATCCAGATAGGTGAAATTACAATCCAATGGTAAAATGGATAAACCTCGCGGAGGCGAGCAAAACACAGCATAGGACTGGGGTACAGAATCAAGTAAGAAAGGAGCTGCCGAGATGGTAGTGGACGAAAGGCAGCCGAAAAGGAATAGAGAACACGGTGCGAAGGAGAGGCACTGTGTCCAAAAGGTTGGAAGTAGAACCAACACTGCTGGCGGAATGGATAGGTAAGAGAGGAAAGGAAACGAGCGTAGTTCAGGCTCGCTACGGGAGGGCTGTAGAAGGAGTTGAATCACGGAAGGACGATACAAATAAACAGCACTCGGAGCGTTGAAAGAAACAGCAACAGATACAACGCGCCGAGCAGGGGGGCGGAGCCTGCTTTTAAAGGCATTGCGCCATGTTGGATGAGGACTAGAAAGATCCTCGGTTTCGGAACTCCCAAGGCAAAGCGCCATGTTGGATGAGGACTAGAAAGATCCTCGGTTTCGGAACTTCCATCGACTCCAGCATTTCCACTCCTGGTTCCTGACAGTATACCTCCTTCCTCTCGGGGAGCCCCCCGGCTTGCCCGGGTGGAGATAATGGAACTTCCTGAGAAGTCTGGGTGCGTGGATGTGGCTAACTGGTTCCCAGGTCCTTTCTTCCACTGGATAGCCCTTCCAGTGTACCAGGTATTGGAGTCTGCCCTTGCGGTATCTGGAATCCACCAGGTAAGCCACTTCGTATTCTTCCGGGATACTTCGTACCTGGGCGCGACCCTTGTGGATGGGTCTAAGGAACGGATCTTCCTTATACTCCTTAAGTAAGGATATGTGAAAAACCGGATGAACTCTCTTGAGGTAGTCCGGAAGTCTGAGCCTGTAGGCTACCGGATTGATTTGTTGAAGGATAGAAAATGGCCCAAGATATCTAGGGGAAAACTTCCCAGCATGAACCCATCTAGGTAGGAATTTGGTTGACAACCAAACCAGTTGACCCACACCCCAGTTGGGATTAGATCCCCGGTTCTTATCTGCCCATCTCTTTTGAGTCTGTAGACTGGCCTGGTGTGCCTTCTTGGCAAGACCATGAATTTCCTGTATTTCCTGTAAGATACCATCCAAGGCAGGGATCCTTGTGGCTGGAGAACTAAGACCCGGTAGATGTTGAGGATGATACCCATACGTGCACAAAAAAGGGCTCATTTGGATAGAGGTATGCAGAGTGTTATTGTATGCAAACTCTGCTTGCGAGAGGAAATGGTACCACCTCTCCTGCTGTGGACTGCAGAAACACCGCAAGTATTGTTCTAGGCTGGCATTCAGCCTTTCTGTCTGCCCGTTACTCTGAGGGTGGTACCCCGAGGAAAGAGCGCGGTGGATTCCTAAAGTCTGACAAAGAGAAGTCCAAAATTTGGACGTAAACTGAGATCCCCTGTCCGATACAATAGTCCGGGGTAATCCATGCAGTCGGACAATGTCTCGAAGAAAGACCTCAGCGGTCTCAGAAGCGGATGGTATCTGCCTGAATGCAGAAAAGTGGGCCAGCTTGCTGAAGGAATCTATTGTGACCATTATTACTGTCATGTTGTTAGAAGGAGGGAGTTCGACAATGAAGTCTGTAGACACGTGTTCCCATGGTCGTGATGGTAAGGAATGCTGCTGCAAGAGACCGAGTGGTTTGCCAGTGCGGTATTTATTAGAAGCACATATAGAGCATGAAGTGACATACTGGTGCACATCCTTTCTTACCCTTGGCCACCAGAAACCTCGTTGCAGCAATTCATAGGTCTTTCGGATTCCGGGATGTCCTGTCAAAGGAGAATCATGACACCAGGAAAGAATGAGTTTCTGCAGTTCTTTAGTGGGAATGAAAAGTGCGTCTTCATGGTAGTACAACCCATCACTACGTAAGCGGACCGAAGAAGGGAGTTCTGTGCAAGCCTGATATTGAGGTATCAGGTCTTGGAGGAAGGAGACAGTAGTTGCTAAAACCTTAAGATCGGGGAAAATACGGTCATGCCCTTCGTAATTCCCTGAGCTGTCCCCTATGCTTCGTGACAATGCATCCGCCTTCTTGTTTTCAGAGCCGGGTATGTAGGTTATCACAAAATCAAATTGCAAAAAAAAATAAGCCCACCGGGCATGTCGGGCATTGGTACACTCCATTTGTTGGAGTACCCGAAGGTTACGATGGTCCGTTCTGATGACAAAACAATGGGCAGCGCCCTGTAGGAGATGACGCCATTCTTGACAGGCTAATTTGATGGCCAATAGCTCTCTTTCCAGAACAGAGTAATTGCGTTCGCTGCTGGTGAGGGTCTTAGAATAGTATGCCACTGGATGTTCACACTCATCCGCGGCCTTCTGCAATAGGATAGCACCTATCGCTCCTATCGACGCATCAGTCTCTAAGATGAAAGGTTTGGTTTGGTCTGGTTGTACCAGAACAGGAGCAGAAGAAAAACACTCCTTAAGGGTTAGCATAGCCTTCTGTTGTTCCTCTCCGAAGACAAACTTGACACCCTTCTTTAGCAGGGAGGTCAGAGGAAGCACTAGGTTGGAGAAGTTGGGAATGAACCTTCTGTAAAAATTTGCTAATCCTAAGAAGCTTTGTAGCTCCTTGACGGTATTGGGTTCTCTCCATTCCCTGATGGCTTTAACCTTACCTGGATCCATCTCTATGCCTCTTTCTGACAAAAGGAATCCTAGGTAGGATACAGAGGTGGTTTCGAATTGGCACTTCTCCGGTTTAGCTAATAGCTTGTGTTCTTGAAGACGTTGTAGTACTCTCTTAACCAGTACCCTATGCTCGGTTAATGTCCGGGAGAATACCAGGATGTCGTCCAAGTACACTACAACAGATACGAACAACATATCCGTGAATACCTTGTCCATGTATCTTTGAAAAATGGCTGGGGCATTGACAAGTCCGAATGGCATCACCCGATACTCGAAGAGTCCAAATGGGGTGCGGAACGCCGTCTTCCATTCGTCCCCTCTTCTTATCCTTAGGAGGTGGTAAGCGCCCCTTAGATCCAGTTTGGTGAAGTAAATAGCCCCCTGTACTGCCTCCAGAATATCTCTGATCAAAGGCATGGGATACCTGTCCCGAATTGTCACCTTATTCAAACCTCTATAGTCAATACAGGGACGTAATTCTGCACTATCCTTTTTTGGAATAAAGAATAAGGAGGCACCACAAGCGGATCTAGACTCCTGAATAAGCCCGTTCTGAAGATTGGAGTCTAGGTAATACCGTAGAGCCTTTCTTTCAGGGAGAGACAAGGGATACATCCGTCCAAACGGAACTGTGGCATCCGGAAGTAGGTCGATACCACAGTCCTCTGCCCTGTGAGGAGGTAACTCACGTGGTTGGATGTCTAAAAACACCTCCGAATACTCTTGGTAATGTGTTGGAACCAAAGCGATGATAGCCGGACTTAGAGCAGGACCTGCCCTTCCGCCCTGGTGAGTTAAGCTGATTGACTGGTTCATACAAGTGGACCTACAAAAGTGCGAATTAAAGCTCACTCTATTGGTCTTCCAGTTGATCTGAGGATTGTGTCGTCTTAACCAAGGGATACCAATGACCACTGGAAAGTGCGCAGCTCGGATCTGATCGAACACCAAATATTCAGAATGGTGGCTCAATTCCATCCTCAAAGGTATAGTCTCTTTAGTAATAGGTCCGGAAGATAAAGGCCTCCCATCCACACCTTCTACAGGTATGGGAGTTGTCTTTGGTCTTGAGGAAACCTGATGTTCCTTAGCCCAATTGGAGTCCATAAAGTTTCCGGCTGCTCCACAATCTAACATGGCAAGAACTTCAGTGGGACTCGAGTCAGATAGCCACAACTTGACACGGAACACCATCAGACTGTTTTCCTCGGGGTTATTCATGGGTCTTGAGCAGTTGCAAGGGTACTTAGCAATTCCCCCGAGACTTCCCTTGCGACAGCTCGAGGGTTGTAGTTTTCCTTCCGCCTAGGAGGAACTTCCGGACAGTTTCTTAGTAAATGTTTAGAGGAACCGCAGTACATACACAATCCGGCTTCTCTTCTTCGTTTGCGTTCCTCAGGGGTGAGAGGTCCTCGGGTGGCTCCTATTTGCATAGGTTCTTCAGGAGTGAGGTTTGACCTGGATGTGGGAGAAGGAGCTGGTAGACCGATAGTCTGAGGGGTGCCTCTGATTCGTCTTCTTTCTTGTCTCCGTTCTGATAGACGGAATTCGATCTGTAGAGATAGAGTCATCAGTCCTTGGCAGGACAAGGGTCGAGCTACACGAGCTAACTCATCCTTGATTTCATCGTGTAGCCCTCTTCGGAATATTGTTTGTTGAGCAGAGTCCGGCCAATCCGCCTTAGCCGCCAATCTCTGGAAGCGGGATATGTAGGTCTGGACGTCTGTGTTCCCTTGTGTGACATCTAATATAGCTTCCAGGGAAGAGTAGACTACTTCTGGTCTGTCGAACCTTTCCCTAAAGGTTTCCACAAAACGGTCATAGTCATTCAGGGAAGGATCATTTCTGGCTACCAGGGGAGTGGCCCAAGCCAGTGCGTTGCCAATGAGGTTGGCAATAATAAATCCGACTCTGGACTTGGCGGATTCATAGGTATGGGTGCGAAAGGCAAAATAAACATTGCAGGCGTCGAGGAAGTCCTTTAATCCCCCTGGGTGACCATCATACTTGCCAAAAGAAAGGGGCATAGCGGGTAGATCCCCGCGGTCGTCACGGTGTAAGACCACCTGTTGTCGGAGGGCGATATTCTCAGTTCTCAGTGCTTGGACTTCTGCAGTTAGATTCTGCATAGCTGCCACTAGTTCTTGGTATTGTTCCAAGGAGGCCATGGTTTTACACGGGCGTTGTATTCTGTCAAGTTCTAAGTCTACCTCCCCCTTCTCCTCACCTGACTCTCCTGAGGTGGATTCTTGACGGCCAGGTTCAGTCTTCTGGAGTCTCCTTTCTTTTATCCTTGCACCTTTGGGTGCTCGAATCTTCTTTTCGTGCAGGTAAGGTCTAGCCCCTCCGGAGGCCACCTTGACAGAGGCAAAGACCTGTCCTAGGGGAACCCCAGGGGGCCAGCCTCCAATCTAGGGAAAAAGCACGAGGCAGAAAAAACCCTAGTTCATAGATGATCTGGATGATGATTCGAAGAGATGGCACAGCTGCTCTTGTTGTGGATCCAGATAGGTGAAATTACAATCCAATGGTAAAATGGATAAACCTCGCGGAGGCGAGCAAAACACAGCATAGGACTGGGGTACAGAATCAAGTAAGAAAGGAGCTGCCGAGATGGTAGTGGACGAAAGGCAGCCGAAAAGGAATAGAGAACACGGTGCGAAGGAGAGGCACTGTGTCCAAAAGGTTGGAAGTAGAACCAACACTGCTGGCGGAATGGATAGGTAAGAGAGGAAAGGAAACGAGCGTAGTTCAGGCTCGCTACGGGAGGGCTGTAGAAGGAGTTGAATCACGGAAGGACGATACAAATAAACAGCACTCGGAGCGTTGAAAGAAACAGCAACAGATACAACGCGCCGAGCAGGGGGGCGGAGCCTGCTTTTAAAGGCATTGCGCCATGTTGGATGAGGACTAGAAAGATCCTCGGTTTCGGAACTCCCAAGGCAAAGCGCCATGTTGGATGAGGACTAGAAAGATCCTCGGTTTCGGAACTTCCATCGACTCCAGCATTTCCACTCCTGGTTCCTGACACAATCCTGAAAAAAACTGTTCTAAAACTAAATCTGTGGTTTTTACAACCCTGTGGAATTTTGATAGTGAAAATATTGAACAAGTAAGAGAATATGATTATTTAGGTATCAGGGATGACTGTAATTGGAACTCCCAAATTGATAAATCTAACTCAACATTAATCAAAAATGGAACAGCTCTTGGGAGATTTCATAAAGAACAAAGGCGTGTTGCCATAGTACCTGTATTAAAGTTTTACGAGGCCCAAGTCTGCCAAGCATCCATTTATGGTTCTGAACTTTGTGAGTATAGACCCTCTTCCATGTTAACTCTCTGTGAAAATGTTTTTTTTTTAAAGAGAATATTACAGCTGCCAATTACTACTCCAAATGTGCCTTTTCATATAGAAACCAATTTAACTAATATTGATCAGGTAATTGTACTGAAACCAATCCTCTACTGATTACGAATTTGGAGTTGTAAATTTCTGGTAAAGTATAAGGATGTCCATACGGATTTGTGATTGCAAAAGGGTACTCTTAAATTCGTTTGGTGTTTACATGTAAAGAATGTTACATTTTTTTTGGTCACCCAGATTTTTGCTCTAGGCCGGATCTAATGAATCATAATAAGAAATCACTAGTTAAGGCAGCCTTCTCAATGAAGAAAGTCGAGCGCATCTTGGGTAAACTTGGAAAATTGCCCATAATGGATATCAGGATTATTTGGAATTCTCTGTCTGTTTGCTCGGTCGCTCATATTAGAACTGGCAGCTAAGCAAAACACTTGGATCCATCTGGAACAGATAAATGCTCATATTGTACACGTGCGATTAAACCTGAAATGTATTTTCTTCCCATTTTGTCCATTGTACAACATATATAGAGCACTATATTTAAAACGTTGTTTTATTGAGAATGAATTACGGAATGACCCGATGGCAAAAACATTATGTAAAAAGACAGACGAATATACCGTTGTATTTGCTGTGGCTAAATATTTAATGAGAGCTTGGATTTCAAGGAAAATATTCATGAATTATATTCCTGATTAACATATTCACTATGCTTTTAAGTACCAATCATCAGTTTTACTCAATATATGTATTTTTAAGTTGCACGTTAGTTTTATCACACTGCACTGAAATATTTGTAGGTTTTCTTTGTTTTGCCTAATGATATAAACTATCGAATAAAGGCATGGAAAATACAATACGGCTATTAAGAAACAGCCCTATGGACAGATTCTAGGAGGACATCCTATTCTGGTGCACTGGCAAATACATTAATGTCTAGCCAAACTCTATCTGGGTACTGCTTAGAGGTGAGAGTGTGAGAGGTGCAAAGGGTTCAGTTAGGCACACACAGACCACTTTTAAATAAATCAAGTTGGGCAGAATATATGAAAATAGAATTATTTATTTAGTCATTAGCCAAGGTCTTGGCATTTAAAAAACCAGGTAGGTTTCACACTAAAAATACACTACCATTATATAAACATTCACTTTTTATGTGCTTTGACTATGGGGCACTAACACTTTATTCTATTTTCTTAACATAGTTCAGATAAAATAAGCAGCTGTAGAAAGCAAGTGAATATAGAACAAGGCAAAGAAACACGAGATTAGAGAACTAATTCAATTTCTAACTTTTGAAGGTGCTTCAACCCAAAACATGTCCCTCAGTGCTCAGGTTTACCATGAGGACCTAACAAACTGTGAAAAGACCAAAAGGGGTTAAAACGCCTTGTCAAACAGTAATGATTTCATCTTTTCCCTATAAAGTAGATTCATCATCATAAAGGACGATTATTCCGTAGTCCCGAGGCCACAGCCCCACATGTTCTTCCAAAAAATCTGATTATCCAGAATCTTGATAAAGATATTGTTAGCCTCATGAAAGACCTACGGGGTGTCAAAGGTGCTGGGAGCTTAAAACGATCTTTTAGAGACAGAGGCTTAAGTATGGGAGTAATGTGATCTGATTTCTGAGCTTTTTTAACAATGCGAGTGGCATCATTTTGAAGCCTCTGCAAGCATAAAATGGCTTGTTTACTCAAACTAGCGTGTAAGCTATTACAGTAATCAATTCTCGCTCCAGTTATGGCCCTACCTATGGTGGCACAGTGCTCTTTGGGATAGGAGAGGTCTCGGTTTGCCTCAAAATCAGTAGATGAAAATGAGTAGACTTAAAAATATTACTAACGTGAACTGACATGGATAGTGAAACACCCAGTGTCATTCCTAATGATTTTACTTTATCTGAGAATGGAACGGCGCAGTCAGAAATTACAATTTCATGAGGGCATTGCAGTTTCTTCCAATGCATTGAGGCAGGAGGAATCATCAAATGCTCTGTTTTGGCATGGTTCAAGCCCAGCTAGCTAAATGTCATCCATCTAAACATCTTCTGGAAACTAAACTGAATAAAGTTCAGATTGTCTTGGAAGCGTTCTTTCAAATGAAACACAATATGAGTATTGTCAGCGTAATTTTGAAAGAAAACTCCCAGTTGTGAGGAGGTTTAACAGAGTTGTTAAATAACAAAGGTGATATAAATGAACCCTGAGGCACACCACAAGTCAGTACCTTTGGTTTGGAGAGAAAGTCCTTAATTTTCACCCTAGAAATCTCAAAATTGTGCTTCTTAAAAAGGCTAAAAACCAAAATCAAGCCTCATCTGAGATAGCAGAAATCTCTTTCAAACAATTTACTAAGACTGTATGATCTAAGGGGTTGAAAGCAGCAGAGAGATCCAGCAGCATTAAATGCCAATATCACTTTGTCTAAGATTTGTAAGAGCATCTGTTTCATATATAGCAGAGTAGATTGAGTGTTTCAATGGATTGCTTTTCTCCTGCAGATTCCTCATCTTGATATCCTTGTACAGCTCTGCTGCTCGGAATCTTTTCCACAGGGGGCGTAGTGGACGTCGACTCGGCCGTCTATCATTGTACCGTCTTGCGCGGTGGTCGATTGGTGGCTCCAGAAGTGACATCAGGCCCCATACATGTACCAGATCACTACGCCTCATGCCTCCGTTTCCTTTTTTCCGCGCGCACACACGCTGCATAAGGAAGTTTTCGAGTTCCACTCAATGTTTTTCAGTGCATTTTTTCGATTTACCTCGACGATGTCTTCACACCGGATCTCGAGTTTCAAGTGGTGCTCTGATTGCGACGCCAAAATGTCGGTGACGGACCCGCACAACGTCTGTTTGTGGTGTCTGGGTTCCACTCACGACACGGAGGCCTGTGCGTTGTTTGCCAAGATGCAACCCAGGTCCCTGCGAGACAGAGCCGGTAAGCTGGCCCTGGGACAACCGTCGCAGAAGTCTCTGGCGCGGTATATCGTTTGGTCGTCTGAGGCCGTTACCGAGGATCCCGCTTGTCCCAACGAGAGCCGGCACCACAAGGAAACAAAAAAGAGGTCCCACACCAGAAGCCATTCCTCCTGGAAGAAGAAGCACGCCACCATCGGCTAGAATCAAATTCTTCCTCGGAGCAAGGGAAGCCCTCGAAGGGATCGACCACTCGAAAAGAGTGCGATTTGTTTAAAAAGTAAATGCTTGATAGGTTTTGTCAACGGGCAGCGGTCGGCGCGGCTCCCTTCCCGACTAGCAGGACTTGGCAGCAAAAGCGGCGCTCGGTACCCCCAACCCCACACTTGCCACAAAGTAGACACCTTCAGCACCAACTGAGTTTTCGAGCTCCGTGGCCTACGAAGCCAGAAAATCGCCCCCTAAAAGTCTCTCCCACGCTGCCCATCGGAGATATCGGTGGCGATATCTAACCCTTTGGCCTCTACGGCTCTGCTGCAAGCTAAGCCCTCAGTATCCAGACCTGTGAGGCCAAAAGATAAGCCTTTGGCATCGACGTCAGCGCTTTTCAACTGCTATCGTAGACAGGCTTTTTCGACTAATCAATTTTCAGCACCGATCAAGCCGAACAATGTGAAGAGGTCGACCCCATCTTTGTGGAGTCCGGCGGCATCAACTATTTCGAGGACCGATAGACAACTTGATGGCACTTACTCAAGGGCTTTAAGATGCCAGTGGGTTGGACACATCTCCAGATGCAACAGAAACAACCCTTCACCCACCCTCATGTCAAATTCCAGACATTAGTAGAGAAAGGGGTTGACACACTCTACCTCAAGTCGGCCGCCTTTCCCCATCGAGGGTATGACCTGACGGACATCCTGGAGGTGTGCCCTATTGAACACATGTCCTTCAATCAGGCTATAGCCGACCTTTTGGCTTCCAACTGGCGTACCCCATGCATGTTCCCCCCGCAAGTACCAATGTCACAGGGAAGTATAGGCCGGCAATAGGGGATCCCTCTTTCCTCTCAACGCACCCTTCCCCGGAAGGGCTGGTAGTTCAGGCTGCCACTATATCCTCCAGGACCGCGGCATCCATGTTGAATCTCCCTACAGACGGGGAAGGGAAAAGGATTGACGCTTTGAATAAAATGGTGTTTACCTCCGGCAGCATGTTTCTTAAGGCCACAAACATAGCTTGCGGTTTCGCAAAGTTTTCTTACGGATTGTGGAAGGCAGTAGAGCATGCAGCAGAATACGTCCCGGGAGGTCATATGCAGGACAGATTTATACAGCTGGTGGAGGATGAGACTGAAACGGCCAGGCAGTCCTTGCAAACAGGCCTGGACATTGCTGACTGTGCTGGCCTTTCTATGGGATCGGCAGTAGTTATGAGAAGGCAGTTCTATTTGAAAATCTCTGGCTTCTCCCCCAATGTACAAAACCGCCTTCTTGATGTTCCTTTTGAGGTGGAGATGCTTTTGGGACAGAAGGGGGATGATTCTTTGGAGAAATTCAAGGAGTTTAAAATTGCTGCTAAGTCTGGCTGTGCAGCCGTCTAAGCCTGCTTTCAGCTTTGCCTGTAGGCAGTGGCTATAAGCACTATGTGCCTTATGGCAGGGAAGGCCATCCCCCACAAACCAGGCAGGGACAGAGATGTTTCTTGCATCCCGGGAGGATGCAGAGGAGCTTCTAAAAGAAATTCTCAATAGACCTGCAGGATACCTACTTCCATGTGCCCATACATCAGAAGCACAGGAAAGTCCTGCGATTCCTCATTTTGCGACACGCACTATCAGTTAAAGTGCTGCCCTTTGGGTTGACTTCTGCTCCAAGGGTCTTCACCAAGGTCATGGCGGTAGTCGCGGCTCACCTCAGGAGATCCGGAGTCCACATATTCCCGTACCTGGACGACTGGCTGATCCGGGGGAAGTTAGCGGAACAGGTTTGACTCAATTAGACATCTGTCGGCTACTGTACAGACTGGGCTTCTCCCTGAACTTCAAGTCCTACTTGACACCGGTCCAAAGGCTCATCGAGGCTGTCCTAGACACTCGGACAGGGAAGGCCTTCCTTCACGAGCAGAGAACCAACAACTTATAACAGATGGTTCAGTTGTTCCGGAACCACGCCACCTTACCAGCGGGTTCCTTTCTCCGCCTTTTGGGCCTCATGGCCTCCTGCATTTTCCTGGTGCCAGAGGCCATATGCACATGGGATCCCTTCAGTGTCTCCCACTGGACCAGTGGTCTCAGTATCTGGGAGGTGTCTCAAATCCTCTCAAGGTGACCAGCCACGTAGTACGCAGACTCAGCTGTTGGGACACGTGCAAGAATCTGATGGCGGGAGAACCCTTCTGGCCTCCTTGGCCGAGTGGTCACGGATGCATCCCTGAAGGGTTGGGGCGCACACTGAGAAGATTAGCAGGTGAGTGGCCTCTGGACTGCGTCAGAAGCCAGGCGGCATATCAACAGGCTGGAGTTGTGAGCCATCAGGCTAGCCCTGAAGGCTTTCGCCCCATCGCTCAAGGGGACGCATGTCCTGATTCTGATGAACAACACAGTAGCCATGCAATACTTAAACAAGCAAGGTGGAGTGCATTCCCGTCCCCTCGGCACAGATGCCATGTAGCTATGGTTATGGTTGCTAGAGAATCAAATCTCAGTCTCAGCAGTTCATCTGTCGAAGACAGAGAAACATTTGGTGGATGCTCTGAGCAGGCAGAGCACTGTCACAGACGAGTGGGAAGTGTGCCAGGAAGTCCTGGAAAAGGTCTTCGCTCTCTGGGGTACCCCAGCAATGGATCTGTTTGACACGGAAGCCAACAGGAATTGCAAAAAGTTTTCCGCGAGGGAATTCCCAGCGAACTGTGCACTGGGGGATGCGTTTCTGGTGGTTTGGACCTTCCCTTTCCATTACGCGTTCCCTCCAATCCTCGTCATTCCGTGGATTCTTGGGAGGTTGAAGAGTTTTTGAGCAACCGTGATCTTGATCGCACCGGATTGGGCGAGGAGGACGTGGTACTCCGACCTCTTGGATCTATCCATCTGTTCACCTCACCAGTTGCCTCAGTGGCCGGATCTCCTCACCCAGCCGGAGGGTTAGATACTACACACAACCCCGGATTCCCTCAACCTACATGCGTGGCACTTAAGCAGATGAGGTATGATGACTGGGACCACTCTGAGGAAGCTCTTGAGGTGTTGCTGGCTGCACGCAGACCGTCTACAAGATCTCTGTATGCATGCAGGTGGAGAAGATTTGAGGCGTGGTGCAGGGAGCGCGAGGTTGACCCCATATCTTGCCCTACCACAACGGTGATGGAGTTCCTCCTGTCACTAGCCTCTTAAGGCCTTCAGGTTGCAACCGTCAAGGGGTATTTGGCAGCCTTTTCTGTTTTTAAAAAGTCCCCGGATCAAGGTTCCTTTTTCACCATACCAGTCATGGCCCAATTCCTGAAAGGCCTTCTGAACAAATTTGTACCAACTCCCTTTGTTGTTCCGCATTGGTACCTTAACCTGGTACTCGCCCTTCTTATGGCGGCTCCATTTGAGCCTATGCATTCTTGTTCGCTTAGTTTGCTGTCCCTTAAGACAGCCTTTTTTATATCAACTATTATTCTTTAAGATGCAATGATTTCGCTCTAATACTTTGAGTGGTGCGGCTAATGAGACTTTCTTTCTTGATCAAGTAGAAACTTTTTGCCTTGTTACGTGTATCCTGAAGTTAATGATTACTCTTGCGGCATGATAACTCCTTCCGAAGGTTGTTTTAGGATTTCACCTTTCGCAGTCTATTGACTTGCCAGTGTTCTACCCTCCTCCCCAACCCTCTAAGAAGGAAGAGCGTTTTCACTGTCTCGATTCTAAAAGAGCCCACAGCTTTTATGTTGCCTGCACAGCAGAGTCCAGGAAGACTGACCAGTTGTTCGTCACCCATTCTCTTTCACACAAAAGTCTTGTGATTACCAAATGGACCATCTTGCACTGGATCATTTATGCATCTCTGAGTGCTATCAGTCGGCGGGAAAAGAAGTCCCACCGGGTATCGGGGCCCATTCCACCAGGGGAATGTTATGCTCACCTGGTATCCACGGGGACGCCACCCAGCCCTGGTTGGATGATTTGCACTCTTGAACCCTCTCCCGGTCCCTTGGTAAGGCCTCTGGTTAAAGATCGATCTTAATATTGTAAAAGGTGGATTCTCCGTCCTGCTCCTCGTGGCATGAGCGCGTAGATGTGGGGGGCGAGCAGCGACCAAGTTACTTCACTGGTGCAAGCCCCCCTGTGGGAATCCAGGCCTGCTGCTACTCCGTAGGTTTTCTGCTTTACAGTCTTTATATGCAGTTCTTATGTCTCTTTTAGTTCGAATAATAATGGCTTGCTTCTTTCCTTTTAGGTATGGAAAGGTATTTTGGTGTTGTCATGTAGTTTGAAAATGAGCATGGGCCGGTAAGCGAAAGCGCGGTGTGCGCGATGCTGTCCGGTGAGTAATGCGCGATGCACAGCGCTATTTCACCTTTTATATTGCTAACCTTTGTCTTTAATCTCCTTGCAGGTTGCGATGTTCCTCGCCGAGCGCCGTAATGTTCCAGCAATGATACTGACCAGGAGATGACTACCCAGGTAAGAATTGTGTGGATTTCCTCATTCGGGAGGAAACGTGAGTAAACGCTTACTAATGCTGTCTTTCTTTCTCCTCTTTCCAGGTTATGGTATTCCAGGATGCATGCGGTGCCGGATGATGGAGTTCGTACCTTCAGGTGAGTGGAACTGAAGTCGGCGATGGATTGAAGACAGGATACTGTTCCAGGTAAGTTTTGTAGTGTTCTTTCTCTCTCTGCAGGTCCTTGGTTTCAGGTAAGCTGGCATCAAAGACGCTGCCCACAGCAGAAACGCAAAGCATGTTCTGTTGGTTGGGTGTGGTTTAAATAGTCTCAGGTAAAGTAGTCCAGGTAAAATAGTCCCAGGGCTGCCACACCCAAAGTAGTCCAGGTAAAGTAGTCCCAGGCCTGCTACACCCAAAAGACTAGACCGCATAGCTCAGTTCCTTGTAACTGAGATATGTGTGTGCCTCCATGTTGGCTGAATCCCCCCAAGTTAAATAGTCCCAAGTAAATAGTCCCATTCTAATGTTGGTCTTCATGATGGTTATGAGCCTGGCGCCATGACTGACTCCAAGAGAGTCTTGGGTTAGGTTTTAAGGCCTTTGACCTGGCCCTAACTGGAAGGCTGACTTGCCAGTTAGGGCCAGGGGCAAGAGTCATCACAGCGAGTCTCTGCTTCCACGGCCCTTCAGAGTAGGGTCCCTGTTTGGGAAATTTGCTGTGCTGCCACATGGTTCTCTTTGCATACTTTCACAAAGCATTATGCGCTGGACGTTGCACGTGGGGCTGATGCACGTTTTGGCAGAGTGGTTCTGCAGAACCTGCTTGTGTAATCCTTTGTCCTTCTCCTTTGGCTTCCTGCTTAGGGAGTCTATTAAGATGAGGAATCTGCGGAAGAAAAGCCATTGATTGAAGGAGAAATTACCTTACCGTAATGTTCTTTCTATGGATTCTTCTCCCGCAGATTCCTCATCGCCCCTCCTAGCCGTCCCCGCTCAGAAAGTGTTGTGGCTTTTCGCTTCTGATTCCATGTAGTACGTTGGCGATGGCTTTGGGGTGCTCATCTCCGTTCCTTAAATCAAAAAAAAAAGAAAAAGAAGAGATGTTTTTCTAATTGTAATGTTTTTAACCTTTGGTTTCTATTCCATAGTTGCCAAATTTAAGGCTGGTGCCTCCTTCCGTTTTCCTATGCAGCGTTTGAGCCGGGAAAATTAGGGAGGAACTGAGGCCTGGGGTGTAGTGACTTGGTATATGTATGGTGCCTGACGTCACTTCGGAGCCGACGATCGACCACTGAGCAACACATATCGATGATCTGCCGAGTCGAGGTCCACTATGCCCCCTGTGGAAAAGTTTCTGAACAGCAGAGCTGTACAAGGTTATCTATCAAGATTAGGAATCTGCGGGAGAAGAATCAATAGAAAGAACATTACGGTAAGGTAATTATTTCTCCTTCTACTATGTCGAAAACCTGATAGTCTTCAAGAAGATTTTGCGTCTAGATGTTTTTTAAATAGAATTTTAATCCCCTTATCCAGGATTTTAAAAGAAAATTTACAATAGTAACTAGACTATCATTTGCATAAACCTCCTGTTCCAACAACGCTTTTTATTACGAATCTGAGTAATCCATGATAGTTTCAGACAATCAGGGATTATGGATTTCCCAAAGGAGGCATTTCATAATACAAGCTACTGTAAGAGAGGGAATTATCACTTTCCTTCCCAACCTATTATTGACATTGGTCGCCCCCGGGCAATTTGTTGGCTTCAAGCTGATAATTATTTCTCTTGTCTCTAAAGAGGAAAGTTCTTTAAATGCAAAAAGATCTCTTTCAGATGCTTTTAGCCTCATTTATAGAACTAATACGTAAGGAGTTAGACATACTATACACAGGATTATAAATGTAAGGCACTAAACTTTGAAAGTCATTCCCTAGCTAGATAAGATCTGGCCTGGTACCCATAGAGTCACAGGCTCCAATACAGTTATTTTCAGGGGGATTGGATTTGTTAAAGGCGTCTAAACAAGCGTTGGTAAATCCAAAAGGCAGGTGTAATTGTCTCAAAATTGAAACACAAGTAAAGTTCTTGACAGACCCTCTCTCAATCCAACCACCTTAGGGGAAGACATTTGAGCAGAACTCCACAGATCATGGTCAGGAAAGGGAGGGGTAGGGCGAAGGATGCATTGGCGCCTGTTTAACCCTTTGGAGGTGGTTGAAACAATTTTGTTTACTTGCACCCTGTATTCTGATTCACTCAAGGACCACTTTGGCAGCTCCTGGAATCGCTGGGCTGCTTTACTTTGTCCTGGTTCCGTTGAAGGTGGTTGCAGGTGCAGGTGTCACTTTTGGCGTTGGGATTTGGGTCTGTCAAGCCAGTGGTTCTGCTCTCTTGTTGCAGGGTAACCTGATTATCCGAGTAATTAGGGCTTGCCAGGGTAAGGCTTTGCCATCATTGAACCCCTGTGCCAAAATGGGAGCTAGGATTCCCTTTTAATGCAAACATTGGATTGTGTTTATCAGCTGGGCACTGAGTTTGACAGAAGGCAAAGCCCCTGCGTCAACATCTATACTCTGGATACATATGCAACATTATGACAGTTATTTATACCGGATCATTAAGATGCCCTCCCCACACTTGAGCATGTCATAACATTCTTCATAACATTCTGAACAGACAGCCTATTAGTTCTGTTTAATACTCACTTAGCAGCTAACCACATTTCTGGTTGATTTATTTATTTTTGCATTTGTAGCAGCACACTGAACCCTCTGCTATCTAGGCGCTAGTTACATTAGTGGAAGGGGTGTACAGGTAAATGTAAACAGGGAAAGCAGCAGGCGTACGTTCAAGATGTTAAGCAGTGATACAGTGTCTTGCCTCTGAGGAGCTTAGGTGAAAAGCCAAGTTTTTAAGTTTCTCCTGAAGATCCAATAGGAGGGTTCCATTCTCAAGAACAATGGGAGATTGTTCCACAGTTTGATGACGACGACCGGGAAGCTTGAGCTGCCTGCAGTTTGGCAGATGAAGCTGGGCACTTTGAGCAAGTGGTCGTGTGAGGATCTTAAAGGGTGAGGGGGGGCGTATTTTTCACTGCGCTGAGAAAGGTAGGCTGGTGCAGTTTTGGAAGGCACTTGTGCACGATGGAGAGGATCTTGAATTTGATTTATTCTCAGATCGTTAGCCAATGGACGCCTTTTCTGTCTTCTGAGACGTGGGCGTGTTTGTTAAGAACAAGGGCAGCTCGGAGGGCATTGTTTTGTATGATTTGTAGCCTTTTCAGGTTGCGTTCCGAGGTGCCTGCAAAGAGGGCATTGCAGTAGTCCAAGTTGGCCCCGGTGATGGCTCTGACAATAGTGATGTGATTCGGTATGGAGAGGAAAGGCTTTCTGGTGTTGATCAGTTTGGCTGTATATGCAGCAGCGGAGGAGATGGCGTTAACTTGATGTGCTAGATTGAGTGAAGCGTCCAGATGGATAGCCAGATGGCGGTGGTTGAGATGGGGATTAGATTGCCTTCAATATTGAAGGATTTGTTGGCTGGATCCAAGTTGCAGAGAGTGGTCGGGGAGCCAACAATGAGAATCTCCGTTTTATCGTCGTGTGTTGCCATCCAGTGTGGATGATGTTTTAGGTTGAGTTGATGGTAGCAGTGTCTTGATGGTAAGAGCCTCAGAGGGGGGAGGAGAATTTGGGTATCATCAGCGTAGTTCGTGTAGGAGATGCCGAGGACATCCAGGTGATCGAAAAAGGGTTTTGTATCAAAGTTATACAGAGTCGGGGAAAGACGAGAACCTTGTGGGACGCCACAGGTAACTGGCCTGGGTGAGTCGGCATGATAGTCTATGAAGACCCAACAGGATCTGTCTGATAGGAAGGATCTGATCCAGTCAGTGGCAGCAGGAGAAACTTTTGCTGTGGTGGTGAGGTGATCGCAGAGAAGCTGATGGTCGACGAGATCAAACAAGGCTGAGAGGTCCAGTATGAGGCGCAAGGCAGGTTTACCTGTGTCTTTGATGTCGTCTAGTTGATTTTTTAATCGAGCAAGGCAGTTTCCGTGCCATGCCTTGTGCGGAAGCCTGATGCACGGGTGCCTAGCATGTGGTTGGCTTCAAGTTATTGTTGTACCTGGATGTGGGCTGCACTGTCGAGGATCTTTAGGATGAAGGGAACTGTCGTGATGGGACGTTAGTTGGTAGGGATGGACGGGTCGAGGTAGGGTTTCTTTACTAGCGGGAGGATCCATGCTTCTTTCAGGGATGCTGGAACAGTTTTTGTGGAGAAGGATGCGTTGATTATGGCTGTGATGATCAGTGTCAGTGACTATGTGCAGTCTTTGATAATGGGGGCCAGGCAGATGTCGCCTTTCCAGCGGGATGGCTTGAGGCTTTTGATTATGTTGGCTATTTCCAGTTTTTTGACAGGGTGAAAGTAAAATGGTGTGGGGATGGGGAGTGTGGTGCCGCAGGGTGAGGGGAGGGTGGTGGTTTGGCTTGGATTGTTTGGTGATTGGAGCGGATTTCTTTCTGGAGTGTGCAGATTGTTCCTGTAATGGCTTTTTGCACCTTGATGCACCAGTCGTCGTCTACTGTGAGGGCGGTGGGAGGGGTGACTGGAGACTCAAGTTTGCGCAAGATAGTGAAGAGTTTGTGAGAATTAGATTTGGCGCTTTCTATTCTCTTCTTTGGCTGTGTGCATGGCCTATTTGTACTCGTTTTGACGAGAGAAGTGAATCAGTCTCTGTTAAATAAGGACAGATTTCTGCTCCAAGTCGTTTCTGACGCGCGTTTCAGAGTGTGTAAATTAAGGAGCTCAGGAGTGAACCATGAGTTTTTCTTTAGAGCAGGTTTAGCTTTGAGCTTTTTGAGCGGGAGAGTAGCTCAACTGCTTGTGCAATCAGGGTGTTGTAGAGATCGACTAGGGCCACAGGGTCAGTTGTTTTGTTGGTTGGGTTCTTGAGGTCTAAGAGAAATGGTGGGAGGTGGTCCTTCGTTAGGTTCTTGGTGCAGCGGGCTAGGCCTTTAGGTTTCATTGGGTGGCAGGAGTAGGGCTGTTTGCCAATCAGGATGTGGTGTGGTGATCTGACCATGGGCAGGTCAAGATGGTTGGGCAGGAGATGTTGGTTGAGATCAGCAATCCAATCAAGGGTGCGGCCATGGATGTGTGTGGGGTCAGTGATTCGCTGAAGGAAGCCAACTCGATTGAGGTGTGTGTGTGTGTGTGTGTGTGTGTGTGTGTGTGTGTGTGTGTGTGTGTGTGTGTGTGTGTGTGTGTGTGTGTGTGTGTGTGTGTGTGTGTGTGTGTGTGTGTGTGTGTGTGTGTGTGTGTGTGTGTGTGTGTGTGTGTGTGTGTGTGTGTGTGTGTGTGTGTGTGTGTGTGTGTGTGTGTGTGTGTGTGTGTGTGTGTGTGTGTGTGTGTGTGTGTGTGTGTGTGTCTCAGTCTCAGTCTCAGTCTCAGTCTCAGTCTCAGTCTCACAGAGGGGTCATTGAGGCCCAGGTTGAGGTCGGAGCTTGGCTTTAATGAGGGATTGATGACTTGCAAGAGATCTTCCTGGAAGGGGTCGATGGGGCCATGGAATTGGTAGAAGTGGCCGGAGAGTGGCATTCTTGCAGTTCTCCACTCAACACAGTCTGCTGTCCCTGTCCACTGCTGTTCCAGTGAGGAGGTGTGTCCTACAACCTCCATAAAGACCCTTTCAGTCCACGGAGCGGTGCAGAGTGGCAGTCTTGCAGTCTTGGCTGTCATGGCTGCCACGGCTCCTGAAACCACTGTAACTGCCGAAATCGTAACCTTAAGGTCTGACAAGGAAGAAGAGGGTCACCAGCTCCATAGTGCACGTTCCTGTGTTATTCCGAACAGACCACAGTCCATCGACTGCCATCTGACCCAGCACTGACCAATCCAGGGGCTAAAACGCGGAGATTGCGTAGCTCCAAGAACCTTGAGGAAAGACACAACAACTCCGTCGGTGGAGGCAGAAGATCCAACGGAAGCTGCACCCCCAACCTTGGAAGTCGTCGCAGAGGGTTACGGGCGGATGCTCCGGTGAGGACACTGGGTTTGGCCCCCTTCCCCTTGGGGTGTGGAGGACTCGGGCGTCTCTTGCTGGCTCTTGCTACCGTCTGCCCTGTGGTTCCTCACCTCTCAGCCCAGCCGCCGGACTCCTTCGAAGGGAGGGCTGAAAGGCTGGTGCAGGAGGAGCCTGGAGGCGGACGAAGCTGGCGAGGAGCACCCTGTCGACGTGAGGCTCCCAGACCCAGCTGATTCCAGCAGCAGCACCGCAACAGACAGTCCGAGAGCCGGAGCAACTGCACAAAATCGGCGTCGACCAGAGGAGCACCGTGCCAGTGCCGCACCCTGTGCAGCCCTTCACGCCGCACCCTGTGCAGCCCTTGGCGCTGTCTCAGGGTAGCAATAACAACGAACTACCTGCTGGCCTGCGAAACGTAACTACAACGTCACCCCTGGAAAAGGGCAGAGCTTCGCTCAGCCTAGTGGTGGCAAGCCACGAGGACCAAAACATAACCAATCCCTGAAATTTGCTCAAGGTAAAGGCGAAGATCCATGTAGAACAAATAAAGGAGGGCCCCTTCCCTGCTGTTTGCCAACCACCAGACTTTACCAGGGATGGACGCACCCAAAGACCACTGTCACTCCAAGTGGTCTCAAATCTACAACAAACAGACCCAGGGGAAGGTGCAGGGGAGGAAGCGACAACTTAAAGCAAAAGCTCAAATCAAAACTAGCAGATAGAGATTGGGTGCAACACACAAACGGGCCACCCAAAAACAGTCGGCGGAGTCCCAGCAAAAAAATCTGGAAGACCGACTCAGGTAAACCTTCAGCTCTGAGTTTAGTGACAGACTTTAACTCATACACCCACTTATCTACAGGAAGTTGCGAGGACCTCTCAGATGCAGAAATCTTGAAAGTAGTAAAGGTCTGCCAACCACTACACAAGCACAGGACTGATCTAATCTCTGGGAAACCACTTAAAACTACCCCACCCCCTAGCACTCATCGAGGGGTGGAGCAGCAGGCCACAGAAACCGGGGGAGAGGAGGGACTGTCTGTACCCCCTTTACCAACTTGTGAGAGCTCCTTGGGCACAGCACACCCCCACTTGCCCCCTCTCCAAAACCACTGAGTCAATCCGCAACAGACCCATGGGAGGTCCCAGTGCCTCTGTGACTAGTACTTCAGCTCCAACCACAAAGTAGGGAGAAGTCTGTCTTACCAACCTCCCTCCCCACACAAAGAACGCCTATGCCAGAGCCTTAGTCCGAACCAAATTTCTGCATAAAGGAGGCACGACCTTCGGAGAAAGACTCAGATGACAGAACTAAGATCCCACATATGCCGTCTCCAGGCTGTTCTGACACTCCCATCAGGGACACCAGTCACTGGCCTCACAGAGGAAAACAGGCTGGAGAGCCCGAGAAAAATTAAACCGAAAACTAAGCCTCGGCCACGATTGTCGAAGCTCGCTGGACTCCCTTCACGGACTCTCAGCCAGGAAACAGCTGACCCAAGATACTCAACACCTCACTTAACCTATCAGAAATTAGACTCGACCTTCACTAACATCAAAAAAGACACCCTCAAAAAATGTGACTTTCTATCCATTATGTCGGCAGTCACCATCGCCTTGGCGCCATTTACCAAGCTGTATGGGTCAATAAACGAGACCTGATGGACCACACAACCATCCAGGCTATGATGCACACAAAATTAATTTACTTGGAGGGATACATCACAGCACCCGAACGCTCAAAAATGACTAACATAAATCTGAGCCACTTGTCTGGACGTCTACCTACTTGGAAAGGAGACTTTGACGGACGTCCAAACCAATTCAAACATTGCCCCTAAGCCTTGTAAATCTATCATATCACCTGCCACACTACAGAAAGCCACAGCTGCCGGCGCGGACTCCACCGACCAGAGGCCCAAAGAAGATTGACGGTGTGAGACTAGTGACATAATCCTTATTGTTGACGACCAGCCCCAAAAAGGTACTTCTAAATCCCCAAAGAGAGATGGCCAGGATTGGGCTTACTCGATTTTTGCAACATCAAAAGTCAGTCAGGAGGAAAACCGAAACCCACCACACAAGGCCGCAAGTACCTCACGTACAGAGACAAGGCCCTTAAGTTCTCGGCGCCCATCAAACCGAGCAAACACTGTGAAATCCACATCACTCACTGTAAAGAAGCTCACTCCTGAATCACCTAAAACGACAGAGGAATTCTTAGCAACTGACCACCTGATGAATATAAGCCAACAACTTGAAAAGGACGCTGCCTTGCCCCCAACGAGTCAAGATCAAGAGGAAACCGAAGACCCCAACACGACCACGTGTCAGGTGGCATCAGGTGTCCAGAAAAGACAAGTCGCCACTGCCACACAAGACACCACAGCAACAAAAATAAACCGACCATAGCCGGAAGGACAGGAAGCGCCAAGGAGTGGAACCTTCTAAAATCAGAAAGCCTGCAAGAGTGGATGGGAAAAAAAACACTCCACATGAATAAAAATCTCAAACCCTTCATTACAAGTCCATAACTGAGGCCCATCATAAGACGCCAGCAAGACCAGACAAAACGACATGGGCATTAAAATTAGAACATATCCCTGAAAACCAAGATGAAATTATTCTAAACAGAAGAGGGGTCCTAGCTCTGTTTAATCTTATTCCACCTCTTCGGCGGATTAAATCAGAGGACCTGAAGATCGTGGACCCAAGCAACCGACATTGCCTAGCAAAGGTCTATCTGCATATTCCCTCCACGAGGGTGAAAACCTTAATAAGACAGGAGTCCCACAAGCTTCTAAAGATGGGCTACGCACTTATGGAACCGATACTCGGAAATCAGGCTTCCCGATTGCCGGAAGCTCGAAGTACACGAAACAGACTAACACCCACAAACATCCTCCATAATAGCCCACGGAAGTACAGGCATAAGGAGGAAGAAGTCGCCACTAAGAGAAAAAGAGATAAAGTGCAAACGATGGATAGAAAGGATTCCAACCCATCAGTCTCAATGAAAATTGATGCTCAGCATACATCTTGCGTATACCTGCGAGAGCGAAATGCAAATCACCTCAATCATCCCAAACTTGAGGATAAGAAAAACTCAAGCCGCTCCAATTGACAAGGGGCTGACCAAACAATAGAAACGAAAAGACCCTGCACACAAAAAATTGAGTGTTAGGGAGAATTCTCATTCAATGGCTAATTTCCCTTACCTAGTGAGTCCCCCAGTGGCTTTGCTGGATTTCTGGAGTTTATTTTTTCCACTTGGTAAGAGTGTGAGCTTTTTCCCCACTCTTACCCATGTTTTGCCATGTGTATTTCATCTGTTTTTGTGATTGTGGACTCTGGAGTACACCACTTCAGTAGCCCCACTCATTTGTGTGTTACACAGCACCTTCAGTGCAGTGAAACAGGGTTGTCTTTTCGACTTCCCACTGACTCCATTTCTGGGGTTGATTACTGTCCCCCAGAAAAGGGTAAAGTGCCATTAACTTTACATAGTCATTTAACCACAGATCCAGTACACTCCATTTTACATGGAGTATTGGAAAGAGTTACTTCTTAGCCCTTTTTTCTGTACCTCCTAGAGCCTTGTTTTGCTCTCTTAACATTTAGACTTGGCTGGTGGCAGTGGTATCTACCCTAACTTTTCTACCGCCTTTATACTATATAAATGTGGTACTGTTTTAGGCTATACTCCTACGTCCCGTCCCCTTTCCTCCATACTTATGGGACATTCCTCCGTCCTGTGGGACGGGACCGGGGCACTTTGTAAAAGAATCAAAACATTTTGCAAACATGTTCAGTCATTCCTCTCTTTCTGCTCGGTGCCTGGCACGCAGCTGTAACCCCGCCCATCTCGGCTCCGCCCCATGCATCGCCCATCAGTCCTTTTCTCCGCTCGTTCGGGACTGGACGCAGTTGCATCCGCAGAACATTTTCTTCCCTTTTTTCCTCTCTGGCTCTCGCTAGCGATCGTGTACTAGTCTGTCTATGTCGTTCAAACTAGACTTTCCAGATTGTTCATCGTGTCATCGTCGCTTTGCGAGGGCGGACCCCCATCCTCTTCATCATCGGTTGGAGTGCTGGGAGGAGGTGTCTCGGCATACTCCTCCTTTGCATTTTCAAGCTTTTATCGATGAAAAGAAGAGACGCCCGGTAAGTTCCTTACTTTTTAGAGCACCCTGGCCGGGAGATACCTTTCTGGGCTCTTCCTGAGCCGGGAGGAGCGTTAGCCGCTCTGTCACCGGGGATCGCTCTGAGGTGCCTTCTGGGCCTAATAATTGTATCAGAGTTTTCTCCGAGGGTCTCCGTAAGGGGCCTGTGGATACTGGAGTACACTCCAAGGCCCCTCCTTTGGGGGCTGCTTGTAGGCCCAGTTCTACTGAGACGTGGGGTACCAGAGCTCGCTCTGAGGCCTCTTTATCGGCTTCCCTCAAAAGTACCGGGGTGCGCCCCGAGGCCTTGGTTGGACTTGGTGTTACCGAACGGATGTTCAAGGCCCGCGTTTGTAAGGCTGTTACCGGACATGTGTCCGAGGTCCCTCGTGCAGAGGCTTAAGTTACCAACATTTCTGAGAGGCCTGACAAAGCCTTATCGGTGAAAGTGGTGCTCTTGCGGCGACGCCAGAACTGTTGAGGGGGCAAAGAAGGAAAGTTTTTCCTTTACCAGCAGTGCCGAGGTCCTTCCTGAGAAGGCTAATTTGGCTATTGGTATGTTGCAGAAACATTCCAGGCCTCATAGTACCGGCTCGGCCGAGGTTCCTTGCGTAAAGGCTAAAGTCAAGACCCCTGATCCATCGACGGGGACGCCTGCCTCACTTCCTCATGTGCCGCAGTTCCCCTCAGGTGATGGCAAAATGACGGCCGTTCCCGCCACAACCACAGCTGCAATTTTTGGGCGCTTCCCCTACAACTACGCCATCGGCCTCAGGTGTAGGGCTTGGTTCTGTGAGTGAACATAAAATTCCTTGTGCGCATCCGTTTTGCCCAGTTTACGACTGGAATGCTCGGATGCCCCTCCCGCACAATGTTTCGTTGCCCGTGGGATCGGCACCTTTGATTTTTGTGGACACTTTGAGGGACGGGCCTGTGTGGCAACCCTCCCCTTTGCGTCCCTGGAATTATCCTCCTCATGAGAGGCCTCCTCCGGTATCTCCAAACCAGTCCCTGGAGGATGCTTTTTTCGGCAAATTTCAGACGCTCATGCGTACCGACCCCATGAGGGAATATTTCAAGGGTCTTTTTAGGGAGATATGCCCTCCTGCGCCTCCGGCTCCACCCGCTCCTCCGGTGGTTCTGCCGGTGCTGCCCTTGCCTACCTGTGCCTCCCCCGACGCTTCCGCCATTGCCCCCATTGTCGCCTGTGGATAAGGCAGCGCCTGACACGGTTCAGCAGGATCCTGATCTGTCGGATGATGTGCAGGGCGATCAGGACAACAAGGACCTGCCCCGCTCTATTAGAGCTTTTCATGACCGGGTACTGGACATGATGTGCTTTTTGGATGTTCCGGTGCCCGAGGCACCCGCTCCGCAGGAGGGTGTGCTTTCTGGGGTGTTCACCCTGTCTCCTTTGGAGCATACCGGTCTGTTCTTGCAGACGGACGTTTTTGCCGAGGTCCGTAGGGTCTGGGAAAAGCCACACTCTGGACTTTTCATCAATAAGAAAATTGACGCGCGATTCAGGCTGCATTCTTCGGAGGAGGTGGCCCTGTCGTCTTGTCCACCCCCCTCCTCCACAGTGGTGGCTGAGGCCACCTTACAGTCCAGGCCTGCAGCATCCTCTTCTGCGACGGCTACTCAGGTTCTGGGGAAAGAGGGCAAGCTTCTCGACTGCCTTGGGAGGAAGATTTTCGCTAACTCGGCTTTGCAGCTCCGGCAGGCTAATGCAGAACTGGTGTTAGCGGGGGCGAATATGAGGATGTGGAAAGGTCTGTCGTAGTTCGAGGAGTTCATTCCTGTCGAGAAGCTGGAAGACTTTAATGTAGGATTGTCCGATGCCAGGGTCTTGGCCCAGGATCTGCTGGAGGCCGCGGCTCTTCACGTAGACACTTCGGCTCGGAGCCTTATGCTGGGAGTTGATACCTCCCGACAGGCGTGGTTGCATGCCACCAAATTCTCAAAGGAGGTGCAGGACAAGGTGTTGGACCTTCCGTTTGACGGTAAGGAGCTTTTCCATTCTACAACGGATGTGGAATTGACCAAAACGAAGGACAGCACCCAGACAGCTTGTCCTTCCTGGTTAAAACTCCTTTTAAGACCCAGAGACCGTTGTCGCAAAGCCGACCCTCTTCTGGGTTTAGAGGTTTTCTAGACCGGAAATCTCGTAGACCCCTTCGGGAAATAACCACCGGAGGCAGCAACAGACTTGGTTTTTCTCCCACTCCTCATCCTCCTCCTCAGGTTCAGGTGGTAACACCACTGAAAAGCCTGCAAAATAAGGGTTCTCTGCGCTCGCACAAGACCCCGGTGGGAGGACGCATTGCGTCTCATTGGGAGGCTTGGCAGACCATCGCAGAGGACAGGTGGGTTTTGTCAGTTGCTCGGGCGGGCTTCCGCTCACCCTTACCCCACCCTTCAACCCTCCTTTCCAGCAGTCGAGGTCGTCCTCCCTAAAAGCCGAGATTCAGAAACTTCTGGATCCCAGAGCTGTGGAACCCGTTCCCTTTGCGGAACGAGGGGAGGGCTTCTACTCCCTGCTGTTTACGGTGCCCAAACCCAACCAGGCTGGCCTGCGCACCATCCTAGACCTTTCCCAGTTAGATCTTTTCCTAACCCAAGAGAAATTCAAGATGATCACGCCCGGCCAGATACGGTCCTCCTTGCAGAGGGGCGATTTGCTCAGCGTGGTGGATCTTCAGGATGCGTACATGCATATTCTGATTTGGAATCCACACAGGAGATATCTCTGCTTCTCTGTGGGAGAGGAGCACTTCCAGTTTCGAGTGCTTCGTTTTGGCATCAGCTCGGCGCCCCGTGTCTTCACGAAGATGTCAGTGATCGCGGCCTATCTTCGTCTGCAGGGTATCCATGTGTATCCGTATTTGGACGACTGGCTCTTACGTAGCCCGTGTCCTTTGAAAGCCACCTGCAATCTTCAGTCTCTCCTCCAGCTCCTGTTCCACCTTGGGCTGTCGGTAAACTGGCGGAAATCTTCCATGGCGGTCTCTCAGGACTTGATTTTCCTGGGTTTTCGCTGGAACACGATCGACTCCAGAGTGTACCTGACCGGGGACAGGATGGCAGATCTGTTGGCCACGTGTCAGTTGTTTGCGCAGTCGGAGAGCAGGTGGTTCCAGAGGCTTCTGGGCCTCATGGCCTCGTGCGTGTTGGCTCTTCCTCTTGCCCGTCTCAAAATGAGCCGGACTCAGATGGCTCTTCGGAGTTCTTGGCTTCAGGCTGTGGATCCGGACTCCAAGTTGATAACGATTCCGGCTTTCATGAGAGCAGACCTGGACTGATGGTCGTCTCTCAGAAACCTGTCGGTAGGGGCGGGGTTTCAGGACCCAACCTCGATGGTAACGGTCACGACGGACTCCTCCCTTTTGGGGTGGGGTGCGACGTTGGATTTTCTTCAGGTCTCGGATCTTTAGTCGCCTCAGGACAAGCTCTTTCACATAAATCATCTAGAGCTTCTGGCTATTTTCTTAGCGCTCAAGGCGTTCAGACCGATTATTGCCAACAAAGTGGTCCGTATATGCACGGACAATGTGGTGTCGATGTATTACATCAACAAGCAAAGGGGAACCAAGTCTCCCCCCTCGTGGACCTGTCCATCCAGATTTGGGAGTGGGCGGTTCTTCAAGGTGTCTGGCTACTTGCAGTACACATCCGGGGACAGCTGAAAGTCACGGCAGATGCCCTCAGCCGGCGGACGATGGTCAGCTTACGAGTGGGAGTTGAAGGTGGAGGTCCTCTCCGATTTTCCTGCATTGGGGCACACTGTAAGTGGACTTCTTCGCTACAACGGCAAACAAGAAACTTCCTCTGTATGCCTCCACAAGCGGGCTGGGAGTCTCCTCTCTGGGGGATGCTCTCGAGATTCCGTGGCACAACATGAGTGCTTATGCCTTCCCGCCTCTAGTTGACCGGACGATTTGCAAATTGAGGAACTCGGTGAACTGTTCTCTTCTACTCATAGCCCCGTGGTGGCCGGCCAGGTTTTGGTTCTCAGATCTTCAATACCCGTCGGTGTATCCGCCGATCAGGTTACCGGTGACCCCCGATCTTCTTCACCAGGGGGAACAGTAGCTGTGGCATCCCTCCCCACAATCACTCAGCTTGGCGGCATGGTGCCTGAGTTCAGGTCTTTAGAACATCTTAGCCTGTCTGCGGATAACATGCGTATTATCCAGGCAGCCAGGAAACACTCGACTAGATCACAGTATAGAAGCAAATGGCTCAGGTTCTGTCATTGGTGTTTAAACAAGCAGTTGGACCCAAGGGGGGGCTACAATTGACACAGTACTGTCCTTTGTATCACACTTAGCAGAGTCAGGCGTTCACATTCTGTCATGCAGAACTTATCTTTCGGCGGTTTCCGCGTACCTATCTATGGACCAATACTCTTACTCTCTGTCTAACACAGTGGTTAAGAGGCATTTTGCAGGCTTACCGCACCTGTATCCTCTGATTTGTAGTACGCACCCGGCGTGGGATCTAAATGTGGTCCTGATGGCGTTCTGCCCTAAACCTTTCGAACCAATGGCCACGGTGGACCTCAAGCACCTGTCGTCCAAGTGGTCCTTTTTGGTCACTGTTACTTCAGCAAGGCGTGTGACTGAGCTCCAGGCTTTGTCGGTGGAGCATCCTTTCTTGGTCTTTGACAAGGAAAAGGTGGTCCTACGGACAAATCCTGCTGTCCTGCCGAAGGTGGTCTCTGAGTTCCATCTGAACCAGTCAATCTCCCTGCCGGTCTTTTTCCCGAACCCCGCCTCAGAGGAAGAAAGGGTTCTGCATTGCCTGGATGTTAGAACGGCTCTTAAGTTATATCTGGACAGAACATCTGAGCTTAGGTGTTCTTCTCAACTGTTTGTGACCTTTGGTAATCCGCAAGGTAAGCAGGCCTCTAAGGCGATTATCTCTCGATGGATCGCTGCCTGCATTACGGAGTCATACACCGTCCAAGGGCTGAAGCCTCCTAAAGGTATTCATGCATACCTGGTGCAGGGCAAGGCAGCCGTGGTTGCCTTTCAGAAATATGTCCCCTGGGAGACCATCGCAAAGGCGGCTACTTGGGCCTCCCCATCTGCTTTTTCTAAGCATTATTGTTTAGACATGAGCTCAAGATCTGATGCTGTGCTGAAGAACCTTTTTCAGTAAGGGGTTTTCCATCCACCCATAGTTCCTGTAAGGAGTGCTTGGGAATCTCCCATAAGTATGGAGGAAAGGGGACGGTACGTAGGAGTATAACCAGGTTACTCACCGTAGTGAGCACCTTACTCCTAGTCCATAGTCCCCTTTCCTCCATACGCCCGCCCGTCGTCCCCTCTAATAAGGTTACTCTGTTATTGCTAATGGGTTTCTGACCTGGCGATAGAAAAGGACTGATGGGTGATGCGTGGGGCAGAGCCGAGATGGGTGGGGTTACGGCCGCGTGCAGAAAGAGAGGAAGGACTAAATATTTTTGCAAAATATTTGGATGCTTTTACAAAGTGCTCCGGCCCCGTCCCACAGGACGGAGGAATGTCCCATAAGTATGGCGGAAAGAGGACTATGGACTAGGAGTAAGGTGGTCACTACAATGAGTAACCTGGTTATTATATTAGCCTCAAACATAAACCCGCTTGACCAAATACTCTCTTTTGGCTCCGGTCGGGTTTATTCGCCATTTCTTTTTGTTAAAGTCCTTCTTGTGTTTTAGTTTGCACGGCAAACCAGGTTTACCTTCTTTGTTCACTGTCTTTTGGTGGGCTTCTGCCAAGAAGCCCTCCTCTAGGCGCCTGGGTGTCTAGGTGGGCTGAATGTGAGGGAGGGGTGTAGTCACCCCCTGCACAGGGTATCCTAGGAAACCCAAGTCGCACTTTGCCATGATTTGCTGAGGTGGTTGTCCCGGCTGGACAACCCCCCTGCTGCGTGATTGACAGTCAGGCTGTGTGAATGGGGGAATTTCGCATAAAAGGCAGGACTCTTGGGCTGGAAGTCAGAGTCGCCACTGGAACTATAAGGAACCGAAGAGAAGCGGAGAAGAAGACGGCTGCTGCAACTACCCCGCCCGGTGAAGCCCTGCTGCAGTCCTGAGCTGTCTACCCTTCGATGACCAGATCCAGTCCGGAGTCGTCTTCCCTTGAGCTTGGTGGGGTCAACCAGTTCATCTTCCACAGCCAGAGGATCCTCTTCTTGGTCGAAATCGCTGCACCCTGCTGTAGTGGTCCGGATAGCCATCTGAAGAGCCTGCTGCTGGCTTCATCCCTGCATAGTGCAGACCCCTCCAGACGTCCTCCTTCTCGTCACCACGACCGAAACACCAGGAACCGTGGGTCTGCAGGAAACTACCAGGAACAACTGCTGTGGCCCCAGCTTCTTCCTTGAATAAGGTACTGTGTTCTGCTTCGAGGAGCTAGGGTGAATCCCTTTTCTCTTCATCCAAGGCTTGCCCTTGTCTTCCCTCCTTCTTATAACTTTTGCTTCCTCTGTTGACAATATCCAAGTACTCCTGGCAACGTTGAATCTTGAACTGTCTGACTGTGTGATCCTCGACAACAGGAACCCGGTTCCACTTGACACTGGCCCCGGCCTATTGACTCTTGCATTTCTGTCAACAAGTGTTCTCTGATTCTGTCTGCCCTGACAAAAGTATTGCCTATGATTTTTGCCCCCAACTCTCCCTGGTTAACTCAGGCGCTAAGTGTGTTTTTGCCCCGGTAACATTTCTTTCCGCGGATACGCGTATCTTTAGTAAGACCGAACTGTCATTACTGTCAAAAAGTGACTGCATATATATTCCTGGTAACGTCTTTTGTTTCACAACACCGGTCCTTTAAAACATAGGGTACTTCCTTGAGTTATACTGTACCAAGTGAATTGGTTGTGTGTAGTGTATTTTACGTGTGGTTTTGAATTTATAGAAGTGTTGTGTTTTATAACAGATGATTTAAAAATAAATGTACTTATATTTTTTTACCTGAAACCCTGAGTCAGTGTTTGCTTGAGTCACAGTAATTGTGGTCCCTTTGTGTAATCTCTGCTACTGCTCATATACTCTTGAGATAAGCCTGGCTGCCCCGCTACTGCTACCACTTTAACATAGTAGTACAGGCTTGTACCAAAGGTGAACTTGTATTACCACTTGTGGTCTTAATTGTGTGCAATGGTCCCTAAGGGCACTGCACAGAATTCTGCCTAACATTGAGCCCTGAAGGGACCCCCAAAAACCAGAGGCCAAAGGAATAACCCAGCAAGGTTTATGGTCTTGGCTGCCAAAGACCTTGACATTAAAATGCAAGAAATAGCAACTTGCTTGTCGGACAGGCGAGGAAAGAGACGACTCGTCAGCAAAGATATCTCCTAATGACCTAAAATTATGTTCTTGGAACACAAGAGAACTTCACCACCTAACAGCTCCTGGAGACGTAAACCTTGGCTCCTTTTGACATTATTTGCCTACAAGAAACCTGGCTTGTAGAAAAGCCAATTAGGCCGTCCTACTTACAGCGTGCCGTAAGGGGCTAGGCCTTACGATAAAAGAAACTCTTCAGTCAAATTTGTCATTGCTGACAGTACTGTTAGACTGGTCTCAGACGACGACAGCAACAAAACAACTTTTCACACACCAATTGCAATTTTAAACACTTACTGGAACCCAGTGGTTGTAGAAGCAGCGGTCTATCTCAACATGATAGAGAAAGTGATTGACGCGATACAGGTAATATATCAGGTATCTTTTTTTCTAATTTGTGGCGACCTGAACGCGTCCTACCAAACGGGAAACACCATTAAGGCGAAAACAAACATACGTGCTGGGTCCACTCATAGAGGCCACCGTGTATGAACACAAAAAACACCTACCAACATGGGTGCAAGCAGAATTGAAGTGTACCATAGGCTACATCTCTGTCTCTTGACCATTTTTGCAAACAATCACGTCGTTCGAGGTTCGTGGCACGACGGCCAGTGACCACAATTTGTTGTCAATGCCCTGGTTGAACAGCTTTAACAAAACTCCAACCATGCCCTTCCACGTAGAATCAAACAATCAAGGAAACCACTTGAAACTTACCGCAGATTCAATTAAAGAATTGACCAGGAGATACACCAACACTGGAAGCCCAGACCGCAAAAAAAACTAGACTATATCCCTCTACTTCTATCCTACACTAAGCACGGCTCAAAGAAACAGAAATCTACTGTACCTAACCTCCATGCATGTGTTGCCCAGCTAGTAGCCAAAAGACGAGAATTACGAAAAACAAAGAGGAACGTCAAGAACCTGGATCCCAAACAGGCCAAAGGCATAATAACGGCAGCCACAAAAATCTACCGAATCGTTTTCAACTGTACCAGAGCGACTCAGAAATCATTCTGAAAGCAATCTGCGGCAGGAATGCCAGAGAATTCTGGTCGCTTCTAAGACCTACGATGCCTATGAGAAAAAATTTGATCTTAAATAGTATCGGTGAACCTGCATGGATCAACCACTTTACGCTGCTCTTTAATTTAAACCACCAGAGCAACGGACAGTACTAACCCGGGAGAACAACACTTTGGCATGGGTATCACTCAACGACCGTGAAGAGATCTCCGATCAAATTAAAAAACTAAAAAACTCCCGAGCTGCAGGGCCTAACGGCATTACCAACTTGGACCTTAAACAACATCCAAAAGAATGGGCAACCCTCCTAAGCAAAATCTTCACGAGATGTGCCGAACAAAAATCCATTCCACCAACCTGGACTTCGGCAACAATCTTGCCAATTTATAAGAAGGGCAACAACAGTGATCCAGCAAACTACCGCCCCATAGAGCTTTTGGACTGTATTTGGAAAGTCTTATTAGCACTACTACTGAAAAGATTCCAGACATGGGCAATAAGTGCTCCATGCAACAACATCTTCCAGTCAGGATAAAAAAAAAATGCAGGCACAACAGCAAACATCTTAGTATTAAGCATCCTGATAACCAAGGTTCTGGAGGGAGGACCGAGGATATTTGTAGCCTTTGACTTAACACAAGCGTTGGACATGGTCGATAGAACCCGCCTCCGGTCAAAATTAGCAGAGTGGAATTGCCCGAAAGAGAGATACTTATGCCCATGAAAGCCCTTCACACTGGCACACTACTTAAAGTGCGTTTAACTCAGCAAGGGAGCCTCTCTGCCGAAGTCCCCACTGCTCGAGGTGTAAAACTAACAAGGATGCCCCCTTGCACCAGCCCTTTTCGTAGCCTGCATGGGTGATTACATGCAAACGGAAGAGTCCATCAGATCGTTTCCACCAAAATTGGCCTGCACAAAAATCAGCTAACTATTGTAAGCGGATGATCTTATTCTTTTCGACCAGACACCAATAGGTCACCGGAGACCACTTACCAGTCTACTGCTCTACACCAGAGAGAATAACCTTGAAATTAATAAAGTAAAAACAAAAGTAATGATCCTTGAAAAGGCACAGAAGAAAACAGAAAAACTGTTGTGGTACCTTGAAGAGAGTGAGATAGAGAAAGTTAGAGTTGAAATACCTCAGCGTAAACCTTGACAGTTCCAAACAAGAAAGCTTGATGCAAGAGGGTCTAGAAGAAAAAATCAAGAAAATGGCATCCCAAGGCAAGGCGATTGACCGATTTTCCACCATCCCAGCTATCAACTTCTACAAAAATGAAAGTTGTGCCAACCATTACGTACGGAGCCGAGGCGATGCCATCAATACCAAAATAAATCTGGCTGAGGTTGGAAGCATACTTTTGGAGAACAGTCTTGTCTCTCCCCAAGTCTACACGGTGTCTTCAATAAGACGAGAAGTAAGCCTTCTCTCTCCATTTGGAACAATCAACTCTAACTCTTTGCTGCTCTACAGGAAATGTCTACTTCAAAATAATCAATCTACACTTTGATAGGAAGAGAAATGCAAGAGGAAACCTGTAAACTGGTAACAGCTTGGAAGAACGACAACAAGATCTTACTGAACTCTATCGTCTGCAGCGAAGTTGACCTGATCACAAACCCGGTCAGAGTAATAAAAAAACTCAAAACCCTGGACTGGTGTACGACTCTACATGTAGCTGCAGCAAATAAACTAACGGCACACCTTCCCCAAAGTACAAAAAAACTTAACGAACTACAAGGCTACATAGCACAATTTCCAAGCAGACCGGCACGCAACTACCTTCTCTAAGGGCCAGACTGAACTTATTGGAAACAAACGAAATCTTGGCAATACGAGGTCTTTCCCCGACCAGCGACTGTCGGTTCTACGAAAAAGAAAGAGCCTATTCGCCATCTGCTCTTGTCCTGCCCAAAAGCTCAGATGATCAGATCTGCCTACATAAAACCATTCCACACCGATTCTCAACGGATGGAAGAACAGTAGTGGTGGGACAGAATGATAGGCGGAGACAGAGCTTCTTGGCAAATAGCTCTAGTCAAAATCCTTCAACACACTCTTGCAACCACGCCCTGAACACCCAAAAAAGTAAAGACAGCAAAGCCAAGGTAGCAACTCGACACCTAAACTCGAATCTGCTCACCTCTGTGTTTGGGAGTGTCCCTGCTAGATTTTCAAGACATTTTCTTTCTACTTCTTTTGTAAAAATCCAATTCTGGAGTAAACACAAATAAAAAAATTTAAAATAAAAAAAATTGGTAGAAGAGGTGGAGATTGATGTTGCATATTGGTGAGATGGAGAGCTTAGTGGCGAGTGATTCACAGTTAGGGATAGGGTTCGAGTTGATGGTTCTGATGGCAGGGGTGTTTTTGAAGATGAGTCAGACTCCGCCACCTCTGTTGGGGAGGCTGTCGTTCCATAGCATGCCAAAGCCAGGGAGGTGGCAATTGATAATGCAGGGCCAGCAGCAGGATGGAGCCATGTTTCGGATATGGCAAGCAAGTCAAGGTCGTTGGAGGTCAGGAGGTCATAGATTTCAGGGACATGAGCTGGGACTGACCTAGGGTTGATTAAGGCACATTTGAGAGGAATGGTATTGGTATTGGTAGGGGTAGTGGAACGGTCAGGGGGGTTTTGGGCATTGTGGGTGGGGGGTTGGCCATGTGCGCATACGGAGGAGCATGTTTCTGGGATGGATGGATGGATGGGTGGATGGATGGATGGCAGGGCTGTAGATGGGTAAGTGGGTAGGGGTGCGGAGGGTCTCCTGGTACGGCTTTAGTGACGATGGTTCCTGGTGGTGAATGATGGTGGAAGGCTGCTGAGGGCAAAGGTGGTGGCCATGGTGTGTGCGAATATAGGTGATCTGGGCAGGGAAGCGGAATTAGCGTATAATGTGAATTCCACCTGATGAGGGAAGATCCTGAGGCCCACGACCTTCAGACTTTGTGTTGCATCACCCCAACCTCAAGGGCCAATGAGCTACAGGGCGGCACCCTGACGCAGTAATCTTGGGAGTCTGGTGCAGCAATATGCCTTATATTGTTCGGCTCATGGTTGAAATTGCCAGGAGAAAGGAGACAAAAAACTGGCTGAGGCTTGCAGATGGATTCAGGCTTGCAGTCCCTGTGATAGGCTGCAGCGCTCTTCTCTCTCCTTTCCCTGGGGTAAACCCTCCATACTCACTGTCTTCTGATATGGAGGTGGAGGATCCTCCTCTCCTTTGCTGTGTATCAGCACCCCGGTGTTGTAGCTGCTCCTCTGTATCTGCACTTCAGCGGGTCTCTCCACTGCTATATGCAGAAGGCCTGCTCAGGGCTCCGATCACAGGTGTTACGCCTCACCCAGCTGGTCAGCACGCTTTACCGCTCGGCCACCTCATGCCTTGTTGGAGCCGCCACACTGGTCTGAGCAGGTCGGCAGTGTAGGACCGGGCTCATATAGATGTGCTCTGATCTGACATCATTTCAATGGCTGTCTCACAGGTTATCCTAATGGGCTCACCACCTAGCGAGAAGTCAGGAGCTAAATAGTGAGTGGGTGGGGGGGTGTGACTGATCGTGGCTTGGTCAGGGCCTATAGCAGATGGGCGTTTGGCTGTATTTGGCCGTTGCAGTTTTCACATGGGACTTGGCTTTGCCACCGATCAGGAAGCCGCTGTGTCCCTAAAGTCTGCCCACCATCGGGTGCTGTGGAAGCCTGCCCCAGACAACCTCTCCCCGCCTCTGTAGGGACTTAGCTGTAACATGCACTCTAGCATGCCGTTAACACAGCTTACCTCTTTAGGCAACTCTGGACTTGGTACGGGTGCTGACATACTCTGCAGCTCTCCCAGTAGCAGTGCAGGCCTCGGTGCACGTTCTTAGATGCTCATGTGCTATTGGACATACTTCACCATCTGATTGCACTACAGGAGAAAAGGGGGGGGGGTAGTCCATACGCAATATAGCGAATGACTTCCATGTGGCTTGTTCAGGTTCAGAACTGACTCGGGACCCTCAGGACAGAGGTGTTCCGTGAATTATGTAGAGTTTGTATTGTGCTTCCTATCCATCCTGGCCCCTCTATGGTCTTTCGTTGAGGCTCGGAGGGGGAAGCACTAACCTCACTGGCTGGTATGCCCCTGTTCCACACCGCTGGGCCTGTTCAGGACTGCAATGCCGGGGCTGCGCTATGTCAACTGCGGGTGATGGTCCTTGCGTGGTAAAGATCCCTCTGCTCAGTACTCGGAGGCTTCCTTTAGTTCTGTGAGCTCTTGTAGTGTAAAATAGAGGTCCTTCCACAGGTAGGTGGTCTGTTTTTCTTAAAGCGGTGCAGCGTGAGGCGCTGGCTTGCTTATTGTCTGCTTTCCATGACTCGCATCACTTGCCTTCCGTTCCTCGTAGCTCCAGCCTTGACAGTGGGTGGTAGTTGTTGCATAGTGTGGATTTCGTCAGTCAGTGCTCATACAGACTTCCCATTTTGTCCCCCATGGACTCCATCGGTGCAAAGTAAAGGCCCTTCCATGCAAAATGCCGCCCTGAAGGCAATGCGGAGTGAGGCGTTGACTTGTGTGCTGCTGCTTCCTAATGCACACAGGGAAAGTAAGAGACAACAGAACATGCATAGAATATACACTGTATTTACTCAATAATCATTGAGCTCACCCCCTTGCTGCTGTCTCAAGGAAGGAATAATTAGTTAAAGTATATAAAAATAGGTTTTATTGTCTCCTCCTTGTTGTTCTCACTACAACATATACTTTCATAGTCCTGCAATTCACCAATATCAAACACCCATTTGCCGTGGGATACCTCAATTTACAATTGGACATGAACCATCTCAAAACAGTTCACCACTTGTTGGTTACAATACCACAATTCCTATTCTCCATGGTTCAACTCCTAAAGACCTGAAATGGTGGATGTCTCAATCTAAATGCAATTTACATTCTTAGAAGCCACAGTTTGTCAAGCTGTTCTCTGTACGGATAACATGAAGGAAGATGCTGTATAACTCGGTGCGCGAGTATCCGGAGAAGCACACGCCCTTCAACACTTTCATGACAACCGCTTTAGTTCTCATTACAACCAAACTGTCCTTACAGCCATTGACAAAGTAGCTCATTTATGTGCAAAGCTAAAGCACCTCAATTCTTCGTACAGGCCAAACTTAAAAACCCTGCGTAGCTCCAAGCAAACTACTGAGGCTACTTGGAAAAAATTACTGAATTAACTAAACAAAGTAAAGTTCACCGAGGCAGCCAACAATTATAAACAGGCAGTACTCCAAACGAAAAGTTCCACAAACAATGAGAGAATAACTAACGCCAAATCAGGGACTAAGGAAGTCTTCGCTATCCTGAGAGAACTTGAGTCGCCATTGCCTTCACTTGAAGTCTGAAACAAAAATGCAAGCTGTCGTACAGGCATTTAAAAAGCCCTTATTGATTAAATAGACCTCCTACAATCTAAAAGTCACTATTAAACTTGCCCAACTACCTCAACTGACTAATATTCTCACCAGTCCTAATACTACTCCACTATTCAAATTCACACTTGTCTCCAACTCAGAAGTCCTAAAAATGATTTCCAGTCTCAAACCATCAAGATGTCAAGGTGACCCTTGCCCAGCGGCGGTCATTAAAGACTGTGCGTCTGATCAAACTCCCTTCATCACAAATCTAATCAACGCTTCCTTTGACAACAGTACTGTCCCAACCAATCTCAAAAATGTGTGGGTCCTCCCTCTACTAAAAAAACCTTCTCTGGACCCCAACATACCAACTATCGACCTATTACCACAGTGCCCTTCCACCTCAAAGTTTTGGTAGAGTAGCGTACCTCCAGATCCAAAACTACTTGGAAACGAACAACCTCCTTGACCTATGACAATCGGGCTTTTGCCCAAGACATGGGACGGAAACAGCACTATTGGACTTGAAAAATCAAATGGATGAGCTTAAAAACCAAGCCCTTCTCCTCCTACTCGACCTTTCTGCAGTGTTTGATCTAATCGGTCACAAAATACTCTGTAATCATCTACCATCAGCGGCCCACCTCTCTCCGAAAGCCATTCAGTGGATATAATCTTTCCTTACAGACAGAATCATGAGAGTATTTTCACCCAGTGCAGCAGCACAGCCAAGCCGGGTCACCTGCAGAGTCCCACAAGGCTCCTGTGTCTCACCTACACTCTAAAATATTTTTACGAAACCTCTATTTGACCGCCTTGTTGACTTGTGTGTCACCTACACTAACTATGCAGATCATACTCAAATCTTCATTCCCATCACGGGTTCTCATGACAATATTTCTGCGTCGCTTAACGTTATCCATCAAACTATTCAGACCTGGATGGCCAATCACGGATTATGCTTCAATGATGAAAAGACAGAACAACTCCTTTTAGGATTACAATACCGCCTTAACAAACTAGACGACTCCTTTAAAGCCTTCAATATAGACTGCATCACTAGCAAGGTGTCCAAGGTAGTAAAACCACTCGGCTTTTACCCTGACTCAGCCCTTACCTTAACCAAACAAGTTACTGCTACAGAATCAGCAGCAGCTTACACGTCCAAGCTTAACTTGTTTGTCTCGGGAGGATAGCTCGGGGCAATGTGCTCGCCTTGGAAGCAAGAGGACATGGAGCAACACAGGTTTGATCCCGGGTCCGCGCTTAGAAACCTCTGGGTATTAAGCGCATTATAAATAACCAATCATATCATATATATATCAATGATTGCAGACCTTTCCTTTCACCCGACAGTTGCATCACACTAGCCACAGCACTCATCTTGGCCAGACTGGACTACTGCAATGACCTCTACGCTGGCACCAAGAACCACAATATTAAAAAAACTTCAGGTGATACAAAATAATGCCTTGAGAGCAGCTCTAAACATCTTAAATAAAACTCACATCTCCACGACGGGAAGGGATGCCCATTGGCTACCTGTCCAGGAGTGCATCCTCTTCAAAACTCTCACCCTGACATATAAAAGTCTACATAAGTCAACTCCCAAATACCTGGCAGACAAATTCACTACCTCTCAATCCGACAGGCCTACGCGTTCAGCACACTTGCACCTGCTTTCCACACCAAGATTAAAATAGCAGAAAGCCGAAGGCAGCAGCTTCCCAGTGGTAGCTGCTAGACTCTGGAACACACTACCAACCACACTTGGGTCAGAAGATTCCTTCTGGACCTTCCGAAAACATCTGAAAACCTGGCTCTTCACACAGGAACTACTAAACTAAGTTAAGATGACGTTATAGCCCAGATTTTTGTATAATGATTGTCTGTATATGTGCAACTATGTAACCATTGGGGTTTTATTTTCATTCTTAAGAACAGCTCCCAGATGCCTCGTTTTGGGGCGCAATACTAATTGCAAAATAAATAAAGCAAGAAGCTCCACGTATGTTTCTGCGCATGCGTGGTGAGAGGAAAAGCTCAACTCTTAATTGCCCGCATAAGTAAAGAGGGAAGAAGGACTCCGGGGTCGTCAGCTAATTCAGCAGATATTATCTTCCTCGTCACAGTACTAGTTATTTCCCTTGCTAGGGATTGCCGACTCAGCTGTAGATACTGGGGTTGAGTTGGGAACGTCCAGAGAGGGTCTGTGGGATTAGCAGCTCCTGCGGATTAGAGCAAGCCTTTCCAGGCAGGAATTTTCCGCTTGGCCATCCCTCAACTTTCGCGTTGGTGTACCCCTTCCCTAGCCCAGGCATCCTTAACGGGGGTGTTAGTATCTCGCCAAAGTATATCTGTTCTGACTAATACTATTGGGGTTTTCTCTAAAGCATTGGCTGACTGTCACTGTCTCCCTATGGATCTTCTAACTATCCCTAACCGGGACCTTACGGATGGTGCCTTCTTCCACGCTACTCCACCGACTCGTCGTTCACACACTTTTTCACTCACCTGACCCTTCTCTACCCTGGGTCCTAAGATGTTCTCCTCCCGACTCACTCCTGTCTCTCCGCTCTCACACTCTGCCTTTGTCACCTCCACCCTTAGTTATTATCGCTCTCCTTACTCCTGTACTTCCGACTACTCCTGCCCTAACTATCACTACTACTGCCTCTACTACTACTACTTCCTCCCGTCCTCATTACTACTATTCCACCTTCTACTCCCACTCTACCGTTACCACTACTGCTCTTGCTACCTCTCCCTCAACTATCACTTGCACTACTTGTAAGCCCTGCCCCTGTTCAATGCGGTCTTGGCATATAGACTGATATTGTTTGCAAGGGACGGGTTGCCCCTCGTGTTATGGCCCTCTTGTGGCCTTTCTTTAATATTGTAGTCCCTGATGGGCTATTGCCTGGTCTGTTGGAGCCGCGCCGTTGTTGTGAAGTATGCTGCAACTCCTGGCATTGAATTTCTGCATTTCTGTCTCAGCTAGGCATCTGGTACCGGTGGGGTCACCCACCTATATAAAGGAATGGTTATATGCTAGCTCAGAAAGTACATTACTCTAAAATGCATTCTCATTCTATTCTAAAAGAGATGCTATATATTACTACACATCTAGTGTCTTGCTATGAGGCAGGTTAAGTAGCATCTAAGCGCTTCTAGGATCTGCAAGCTGACTCTGACAGCAAGCAATGAGGCACATGCATGTGCATGCACTAATCGAGCAATAAATGAGTACTCAAACACTAGACAGGACTGATTACCCTTCCACGTTGCTTCCACGTTGTTTGTTTTCTATCTTACTCTTACTAGGCCTCAGCCTTAATTAGTGATGGGTGAGGCCTCTTCTTTCACAAGTCTCCTCAATAAGTTGTGTCCATTACACTCTGACACGACTGTTCAAGTACATGTAGAAGGGACGGGATGTGTTACTAACCCTATATCCGCCAACAGAGGGTTAAAACAGGGGTGCGTTTTGACGCCACTGCTGTTTAACCCCTATTTGACTGACCTCTCCAAGACTGTTGCTAAAGGCAGAATCTTTGCTACTAAGTGGGGCTCGACACACATGTCCCCCTTAGGGCTCGCAAAATCTACTGGCCCACTAGCATTGGCAAGTAGTTTATATGAAGGGCGACGACCATTTGCAAGATACTCGACCTTACTGGCGAGTATGTGGATGTTAGTAACTTATTTTCCATTTACTGCAAATACACTTTGCAGTAAATGGCAAAATCAAGTTTCACTGTGCATGCTGGACAGCATTGCACCAAACTTGAAGTGTGCTTATGGCGACATGCACCATTTTACAAAAAGCACTAATAAATATTTTGTCCACAGTCTCCTTGTGGCAAGTGCATTTCTCTTAGGTCGAGTATATAAACTAATATGCCAATGATATAATATTGATGGATCATACTAAAATTGGCTTAAAAAAGATCTATGAACATCTTAATGGAAAACAAACTGGCTATTAACCCAAAGAAAATGCATTTGATGACATTTGAGGACAGCTAGACGTTTATCTCGAGCTGAGATTAAAGTTGGCAATACGACAGTGGAGTGGACTACAGCCTAAACATATCTGGGTAGCTTAATCTCCCATAAGCACACTGAACGTGAACTGATGGCTGCCACAGAACTGAAGGCACATAGGAAACTTTGCAGTGATAATGCACTATGTACAATCCAGCAGTGGATTTGGCATTAGCAGCCTTTTGCTAATGTATTCGCAAAGTGTGGTCCCCACAATCCTTTTGGTCTGGAGGCCTGGGAATGTCTAATGGTGTCCCAGTCAGTGTCATTAGGCTTGAGTTGGGCTTGAGTTGGGCTGAACTTCCCTGAACACTATGTTGGAAATCAAGACGGGGACCACATGGCTTAAAATCATTAAACAGCAGAATTCACCTATCCTCTCCCTTCTGAGAGAGGAATTTAAGCACTGGAGGTAGTAAAAAGTTGAATTGGCTTAACAAGACATGTACCAGCTTTGCCATGAGAATAGAGTGGGAGGTGGATTTATCTCTTGACGTGCATAAGCTAGTTACTCAGTTGCATTAAAAGGCACACCTCTGGGACATTTGTACTAATCTGAACAGGTATCTAATTATTCGACCACCCAAGAAATGGTTCAGCAAACATAACCTTATTTGCTGAAATGCCCCAGTCCTTTCTTTTTCATGTTGGCCAGATTTAACCAACTTCCCTGCTACGCAGTGGGGGGGGGGGGTCTCATCAGAAAATACTGAGTGTGAAGAGAACATGTCAACTCATACGGTCTGATCATTCTTTCTTGACCCTCTATTTTCTTTCCTTTGCTGTCTGCGTTTTATATGTGCGCCTATTTGGCCATGGGCCACTGGCGCGTTACAAATAATGCAACTAAACTTTGTCTTGACTTTGCTGTATTTGGCCGTTGCAGTTTTCACATGGGACTTGGCTTTGCCACCGATCAGGAAGCCGCTGTGTCCCTAAAGTCTGCCCACCATCGGGTGCTGTGGAAGCCTGCCCCAGACAACCTCTCCCCGCCTCTGTAGGGACTTAGCTGTAACATGCACTCTAGCATGCCGTTAACACAGCTTACCTCTTTAGGCAACTCTGGACTTGGTACGGGTGCTGACATACTCTGCAGCTCTCCCAGTAGCAGTGCAGGCCTCGGTGCACGTTCTTAGATGCTCATGTGCTATTGGACATACTTCACCATCTGATTGCACTACAGGAGAAAAGGGGGGGGGGGTAGTCCATACGCAATATAGCGAATGACTTCCATGTGGCTTGTTCAGGTTCAGAACTGACTCGGGACCCTCAGGACAGAGGTGTTCCGTGAATTATGTAGAGTTTGTATTGTGCTTCCTATCCATCCTGGCCCCTCTATGGTCTTTCGTTGAGGCTCGGAGGGGGAAGCACTAACCTCACTGGCTGGTATGCCCCTGTTCCACACCGCTGGGCCTGTTCAGGACTGCAATGCCGGGGCTGCGCTATGTCAACTGCGGGTGATGGTCCTTGCGTGGTAAAGATCCCTCTGCTCAGTACTCGGAGGCTTCCTTTAGTTCTGTGAGCTCTTGTAGTGTAAAATAGAGGTCCTTCCACAGGTAGGTGGTCTGTTTTTCTTAAAGCGGTGCAGCGTGAGGCGCTGGCTTGCTTATTGTCTGCTTTCCATGACTCGCATCACTTGCCTTCCGTTCCTCGTAGCTCCAGCCTTGACAGTGGGTGGTAGTTGTTGCATAGTGTGGATTTCGTCAGTCAGTGCTCATACAGACTTCCCATTTTGTCCCCCATGGACTCCATCGATGCAAAGTAAAGGCCCTTCCATGCAAAATGCCGCCCTGAAGGCAATGCGGAGTGAGGCGTTGACTTGTGTGCTGCTGCTTCCTAATGCACACAGGGAAAGTAAGAGACAACAGAACATGCATAGAATATACACTGTATTTACTCAATAATCATTGAGCTCACCCCCTTGCTGCTGTCTCAAGGAAGGAATAATTAGTTAAAGTATATAAAAATAGGTTTTATTGTCTCCTCCTTGTTGTTCTCACTACAACATATACTTTCATAGTCCTGCAATTCACCAATATCAAACACCCATTTGCCGTGGGATACCTCAATTTACAATTGGACATGAACCATCTCAAAACAGTTCACCACTTGTTGGTTACAATACCACAATTCCTATTCTCCATGGTTCAACTCCTAAAGACCTGAAATGGTGGATGTCTCAATCTAAATGCAATTTACATTCTTAGAAGCCACAGTTTGTCAAGCTGTTCTCTGTACGGATAACATGAAGGAAGATGCTGTATAACTCGGTGCGCGAGTATCCGGAGAAGCACACGCCCTTCAACACTTTCATGACAACCGCTTTAGTTCTCATTACAACCAAACTGTCCTTACAGCCATTGACAAAGTAGCTCATTTATGTGCAAAGCTAAAGCACCTCAATTCTTCGTACAGGCCAAACTTAAAAACCCTGCGTAGCTCCAAGCAAACTACTGAGGCTACTTGGAAAAAATTACTGAATTAACTAAACAAAGTAAAGTTCACCGAGGCAGCCAACAATTATAAACAGGCAGTACTCCAAACGAAAAGTTCCACAAACAATGAGAGAATAACTAACGCCAAATCAGGGACTAAGGAAGTCTTCGCTATCCTGAGAGAACTTGAGTCGCCATTGCCTTCACTTGAAGTCTGAAACAAAAATGCAAGCTGTCGTACAGGCATTTAAAAAGCCCTTATTGATTAAATAGACCTCCTACAATCTAAAAGTCACTATTAAACTTGCCCAACTACCTCAACTGACTAATATTCTCACCAGTCCTAATACTACTCCACTATTCAAATTCACACTTGTCTCCAACTCAGAAGTCCTAAAAATGATTTCCAGTCTCAAACCATCAAGATGTCAAGGTGACCCTTGCCCAGCGGCGGTCATTAAAGACTGTGCGTCTGATCAAACTCCCTTCATCACAAATCTAATCAACGCTTCCTTTGACAACAGTACTGTCCCAACCAATCTCAAAAATGTGTGGGTCCTCCCTCTACTAAAAAAACCTTCTCTGGACCCCAACATACCAACTATCGACCTATTACCACAGTGCCCTTCCACCTCAAAGTTTTGGTAGAGTAGCGTACCTCCAGATCCAAAACTACTTGGAAACGAACAACCTCCTTGACCTATGACAATCGGGCTTTTGCCCAAGACATGGGACGGAAACAGCACTATTGGACTTGAAAAATCAAATGGATGAGCTTAAAAACCAAGCCCTTCTCCTCCTACTCGACCTTTCTGCAGTGTTTGATCTAATCGGTCACAAAATACTCTGTAATCATCTACCATCAGCGGCCCACCTCTCTCCGAAAGCCATTCAGTGGATATAATCTTTCCTTACAGACAGAATCATGAGAGTATTTTCACCCAGTGCAGCAGCACAGCCAAGCCGGGTCACCTGCAGAGTCCCACAAGGCTCCTGTGTCTCACCTACACTCTAAAATATTTTTACGAAACCTCTATTTGACCGCCTTGTTGACTTGTGTGTCACCTACACTAACTATGCAGATCATACTCAAATCTTCATTCCCATCACGGGTTCTCATGACAATATTTCTGCGTCGCTTAACGTTATCCATCAAACTATTCAGACCTGGATGGCCAATCACGGATTATGCTTCAATGATGAAAAGACAGAACAACTCCTTTTAGGATTACAATACCGCCTTAACAAACTAGACGACTCCTTTAAAGCCTTCAATATAGACTGCATCACTAGCAAGGTGTCCAAGGTAGTAAAACCACTCGGCTTTTACCCTGACTCAGCCCTTACCTTAACCAAACAAGTTACTGCTACAGAATCAGCAGCAGCTTACACGTCCAAGCTTAACTTGTTTGTCTCGGGAGGATAGCTCGGGGCAATGTGCTCGCCTTGGAAGCAAGAGGACATGGAGCAACACAGGTTTGATCCCGGGTCCGCGCTTAGAAACCTCTGGGTATTAAGCGCATTATAAATAACCAATCATATCATATATATATCAATGATTGCAGACCTTTCCTTTCACCCGACAGTTGCATCACACTAGCCACAGCACTCATCTTGGCCAGACTGGACTACTGCAATGACCTCTACGCTGGCACCAAGAACCACAATATTAAAAAACCTCAGGTGATACAAAATAATGCCTTGAGAGCAGCTCTAAACATCTTAAATAAAACTCACATCTCCACGACGGGAAGGGATGCCCATTGGCTACCTGTCCAGGAGTGCATCCTCTTCAAAACTCTCACCCTGACATATAAAGGTCTACATAAGTCAACTCCCAAATACCTGGCAGACAAATTCACTACCTCTCAATCCGACAGGCCTACGCGTTCAGCACACTTGCACCTGCTTTCCACACCAAGATTAAAATAGCAGAAAGCCGAAGGCAGCAGCTTCCCAGTGGTAGCTGCTAGACTCTGGAACACACTACCAACCACACTTGGGTCAGAAGATTCCTTCTGGACCTTCCGAAAACATCTGAAAACCTGGCTCTTCACACAGGAACTACTAAACTAAGTTAAGATGACGTTATAGCCCAGATTTTTGTATAATGATTGTCTGTATATGTGCAACTATGTAACCATTGGGGTTTTATTTTCATTCTTAAGAACAGCTCCCAGATGCCTCGTTTTGGGGCGCAATACTAATTGCAAAATAAATAAAGCAAGAAGCTCCACGTATGTTTCTGCGCATGCGTGGTGAGAGGAAAAGCTTAACTCTTAATTGCCCGCATAAGTAAAGAGGGAAGAAGGACTCCGGGGTCGTCAGCTAATTCAGCAGATATTATCTTCCTCGTCACAGTACTAGTTATTTCCCTTGCTAGGGATTGCCGACTCAGCTGTAGATACTGGGGTTGAGTTGGGAACGTCCAGAGAGGGTCTGTGGGATTAGCAGCTCCTGCGGATTAGAGCAAGCCTTTCCAGGCAGGAATTTTCCGCTTGGCCATCCCTCAACTTTCGCGTTGGTGTACCCCTTCCCTAGCCCAGGCATCCTTAACGGGGGTGTTCGTATCTCGCCAAAGTATATCTGTTCTGACTAATACTATTGGGGTTTTCTCTAAAGCATTGGCTGACTGTCACTGTCTCCCTATGGATCTTCTAACTATCCCTAACCGGGACCTTACGGATGGTGCCTTCTTCCACGCTACTCCACCGACTCGTCGTTCACACACTTTTTCACTCACCTGACCCTTCTCTACCCTGGGTCCTAAGATGTTCTCCTCCCGACTCACTCCTGTCTCTCCGCTCTCACACTCTGCCTTTGTCACCTCCACCCTTAGTTATTATCGCTCTCCTTACTCCTGTACTTCCGACTACTCCTGCCCTAACTATCACTACTACTGCCTCTACTACTACTACTTCCTCCCGTCCTCATTACTACTATTCCACCTTCTACTCCCACTCTACCGTTACCACTACTGCTCTTGCTACCTCTCCCTCAACTATCACTTGCACTACTTGTAAGCCCTGCCCCTGTTCAATGCGGTCTTGGCATATAGACTGATATTGTTTGCAAGGGACGGGTTGCCCCTCGTGTTATGGCCCTCTTGTGGCCTTTCTTTAATATTGTAGTCCCTGATGGGCTATTGCCTGGTCTGTTGGAGCCGCGCCGTTGTTGTGAAGTATGCTGCAACTCCTGGCATTGAATTTCTGCATTTCTGTCTCAGCTAGGCATCTGGTACCGGTGGGGTCACACTTGTCGCACCCTCCAGTCCCAGTGTTTGCTGTCTCCTTCCGGGCCTCCTCCTGCTGCTATCTGCTGCAGCGGTTGTACCGCCACACCAGCCGTTATGAAGGGGTTAGGAGGGGACCTGCCCTCGCTCAGGAACCTTACAAGGGACTGATCCCAGTCCTTGTCACAGTAAATAAAAAGTAGTGAAACTATGAAAAATTCAACAGACTTACTACATTTTTGCTGGTGTTCGACTTACTTATGCCAGTTGCAGTTCACTGCCCACCACAGTGTATACTGAAGACAGTGCTGTGTTTTTCAATCATTGTTTTATTAATCAAAGGCTCAGTGCTCCTGTCATTGTCAACAAATAGCTCCAAGCAGATCGAAAAGTCAGCCATATGCAACGGTCTTCGGCTTTACCAGAACATCTTATGTGCCACTATGTCCAGAGCGACTGTTACAAAGAACATGGTCAAATGTGTTCACAGCATATGCAATCTGCTCTTTGGAAATGCTGGCAATAATTTCCATCTTTCTACAAAGGGTCTAGCTAAGCACTAATTTTACAAATGCAACATATAAGCATTTGTATATTCAGGCTTTGTAGCTCCTTACTCCATTGGCTTGTTCTGTGAGCTATATAAAGGAATGGTTATATGCTAGCTCAGAAAGTACATTACTCTAAAATGCATTCTCATTCTATTCTAAAAGAGATGCTATATATTACTACACATCTAGTGTCTTGCTATGAGGCAGGTTAAGTAGCATCTAAGCGCTTCTAGGATCTGCAAGCTGACTCTGACAGCAAGCAATGAGGCACATGCATGTGCATGCACTAATCGAGCAATAAATGAGTACTCAAACACTAGACAGGACTGATTACCCTTCCACGTTGCTTCCACGTTGTTTGTTTTCTATCTTACTCTTACTAGGCCTCAGCCTTAATTAGTGATGGGTGAGGCCTCTTCTTTCACAAGTCTCCTCAATAAGTTGTGTCCATTACACTCTGACACGACTGTTCAAGTACATGTAGAAGGGACGGGATGTGTTACTAACCCTATATCCGCCAACAGAGGGTTAAAACAGGGGTGCGTTTTGACGCCACTGCTGTTTAACCCCTATTTGACTGACCTCTCCAAGACTGTTGCTAAAGGCAGAATCTTTGCTACTAAGTGGGGCTCGACACACATGTCCCCCTTAGGGCTCGCAAAATCTACTGGCCCACTAGCATTGGCAAGTAGTTTATATGAAGGGCGACGACCATTTGCAAGATACTCGACCTTACTGGCGAGTATGTGGATGTTAGTAACTTATTTTCCATTTACTGCAAATACACTTTGCAGTAAATGGCAAAATCAAGTTTCACTGTGCATGCTGGACAGCATTGCACCAAACTTGAAGTGTGCTTATGGCGACATGCACCATTTTACAAAAAGCACTAATAAATATTTTGTCCACAGTCTCCTTGTGGCAAGTGCATTTCTCTTAGGTCGAGTATATAAACTAATATGCCAATGATATAATATTGATGGATCATACTAAAATTGGCTTAAAAAAGATCTATGAACATCTTAATGGAAAACAAACTGGCTATTAACCCAAAGAAAATGCATTTGATGACATTTGAGGACAGCTAGACGTTTATCTCGAGCTGAGATTAAAGTTGGCAATACGACAGTGGAGTGGACTACAGCCTAAACATATCTGGGTAGCTTAATCTCCCATAAGCACACTGAACGTGAACTGATCGCTGCCACAGAACTGAAGGCACATAGGAAACTTTGCAGTGATAATGCACTATGTACAATCCAGCAGTGGATTTGGCATTAGCAGCCTTTTGCTAATGTATTCGCAAAGTGTGGTCCCCACAATCCTTTTGGTCTGGAGGCCTGGGAATGTCTAATGGTGTCCCAGTCAGTGTCATTAGGCTTGAGTTGGGCTTGAGTTGGGCTGAACTTCCCTGAACACTATGTTGGAAATCAAGACGGGGACCACATGGCTTAAAATCATTAAACAGCAGAATTCACCTATCCTCTCCCTTCTGAGAGAGGAATTTAAGCACTGGAGGTAGTAAAAAGTTGAATTGGCTTAACAAGACATGTACCAGCTTTGCCATGAGAATAGAGTGGGAGGTGGATTTATCTCTTGACGTGCATAAGCTAGTTACTCAGTTGCATTAAAAGGCACACCTCTGGGACATTTGTACTAATCTGAACAGGTATCTAATTATTCGACCACCCAAGAAATGGTTCAGCAAACATAACCTTATTTGCTGAAATGCCCCAGTCCTTTCTTTTTCATGTTGGCCAGATTTAACCAACTTCCCTGCTACGCAGTGGGGGGGGGGGGGTCTCATCAGAAAATACTGAGTGTGAAGAGAACATGTCAACTCATACGGTCTGATCATTCTTTCTTGACCCTCTATTTTCTTTCCCTTGCTGTCTGCGTTTTATATGTGCGCCTATTTGGCCATGGGCCACTGGCGCGTTACAAATAATGCAACTAAACTTTGTCTTGACTTTGCTGAAGTCGAGACACTTCGGCATGTCCTTACCCTATGTCTGAAAATAATAGTAGAACGACTAGGCTTGCAAGGAAGTTTTGTCCATGGCTATTGAAAATCCCTCGTTTTAGGGCAGGTGCATGTTAGGGAGAATTCTCATTCTATGGCTAATTTCCCTTACCTATAGAGTCCCCCAGCAGCTTTGCTGGATTTGAAGGGTTTGTTTTTTTCTCCTGCTAAGAGTGAGAATCTTTTTCCCACTCTTAAGCATGTTTGCTATGTGTGTTCTGGGCTATTTTTTGTGTTTAATGTCTATGGGGTTTATCTCACCCTCACAGGAACCATCTTTATACACATGTGTTACACAGCACCCTCAGTGCAGTGACACAGTGGTGTCATAGTGACCCCCAAACATAGACTCCATACCCTGGGACTGACTACTGTCTCCCAGGGCATGTAAATTCCACAGTGACTTTACTAGTCAATCTTTTTGAACTAAACCAGTACAACCCATCTTACTATGGAAGTACTGGGAAGGGTTAATAGTTTTTTCCATTTGTTAATTTTCGAGATGGTACCGTACAGTCCCTCTCTCAAACGTTTCTGGCTGGTGGCAGTGGTTATTACCAAAAATATTCAACCGCGAATATTTCCCTATGGGATTTTCCCATTGTTCAAGGCTACCACTTTTACTGACAGCATCTAACATACCACCGGTTTATTTTTATATTAACTTTACTCTGGTAGGTTTTATTTGCCAGATCTTTTATAATAATTCTTTCTCGTGTCTTTCTCTGAGATCCTAACCCAGGTCGGGGATCCTTTGTTCGTCCTTTTGGCGGGCGTCTGCCAAGAAGCCCTCCTTTCGGCGCCACTGAGTCTGGAGTGGACCCATTGTGTGAGAGGGGGAGTAGGCCCCCTGGACAGGGTTGCCTAAGCAACCCAAGTCGCACTCTTCCCTGATAGGCTGGAGGGTCTCCCACCAGGATGACCACTCCACTGTGTGAGTGACAGCTAGGCTGTATGAATGGGGGTCTTTTTGCATAAAAGCAGGGTCCTGAGGACTGGAAGAAAAAGACGTCGCCACTGGAACTAAGAAGCCGAAGAGGAGAGAAGCCACTTTTCTCCACACGACGAGAGAAGATCTTCATCTGAAAGAGCCTTCTTCCCTTGAGCTGGTGGGGCCAACCAGTTTGCCAATCGCCTTCCAGGACCTGCCTTGGTCGAATCGCCAGTGCCCTGCACTCGCAGACCGGATAGCCAGGCACCGTCCACCACGACCGCGATTTAAAGGAGTGTACCTTTTAATCCATTTCACCATCACCGCGGCTGGCTTCTTCCCTGGGCAGTGCAGTAACTCGAACCTTCCTCCATGACGAGAGCCTCTCTTCCTCTGCTGGACAACACGAACTGCAGGAACTGCCAGGAACCACCGCCACCGCAGGAGCCGCTTCCACTTTTTCAGGTACATTGTTCCGCCAGGCCTCCCGTTTCGCGGGGTACTGGTAAAGGTGTTTGAAATCCTTTACCTACCTCCTGGGTTGGCCACCCCTATCAACTAACATTGTCTTTTACCTTCTGCACCCTCCTCTTGAACCGTTAAATCAAAGACTTGACAGGCCTATTGACTTTGGCTAAATCTGTTAAAACTGCCTTCACTAGATTGCTTTTCACCCTCAACTGTGTTGGTGCACCCCAACTCTTATAACCCCTCTTCCTTCCCTCTTTAGTATTGTTGAAGTGCCATTTTGCTCGGTTTTCACCTATGTATGACTACTGCTAAAGTACTACCTTGCCTAACTTGTTCACAATCCACTTGGGAAGTGTTGCTAGAGCGTTTAAGAGGTTAACTCTGTATAACTTGTACTTTCCGGCCCTTTTGAGAAATTGTTGGAGTGCCATTCCTGCTCAGGTTACACTGTGCCATTTTGCTCAGTTTTCACTCTGGCTCAAACTTGTCTACAATCTAAATAGGGAGTTGTGTATACGTTTCTGGACCATTTTAACTTGCTTTAATAATTGTGATTGATGTGTTGAACTAGAAGTGTGTAAAATAAATATATATATTCTTTTTAATACAAAGTGTTGGTCAGTGTTTCCTTGTGCCATAGTATTACAGTCCTATTGTGTAAACCCTGAATACTGCTCATCTCCCTCTTGAGATAAGTCTGACTGCTTAGCCACAGGCACCAACTAAATCTTTGTGGTACAGACTGATACCAAAGGGGATTTATTGCATATACCTGTAGTCTTAATCTTCTGTAGTGCTCCCTAAGGGAACTGCAATTTTTTATGTGAAAAGCAATTTGCTATAACATGCAAAATAAAATTTAAAAAAATTAAAAGTTTCACAAGTCAAGGATCTGCAGTGCCCCATGTCCGAACTCAGGACGGCAACTGATGTAGCACGGTATCCCATGAGGAGGCTGGTCAGTCCACATGATTGTTCTGGAATTCTTCTGAAGGGTTCCAAGGTCACGATCCTCAAGCAGGGGTCGAGACTGGTTGTTACCATGAGTATGGAGTCAAAGCACTGATGAAGGGCTTCTGGAAATTAGCAAAGGAGTAAGGCTCTGCCGAGAAGGTTGAAGAAGACACTGCTGGTTGGTTGGCTGCAATGATAAGATAGAGTTCAGAGTCTTCAACGAGATGCTAGTATTTGTAGAGGTCGCTGCTCCAACCATGATCTGTTGAATGGCTGCAAAGGTCCTCCTTTTATACAGGATTCGAGCGGAGTGGCTCTAAGTTCACAAATGGTAGGGATTTTCACCATTCATTCTGATGGGCTGTCCAGGGATGGACAGCCTCTGGCCACAAAATCTGTCCAGCAAGGCACACTTTTTGGCATGGATGTGTACTGGACCAGACAGTACCACCTCCACATCCGGCCACAGTCCCACACCGCCACTTTGAACTGAAAAGCTGCATTTTGGAATGGTCATAACCTATATGGCCAATCTGGCCCTGAGAGGGCAGGGAGATAGACAAAATACGAAATGGCCCAAGGACAGGCGCAAATCTTGTGGCACAGCAAACTTAAAGTAGATGGTATTCTGACACTCTTTAAGGGGTAAAATGCAAAAGTGAACACAGGAATTAACAGAAACACAGTAAAAGAATTTCTGAGGCTTGTGGAATCTGCTTAGATCACATGCTGTGCATAGGCCGACATCTAGTGGAAGCTGCGGAGTATTACAGTTTGTTTTTCGAAAGTCGAAAATGGGCGTCGACACAGGCGTGCCAGTAATACTATCCCTAGTGTGACGTCCACTGTACCCAAGATCCCTCACGCGTGTAGGATCCTCAGATTGTTTTTTTCCGCCATACTGGTCGGAAGCATCTTGCGGAGTTCCCTGGCCTTAGCCATACTTTTGCTGTTATTATAATTTTAATTCTTATTCATTCCCTTCCCCACCCCAACGTCGACCCTCAACCTCGACGACGGCTGGAGAAGTCATCGACCGTCGACTGCTGCACGACGGATCTGGGCCTCGGTAGGCCGCTGGCCTCGGCCCGGGCCTAGTAGGCCGCTGGCCTCGGCCCTTACAAGTAGGGAGAGTGGGGGGTGGTACATACTCTTCACTCTTGATATATAGTTACATTTATATATATTCCTACACTTAGCAGCCCGCTGCCTTAAGGTGCGTATGGAGGGTACCCCTTTTCAATTCTGCCCCAAGTGCAATCGCAAATACCCTTGGGTCGACAGGCACGCCACGTGCAATCTCTGCTTGCCGAGGGATCACCCCGAAGCGAACTGCAGAGCGTGTAGTAGGTTTAAACCTAAGACACTTAAGGACCGTTCGACAAAGCGTTGGGCCCACCACGCCAGGCAGGAGGCCATGGCAGCGGAGGGCGCCTTCAGCGATGGCAGCGACGCCGTACTTTCGGACGGCGAGGGCATTACGGCGTCGAAAGACAGCCGACGAGCGCAGGTCCCCGACCTCGGAAGGTCGTCCGGCAAGGCGGCTATGGGGAAGACCCCCGGCGACGCAAGCGCTACACACCTAACACACACTAAACACACTAAGACCAACCGGACCTCGACGACGTCGACTTCCCGGAAAGAGGCACAAAAAGAACGGTCCGACTCGGTGTCCTCTGGGCGCTCTCGATCGAGATCGCCTCACGACGCAAGGCAATCATCCACTCTTGCCAAGAGTGCCTCGCTACACACACTAACGGAAGTTCGATCGTCGGGAGACGAAGACGACTTCCACCCCCAGGCCGCGCTCCAAGATACCGAGACCGCGGTTAACATCAGTGAGGCCCCACGCCCGAAGCACACAGATACCTCTCCAGACCCTCGACGCCAGGCGTCGAAAGTCTCTGGGGCCCCCAAGGGACAGGGAAAACATTTTTCCACGCACGGAGAAGGGGGGAAACAGCGGAAAGCACAGCCTTCCACCCCTGTAAAGCCTAAGCAGACAAGCAAACACAAGTCTACCCTTGAAAATAAATCACCTGCTAAAGTAATACCCTGTTCCAGGGAATGGTCCAGTGAAGACATAGACAGGGTTATGTCTAGGATGTCTTCCTTGGCTGATTTTTATGATAAGAACCCAGAACACTTTCTTTCATATAACCCTCAAGGGGCCACACCCTCAGGCTCCTCCGATCCTATCCCGCTAAGTAAAGAGCCCCGGGTCGAAAGACCTGAACCCTTCAAGGTTCAGCCTTACTCCACTCCATATTCTACTCCACTCCCCAGTTATCAGGGACAAGTTTTCCCTGAAGAGGACCAGGAGTTTGCATTTATGGAAGAACAAACCGGGACAGATTACTATGCAGAGGATGAGGACCTGGAGGAGGGAGAAGATGAGCAGGAAATTTACAGAGTAGATTCCCCAGTACAAAGCGAAGCCCCAGTTACTGACTCTCCAGTTGATAACCAGCCCCTCCTTAACGAGGTTCTCGCTCGAGCAGCGGAACACTTCCACATCGACACCCACGGTGTACAGGAGGAAAGGGACTTCGCGGAGGAGTTTGTAGGAGAGAGAAGACCGGTCGCTCAGACCATCCCTATCCTCAAATCCATCCAACGAAGAATAGATCCTTCCCTGGTGAATCCTAACCTCACCAGAGCTGTCAACCCCAGAATTGAAAAGATTTTCCGGGCAGCCCAGTCTGACCCTCTGTATATAAAGGGACATCTTAAACCAGATTCCCTAGTGGTGACCAACACTAGAAAGAGGGCTGGCACGCCCTTATCTTCATCAGAAGCTCCTCCCGACAAGGAGAGCAAAAAACTTTACGGGTTTGGCAGAAAGGTAGCCTCAACGTCCGCCTACCAAGCAAGGATTGCGAATTCCACCACCCTGTTGGCTAGTTACAATTGCCATCAATGGGAAGAAGTCGCGGCGCTCATTGCCTCTGCTCCAGAACCGTTAAAGGGCCAGCTGGCTCGGATCTCGGCAGAGGGGAGAGCCGTGTCTGGTTGCATTTTAAAAGCAACTTTCGACGCCGCTGACAACGCAGGGAGATTGATAGCAGAAGGTACTGTTATCAAGAGACATGCGTGGTTACGGCAGTCGGGATTCAAGACAGAAACCCAGGCTTCTTTAATAGACAAGCCAGTGGAACCCGACCTATTGTTTGGGAAAGCGGTCGAAGACGCACTTAAAAATGCCAAAGATGAATATGAGACTCTCAAATCCCTTGGCCAGCTTACCAACAAACCCCCTAACCAGAGGGGGAACAATAATTTTCGTCGCCCACGCGGCCAAAATTCACAAAGAGGCAACTATGCCCAGGGACAAGGTACACAATGGAATAACAACCAGCAGTCTACCCAGAGTTACGGCAGGGGTAACAAGAGAGGTCGTGGAAGAGGCAGAGGCAGCCCCAACAAGGGCGGGGGCACGCCTCCACCAAAACAGTGACGCTCAGTTCAGGGTCCCTTGCCACGCAACCCCAGTAGGGGGACGCATTTCCACCTTCACCCAGGCTTGGGAAGGGATCACCTCAGACAGATGGGTGCTGTCAACAGTATCCGCAGGATATTGTATAGAACTACTGCAGCGTCCCCGGAATCATCCTCCACGACAAAGAGTGCACTCCCTAGAGCATCAAAGGATCCTTCTCGAGGAGATCGCCATTCTGCTAGAAAAGGACGCGATAGAACTCGTCCCAGGACACCAGGTAAACAAGGGTATCTATTCAACTTACTTCCTTGTGCCAAAGAAAGATTTGACAATGCGCCCAGTATTGGACTTACGGCCTGCCAACAAATATGTCAAGCCCCAAAAATTCCGTATGACCACGCTACAAGAGGTAATCCCCCTCCTAAAAAAGGGGGATTACATGGCAACCTTGGATATGAAAGATGCTTATTTTCATATTTCCATGCTCCCAGCGCACAAAAAGTACTTGCGCTTCAAGGTGGACAGTCGCCACTACCAATTCAAGGTACTGCCCTTCGGGATAGCTTCAGCACCAAGGGTATTCACCAAGGTACTGGCGGTGGCGGCTGCACACCTACGCAGGGAAGCAATCCCGGTGTACCCTTATCTGGACGACTGGCTCATAACGGGGGAAACCCCAGGAATTTGCAGGTCAAACATTCAGAGGACTATCGACCTCCTCCACGAATTAGGCTTCTCCATCAACGAGAAAAAGTCAAGTCTGGTGCCAAGCACCTCAAAACAGTTTCTAGGAGCTATCCTAGATACTCAGAAAGGATTGACCTTCCCTTCGGAAGAGAGAATTCGGAATATACTTCTGCAAATTCCGCATTATCAGTCAGGTCAACAGATAACAGTACGCAAAGCTATGCGGTTACTGGGCATGATGGCGTCATGCATTTACCTGGTCCCCCACGCGCGTCTGCGCATGCGTCCCATGCAGGAATGGTTGGCGAAACAGTGGTCTCAGGCAAGCGGTCATTGGGACGATCTAGTGGTCGTTTCGCCAACACTCGTACAGAGCCTACACTGGTGGACAAGAGAGAATCTCGCAAAGGGGAAACCCTTTTACGATCCCGAAGTACAAGCCGTGGTGACTACAGATGCATGCCTGACTGGGTGGGGAGCTCACCATCTCCACCACACAGCTCAGGGTCTCTGGTCTCACTCAGTAGCCAAGAACCACATCAATCTGCTAGAGCTTCTGGCAGTATTCCGAGCGCTAAGGGCGTTCGAGCCCCATCTACTGAACTTGTCGGTGCAGATCAGGACGGACAGCACGACAGCCATGTTCTATCTGAACAAGCAAGGGGGGACTCGTTCGCCAAATCTGTCCAAGCTTGCCCAGAAAATATGGATATGGGCACTCAGACGGAACATCTTCCTGTCATCGCAACATGTTCCAGGGGAGCTCAATTCCCTAGCGGATGCTCTAAGCAGAAACTCCCTCCCAGAAGAACACGAATGGGTCCTTCACAGAGACGTAGTAGAAGATCTCTTCTCTCAGTGGGGTTTCCCCACTATAGACCTATTCGCCACAAGCGAAAACAAACAATGCCTAGGATTTGCATCCAGGTTCCCCCAGCCGGACTCCCAAGGGAATGCCCTGTGGATGAACTGGTCAGGGATGTTTGCGTACGCTTTTCCACCAACTCCTCTCATCAGGAAGGTGGTGTACAAGATGAACAAGGAATCTATGACGCTCATCCTAGTTGCTCCCATGTGGGCGAGACAACCATGGTTTCCACACCTACGCAGGATGGCGGTGTGCGAACCCATCAGACTCCCAGCCTGGTACAACCTACTGTCCCAGCAACAGGGTCAAACAGTGCATCAGGAACCCAACTCTATGAACCTAGCAGCATGGCTCCTGAAGTCATAGAGTTTGGACATCTCAAATTACCACAGAGGTGTATGGACATTCTAAAGGAGTCCAGGAAACCAAATACAAGGCACTGTTACTTTGATAAGTGGAAAAGATTCGTTATCTGGTGCCAGAATAAACAAATCAACCCGGTTGATTGCACTCCTTCCAACGTTGTGACATACATGCTCCACCTGCTGGATGCAGGGTTGGTTTTTAACTCGCTGAAAGTACACCTGGCAGCCCTCTCGGCTTACACCACATCCCATAACAAGGTCTCGTGGTGGAAAGTACCAGTGGTTAAAGCCTTCATGGAAGGAGTAAAGAGACTTCACCCTCCTATTTCGAACCCACCGCCAGGATGGGACCTCAACGTGGTGCTAGCTAAGCTCATGGGACCCCCATTCGAACCCATGCATAAAAGTAGTCTCAAACACCTGACTTATAAAACGGCCTTCTTAGTAGCCATTACCTCCATAAGAAGGGTCAGTGAAATTCAGGCTCTGTCAGTGCAGGATCCTTTCTTTACTATCCACAAGGACAAACTGGTTTTACGCACACACCCTAGGTTCTCACCTAAATTCATATCCAAGTTCCATGTAAACCAGTCCATCGAGCTTCCGGCTTTCTTCCAGAACCCGCAAAGCTCGGCTGAGGTGAAACTACACACCCTAGATGTGCGTAGGGCGGTCCTATACTATGTAAATAAAACCAGACCGCTAAGGAAAACAGATCAACTGTTTGTCTCCGTAGCTACAGGCAGAGAGGGGGATCGCGTCTCTAAGGGCGCTATCTCGAAGTGGATTATCAACTGTATACAGCTGTGTTACTCTCTTTCTGACAAGACTCTGCCTTTTACGCCAAGGGCCCACTCTACTAGAGGCATTGGTGCCACTCTGGCTTTCATTGCAAATGTTCCCCTCGACACCATTTGCAAAGCGGCTACTTGGAGCTCTATTCACACTTTTACTCAGCATTACTGCATTGACACTCATTCCAAGACAGATACACAAGTGGGACAAGCGGTTCTAAGACACCTGTTTGCTCATGACCCTTCTCACATCCCACCTCCTTCTTCTGGTACTGCTCGCTAATCTATGCACAGCATGTGATCTAAGCAGATTCCACAAGCCTCAGAAGGGATACATTACTCACCGTAATCGTATTTCTGATGCTTGTATCTGCTTAGATTCACATGCGACCCACCCTTCCTCCCCTCCGAGAGAAGGCGCATGATTGCTTGTAGTCTTACCTTTTCTGTCTATCTGCTTGGATTATCTGTACTCACGCTACTCCTCATGCTTCCTCATGTCAGAAAAAATACAATCTGAGGATCCTACACGCGTGAGGGATCTTGGGTACAGTGGACGTCACACTAGGGATAGTATTACTGGCACGCCTGTGTCGACGCCCATTTTCGACTTTCGAAAAACAAACTGTAATACTCCGCAGCTTCCACTAGATGTCGGCCTATGCACAGCATGTGAATCTAAGCAGATACAAGCATCAGAAATACGATTACGGTGAGTAATGTATCCCATATGCTGCCACCAACCTGTCTCGGACACATCATAAAAGTAACCACAAAGTTTAGAAAAACAAAGCCATAGGGACACAAAGTATGCCTAATGCACTTAGCTATTAAGGTGAAGCGTCCAGTGTAAAATAAACAGATAATTTCAATGTGGAGAACATAGATCTCCTGCACTGGTAGCCATAGGGACTGATCAGTGCATCCCAAAACAGATGATCTTAACAAGGTAAGTGAAATGAGTAAAACCATTATACCTCAGGAGTACGAAGCCAGTTAAAAACATCAAGTGAATTCAAAAGTATTGTATAAATTAGGCGCCCTATGCGCTGAACTATCCCTGTATTAACTAACCTCGCACCTTGAAACACTTGTGTATAGGCGCGTTACAAATGCCATATCATATTATAACCTGGTAAATTCCTATTGTACTTGATAAAAGCTTGTCTAATTTTCCCTCCTCTAAATAATAATTGGGAGACTACAAACACCACCTTGCTTGATATTTCTAGATACAAGACAAGGATCTAAGGCTGCAGATACCACCTTTTAGCAAAAGCCTTATTATATAAGGGACATAAACCCCAAAATGTACCATATCTTCCATGTATAAAGTGGAGTGTAAATAAATAAATGGATAATTGACCTCCAAATAGTTCTCAAAATTGCCATCAATTTTAGATTAAAGATGAAAATAAGTTGTTACAAGTTGAAACATTGTCTAAATGTTTTCAGGGCCCAGGAATGAATATTGTAATTTTCACATCCTGCGGCTGAATCTGTGAGAGATCATCCAGAGATGGGGCAGATGAAGAGTTTGTCAGGTTTATGATGTGTTTAAACCCTTCTAAAGAAGTGACCCCCGGCTGATCTTGAAGATCTTCAGTGTCAATTTAAATGTAAGTACATTTGGGAAGATCCACAAGTGGCCACTGCAACAACTTGTGCTCTCTACATAGCCAGGCTGCCTTTAATGCAGCAGCCTTGTGGCAGGGTTCATACTCTACATTGCCAAGAGGGGATAGGAACCCAAGTAATCCAGAGCCATTTCTACCTCACAGGTGATCGTGGCAATTGATAGGGCTCCCATTCCTTCCCCTCCCAAAGCTCCAGTCTTTATATATGCAGTACCAATTTTGATCACCCGATGCCTCTAAACCAAGGTTTTCACGAACTTTTTCCTTGCAATTTCAGGAATGCCAAAGAAGCCACAGTTACGGGAGAACACCACATGCAGGACACCAACCCATCTGTTTTCCATGCAAACTCAGACTAAAGCCCAACTGGAGAGACAGTTTAAGGAGAGCTGGATCTTTTGCGCCTCTACCTTGAATTTTACGAAAAGGGCAGGCAAGCACCACCGGGAGGCAGTGAGCAACTGAATAAGGACTTAGAGGAAGTGGCAGACCAAGTGACCAGCAGGATGTAGGATGGTGAAGTGGATTGTGGAGATGATTTTTGGAGCAGGCTAGAGATTGGTTAATGAGTGCTAGAGCTGCTACATTGCGAGTATGCCTGAAAGAGTCGCGAGTGTATAGGAGAGGGAGTGGCTTTGTAGTGGATGTGAGAGTAAGAGAGGGGTGTATGAAAGGTATTGTGGAAGAGGGAATAGTAACATCAAAGGGTGGTGTAAGGCTTAGGTGTGAGAGACATTGAAGGGACAAAGAAGGAAGACGAAGGGAGTAGAAGTGGAGGTGGGTGGAGTTGAACGGAGGAGAGTAAAAGGACGGAAACGTTAGAAAGCAAAAGGGAGTGGAGTACTTGGGTGTGATGGGGGAAAAAAGCAAATTGGACAGTGTGTCTGAAAAGGCACTCCCATTATCCCGTTTAGATGACTAACCATTGCGATGGTGTAGGGTCAGTAGAAGGTAGGGGGTCAATATTCTGTATACACTAATGCAGGAAGAAGGGATGCCTGGTCTATGGAGGATTGGCGCTTTCTAGATGAGAGTGAGGGTCCTGATAATTCAATAAAAACCCTGCAGCATCCATGTTTTCTGATAAACATATGTGAAGTGCTGAGATCAAGCTACTTTTCGAAAGTTGAACTTTCCAAAAGCCTTTTTGATTCATTGTAATGCCTAATATTCATGAAAAACATACTTGTTCAATTCAAATCCCCTTTTAAAAAAGAACTTGAAAGTCAGTTTTTTCCATCAGTTGCATGCTGTGCATTTGATTTTGCTAACAATAATTATTGGACTCTTTGGAGCACAACTATTATCAAATGTTGACACATGGTTTTGAAGGCCAGCCGGGTCTTTGAAATCAAGTTTGCAACATCTGCGAAAAGTACAATCCCCACTTTTTCGTCCGCAATAGCAAGTGCATCTGCCTTCAACTGGGAAATGACCTTTAACAGATCGTTATAATAAAGAAGAAACACAGGGAGGGGACACACAGTCTTGGCAATACCCCATGCTACCGGAAATATATCTGTACATGCTTCATCTAAACCAGCTCTTACTTTAGCAAAGTTGTCACCATATACATCCTTTGAGTTCTAACTGGCGCGGACAAAACTAATGATTTTAGTGTTTCTCATAATTTATTCCAATGCACAATATCCGAATGCCATTTACAGATCCACGAACACAAATAGACTTTATATGATGAAATGGAAAATTGTTCTCTTAAAGACAAAATGTTTGATATATTGTACGAATTCGTCATTGAAAGCCTGACTGTCAATGTGATAACATTTGAAAATCGGGGCACAATTCTTACAAACGATTTGCTATAATTTGGCATAAACTTGGGCAAAAGAGTCCATTCATAAAACTGGTCGATAGTTCATTGCATCTGCCCAGTTGCCTTTCTTAAATATTGGGTCAATTTCCACCCACTTTCAAATCATTACGATTCATTTTGTATGGTTGATCAGATTAAATAGGACATACACAAATGTAATCCAAACAGTTGGACCGACTTTGAAGATATCAATTGGTATACAATCCGGGCCCATGGCTTTGCCACAGACACTTTGAAGTAACAGACAATTCTACCTCATTCATTGTAAATTCCAAAGCAGGTACCAAGTGATACTTTTTCATCAAACTTGAAGGGTATCATACCCTTGAGATTACTATCCAAAAATGGAGCAAAATTGGTTCTACAAATCTTGAAAATATTAGAGGATAGTGTAATACAGGGTGACATTTCACCCTTGGTTACTGACTCCCAGAAATTGTTTTGGTTTTAAGTCTCAATTTGTTCTCTCAACTTCTCCAATCTTTTCTCCTCAAAAGCTTTTTTCTGATGTGCCACCTCAGGTTTATAGTCTGTTTTAAGTCCTGCATCATTTTATTTTAATTATTATTTTTAGTTGAATTGTTCAACTTTTACAATGTTATTATTGACATAAAAAAGTAAATCACAAAATTCATTTTTAGTTACATATTCAAAAAATATTCAAAAACACAGGTATACATTAAATACAAGTGTGACTTAAATACAAGTGCAAAACAGAGGAACACTTCTCTAGTGAACCACTTAAACTTGACATTTGTTTCGCATTTTTTAACCATTCGATAAAACACATATCCGCACTCATTCGCATATCACAGTTATAGAGCATTCAAGTAATTAACAGTTGCTATTCTAATTCCCACTAAGCATGCAGAAACAATTATTTTCCATCACAGATCTTGATTTACCTCCGCGAGAAATCGATACATGTTTGCAAAGTGTATTTTCTTCAAGGAAACCAAATTCGAACATTCAATGATTAGATGATGTAAAGTTTCTTTCTTATGTTTTAGTTGACAAAACCGACAGTATTTATCTGATTGTATAATCATTAGTCTGTCTGCTAAAACTTCTTTTGCTGGCCATAAATTCAATCTCAAGCGCATTATTGCAGATCGAATAGCCAGAGATGGACTTTTCACTAGATAAGATGTCATTGTTTGCTACTTTTTATCAATCATGCAATTGCCATCAAAGTGTTTGTAGTATAAGCAAAGGTCTCTTGTCTGAATCCAGTTGGTGGTGAAAATTTGTAACATAGCTTTCACCGGATTCCTCACAAGAAGATCAATTGTCATGTTTGCAGTTGCTAATGTATTATAGATGCTTTGCAACCACCTTTTAGCGAATGCATGATTGGATGAAAACAAATAGGATGACAGTGTCTTCAGAAGAGCTGTTGTATCATTACACATGAGATTTGACTTGCAATTTGCCTTTTACAATTGTTGTCAAACCAAGTCACTTTTGTATTTGTTATCCTTAAACTGTAATGGGCTCACAAATGGTCTAATATCTTTGGATAACATATCATGGATCATTAGAGGGCCAAGTGATGAAGCAGGCCCTACGATGACACTTGTTAAGAAAGGCAAGAGCTGATTGTATGATCTTTGAATATCAAATTTGCAGGTGTGTTTGGACCAACAAATTCAGAGATATTTTTAGCAATTATGATTTGCTCAGATAAAATGGGTTACCTGTCCTAATTGAAACCTGGTCGGCCCAAAGGCCTGGAAGTATTCCCCATCTCAAAGTTGTGTTTCTTCCACTTTCTGTTCAATGATTCATAGGGCAGCCAAAGCTGCAATTTCTGATGTAGTTTCCCTTTCTTCTCTTTAGGCGTTCATCCAGTCCCTCCTATGGAGAAAATAAAGATGTTGAATTTGTATACATTTCTGTTCCACACACATCGTGGGAGCCTTCAGTGCTACTTGGCTGCACAGTCTATTACTTGGAAAGACGAAGAACAGCATACTTCAGAAAAGAAACATTACTTTATGGTTATTCCTGTAGTCCTTGTTCTTCCTCCTTCAAAGAACCCACTCATTCGTCCCAACAAAGCGTATACTATGCTTGGTCCATAAATATTGGAAAACATATTTTGGAGCTGACAAGGATTTTTGGTGATGCAAGAGTAGGGTAAAGGGCTGGGTGCTAACATTTGCCGGGTTCACCCTGATGATGTTTAAGTCGTAGCATCTTTTTGACAAGCTTTTCTAACCCTGCTTGTAACTGGTTATGAATGAAGGGATGTCCATTATCACTATGAAAATAATCTCCCCTTTTTGTGCACCAAGTGATTTCTTAGCCTATTTGTTTTTTCTAGAGCATGGATTCAGATTTATCAGATGGATCAATAACAAACCAAGAGTTTATGGATGTTAAAAATGCCTTAGTAGCATCTGAGACAAAAATACAGCAGTTAATGAAGGTGAATAACAACTTGAGTGATGAGCTGAGAACCATGCAGAAAAAGGTAAAAAAAATGTTGTATATTATTGGGGCTTCTTTTTATTGGGTAATTGTAACCGATAATTGCATGTCTGTGCATGCATATGGAAATGAATTTGAGATTTAATAGGTACTAACCAATCACATTTTATTAATACATTTTCAATATAGCAGTTTTCTCACTTGGTAAAGACTGGAGCTCCCTTTTAGAGAAGGTGATTTATATACTTTCACAATATGATCTGTGTTAGAGGTTGCCTTTGTTGCTGCCATCTCAGAGGCTTTAAAATCAATTGCTGTCCTTCGTACCCCTTTGTGAAACCTGCAGGAATTTCATGCCATGGCTAAGAATGCAATAGTTCTTTGCCTACTGGGCCTAGCGTCCCAAGCTACTCCTCACTTATGATGCCCACTGAGGCCGAAACATGTCTGGGGATGCTTGTGGTCTCGTACAGAAGGGATGTGACCAAGCTGTTCGGGATGGACTGCCCCTTTGGGGGTGGTTCCAAACCTAATATGCATATGGTATTTCACCTTTTGTAATGGCTTGCAGGCAAAGAATGATGGTCTGTAGGGTTGCCCAGAGCAATGCCAGAAGTTAAGATTTATTCTAAATCTTCCAGCCATCACTTTTGTTTTTGCTAAGAATGCGATACTGAGAACTTATACACACTTGTCCCACCTGTTCCACTGTATGTTAAAGAATAGCAGGTCGTCACTGGTGGAGCTTTCTCTGTATTTGAAGTTAGCAAAACTGCAACTTTATCAGGCAGTGCCACATACTGATTGGCGAAGTATTGTCCCGTTTTTCATTAATTTTGTAAGCACCTTTTTAAAGGGAACTCCATTGACTGGAGTTGGCTTTTTGAATCATTTAAATGCTTAAGTAGAAAGTAATTTACTTGATTATCTCATACATTTGACCTAATCTAGAATGTCATTTTCATTATTCAAAACAATAAAAAAAGTTCCCAACTAAAATACATATTTCATTTCTTTCTCATATAATCTGGGTAAGTGTACAAGCTAGTATCTTGCTGGGGAATCATTCACAACAAGAAAGGGCCCCAAATCCCAACTAGTCAGTTGAGAAGAAACAAACATTTTAATACACCTACCTATTGTCTTCTCTGTACGTGTGGTTTGTTCACTGCAGCCTCATTTACCTTTTTATGGTTCTGGAGAGTTAATTGAACGAACTACCAAGCAGTTGTCACTCTGTCTCCCAGCTCTGTTTGTCACTAAATAATGGTTGTAGCAACGACCAGTGATAATGGAAAGGAATTATCTCAAATATTTAAGTGTGAATAGAGGTCCCATGCCCACAGTCCTGCTCCTCCCAAACTGTCTGTCCTCCATTTCTTTTTTTTTAAATGTAAGTTTTATTGATTTTAAACAACAAGGGTTATATGCATAGGTACACTCGTATTGCAGTCACATAGTTACATCACTATGTTATTAAAAGTTAAACGAGGATACTGATACTAACAATATTGAACCCCCCCGCCCTTATGGGTAAAGTGTTCTTGCTCGCTCCCTCCCCTCCCTCCCTGAGGCGGTCTGACAAGGTTGGCCGTTTTGTCGGTGACAGTTTAATCTGTGATTGGTGCGAGATGGGATGTCGATCTCGGCTGGCTTGCATGTGTTTGTTCAGTGCGACAGGCCCGATTGCTTCTATGCTGTGGGATGGCGGCTGGGTCTTATATTCATTAATGAGTATGATGGCTCTGGGTCTTCTGGGGTTGTTTGTCTTTGGCTTGGGATATGTAAATTGGTGAATTCACACCAGGTTTCCTCGTGGCGCGCGGCCTTTGCATGGAGGGCTGCAGTGATTTTTTTCCATCGTGTATATATTTGTTGCAATGGCAGTCCATTCTTTTTTGGTTGGTAGGCATGGAGATTTCCATTTGATAACCAGACCAGCCCTTGCGGCCAGTAGGAGTGGGGAAGCAAGTCCCTTTATTCTAATTAGCTCATCTTCCTCTTCTTCCGGGCCGAATAGAGTCAGGAGAGGGGATGGCTCCCACACAATGCCGTCTATCTCTTTAATCCATCCGAGCACTTCGCTCCAGTATATACAGACTTTGGGACAATCCCACCACATGTGCCAATAGTCCGCCTCTGCTCCACATTGTCTCCAGCATTTGGGGCTGTTGGTCTGGTACATGTTCGATAGTCTGTAGGAATCGTACTGCCATCTGTGAAGTATTGTGCATCGATGGATATTCGGGACGGAGTTTTGCAGATCGTGTCCCATGCCTGTTGATCAAATTCTCTGTTGAAGTCCTTTTCCCATTTCTCCTTGAGGCGATGGTTCGGATTTGGGTCTTTGTTGATCAGGGTACTATACATCCGTGCGATCAGGCCTTTGTTCATAGAGGTTGTATCGAGGATTCTCTCAAAGGGAGTGATTTCTCTCTGTATCTTGGTCTTCCACTCGCGTCTGGTTAGGACTCCCTTCAATCGGAGGTAGAGGAAGATCGGAATAGGGTGCAATTGGAGGGCGTCTTCCAGGTCTGTGATTGATATAAATTTGTTATCTCTCCATAGTTGTCCAACCCTTTCGAGTCCTGCGTCGAACCAGGTTTGATATCTTGGATGTTCCGGGATTTCCTCTCTAACCCCAGGGGCCCACAGGTGGCTCAAACTGTCCTCCATTTCTAATATTTTCCAACATTTGGCTGGATTAGCATCTGGTGCATGGATTTAATTCTTACTGCACCAGCACCTGAACCTTGTTCCACATGCATATTGTGCCAAGTATGTAGAGATCAGTCTTAATTATTTTCCTCTGTGATAAAACATTCAGTAAAAATAAACAAAGAGTAAAAAATAAATGTTGTACTGAGGAAAAAGAATGCTAGATACCCCAGGAATCAATTCAGCACCCTTATTATCCTGTGAAGGTTGGGATGAAAGCCTGCGGGGAAGAGTGTGTATGATAAAATTGCATGGCTTACTTAGCTTGGCTAAGCAAACCATGAAATGGAGAGGAAAAAATTAAATACTTCTTTGGGCAGAGGTGTTCAAAGACGTTTTTTGAGGTTCTCCTGAAATTTCCTTTATGGGATTTCAATGCTCTTTACGAGTGGATGCATCCTTGAGTGATATTGGTCAGGAGAAATTCTGTGGAACCTATTATCCGTTGAACTCTAACAGCGTCAGGCTTGAGGATTAACAAAATAAGTGTGTGCTTCTGTACTGGTCTAATCCCCTACTCTAAACCGCAGAGTTTCAGTGTTGAAACCTTTGTTTACCTCGGTCAGCTGACCGTCAGCCTCATAGTATTTAAACCTGCAATCACACATTTCTCGTGGTGGGCTTCTCCTTTGGTACTCCTGGTGCAGATGTTAATGCCCTCTAGTCTTGCCCTGCACTCCTGTGCTCGCCCTCAGATATGAATACTGCACACGTCTAACGGCCAGAATGTTTGATTCTCCCTGGAGTTATGGAAATCATTTCTTGACTTCCCTACTTGGGTGCTGGTCAAACTGGTAATATTGTCACATATTGATGAAGGGTTGCGCTCCTGGGCTTGAACCCACTACAGGCTGTTCTTTCTAGATTCCTGGTCCTCAGCAGGCTCTGGATTCCAGCCTGCAGCGGTCTTGCAATACTTCCCTGATGGTCACTGGCTTCCACCAGGTTTTGAGCTATAGTCTCCAGTAGGCTAACAACACTCCACCTCAATTTCTGGTAATTATTTACTGGCTGCAACAGGCATCTGGCCTTTTGTTCCCAGCAGGCTTCTTGCACTAATTCTTCCTTGAGGCCTGCTCTCCCTTAAGGTCTGGGCTATCTAACCCAGCTAGCTGCTCCTCTCTAATCCTCTTACTGTCTTGATAAACATAACTATTTGGATGCCATTATAACTGCCACACTGCTAGTCTCCTTCTACCTCATTTTAAACTGTTTTAGCAGTGTAAGTGTCTCATTAACATCTAGGATTGGGTGGAAACGTTCCTCCTGGTCATTGCTTGGTTACCACCTCCCTACTGCGTGTTTCGTTTCCCGTTTTCATTATTATCTCCCTGCTTTGTTCAGCAATTGATTGATAATGATTAGGAACCAGCATGGTGGCCAACACTGGTGAATGTTATCCCTTGCTGTCACTCCACAGACTAGACTGGCATTCTGCCTGCCCTCGCCCGTGTTTCCACGGTAACTTCTTATAATGTCCCTGTCTGCAATCATCGCTCGAGTTCTCCAGTCTCCTGGGTCTCCGGCTCAAACTTCTACATGAGTTGGCAAGTGAAGTGTGTCCTGTTGCACTGGTATACTTCCTGCACTCATGGTACTTGCTGCATAATAATCTGCAGGCTTCCTTTTTGTTTCTCTGATCCCTACTGCAGTGTATCAACCAGGGCTCTGTTGTCGGGGGAACATAAGGTTTTGCCTATGTAATACATAAAATGCCTCTGATTGGGACTTTCCAGATGGGGATGTCATGGTGTTCGCTGAAGAGTGAACTCTGGGGATCTCCCATATTGTACCTCCAGAGGTCTCCTCACATAGCGGGTGGCTTCCTCTGACTGCTGGCATTGACTAGCCTCCCCACCACCCTCCTACATGTGCATTTGACACATAAAACACATAAACACTCTTAAATACCAGATTGGTGTTGGTTCCATGTGGTCAGTGTAAGATATTACCATAATGTAGATACAAATCAAAATATTGTTCAGTACTTGATGAGAAACCTGCATCTGAGGTAGCAGTGGCCACTAGGAGTATCACATACCACATTTTCCAGATCTGATATTAACTATTTCAAAGTGCAACTACTTTGGCTCACATGTTTTATATGGGCAGGTTTGTTTCCTATCCTTATTTTACAGTATGCCCTCCCTGTACTTCATCTTCTGTTTTGGAAACCAGCCTCTTCTCCTTTTTGACTGAAAAAAAGGTTGGTGCTCCTTGTAACATTGCCTACTTCAAATGAAGTCTAGTACCTAAGGAAACCGCTTTTGTCTCAAATGCTATATGCCACAGTCACGTTTGAAAAGACAAAGTTCTGTGGTGGGTAATACTCGGAAAAGGGCTGCACCGATCCTTTGTCAGCAGGTGGTCCATCCAGCTACTAGGCCCAGGAAGACTAATAACTGTGTGGGGGCCAGCTGCGATTTGTGCTGGTTGATAGAAAACCCCAGCTCATGTTCAGAATGTGCATGGGACGCTGCGTTATATGCTGCACCGCATCCGAAGATGTAGCTCAGATCAGCCAGTTGTTCAGGTACGGGTAGACATGGTGTCCTTCAGCCCAGAGGATTGAGGCCACTGAGTTGATCAGTCTGGTAAAGACTCTGGGCGTCGCGTTCAACCCGAAGGGGAGCACTTCGTACTGTAAGTGCCTTCACATAAAGATGAACCTGAGGAAACTCCTTTAAGGCTGCCATATTGCCATATTGGGACGTATAGGTAAGCATCCTTGAGGTCCAGGGAGCAAATCCAGTCTCCCCCACACAGGGACTCCGCTATTAGCACCAGTGTCACCATCTTGAATATTTGAAGGGGTAGGTAGAGGTTGGTTGAGGAATGACAGATCGAGCACCACCCTCAGGCCTGCCTGGTTTTTTCTGAATGGAGAAGATCCCCGAGTAGAAGCCGGATCCCCTCTGAGGTGGCCGAACCTCCTCCACTACTCTGTCTGTTACCAGAGCCGAGATCTCTTCTAGAAGGGTTGGTGAGCTAATCTGCAGAAGGACAGTGGAGGTCGGAAGGACAGGGGGATAGGAAGACAAAAGCCCATCAAGACCACTGAGATGATCCACGGGTCTGAGAAATGGCAACACCAGAACTGTGTGTGGGAAGCAAACCTGTCCCCCACTGGAGAGCTGTGGACCCAGATGCCTCCCTCATTGTTTTTTTCCCCTTTCAGGCATGGGTTGGGGAGGGGGACTGAAAGAATCCCTTAGGAGTCGACAGCTGTTGCTTGCATCTATGCACGCTGGGTGACCTGTCCGGCAGCCATGCTCCTGAAATCCCCAGAATCCACCACATGCTCTCGTCCTGTACTCCGACCTGACATGGGCTTGATCAAAAGTTTCACCAGCCGGCTTGGCCAATATCACCAAGGATTATGCCGTCTGTGAGCTTTCTGACTTTTTGTTCAGCTCATCATCTGTGGAGGAGCGGAATAGATCCACCTCTCCAAATTGGAGGTCTAGAATCCGCTCCTTGACATCTGCATTAAACTTTGTGGTCTTCATCCAGGCTGTATGCCTCATGACAGTGTTAATGCAAATGCCGCGCCCGATGTGTCGATATGGGCTACCGACGACTCCATAATGTCTTGCGCCACAATCCTGCCCTCAGCCAGACCCGCTTTGAAGGAGGCCTGCCTGTGCATAGGCAAATCTTGGAGGAAGTCTGATATTTCTCTCCATAACTTTTGGTTTGCGGCAGCCAACATGGTGTCTGCATTGGATTGCCTTAGATACAGGCACGCATTAAGATAGACCTTCTTGCATAAGGCCTCGAGCATCCTCTCCTCTTTTGCTTAGAGGGACATTGTGGTAATTGAGGCAACCGAAGATTGGAAATTGGAATACATGGAAGCCACTGCTATGACTGAAGAATGAGACTGGGGATGCGTGGACAGCAGAATTGTATTGCCCTCCTCCTGCCTACATTTTGCGCCCAACCTTTTATTAGTTGGCTGGAAGGAGTGAGGCTTGGTCCAACTCTTTTTAACCAGTGCCTCTACGTCCTTTTGTAGGGGTATGCCTGATCCGCTTGATGCCCTTAGCGTGAGCACATCTGCTAGTATGCCCGCTTCAGGCTGCACCTGTTGAGGCTGCGGTATCCCCCCCCAAACTCTGCCAAACCCGCCAACCTATCGTGCAAGGCTTTGGCTGAAGTAAATGCATCTGCCTCTTCATCCTCGTCCGTATCCTGGGGATCACCCCCTGATCGGGACCTTGCTGTTGTGTACCTGTTGTGTGCTCGGGCCCCTCGGAGTTCTGTGTTCGGCTGTGCTGGGGCTGGTTGAGGCGGTTTGTCTAGGGCAACGTGTTCAACTAGGGCTGCACCGGCATGGCAGGCTTACAGGAGGTGGTGGCATCACTTCCCTTATGTGGCCCTTGACTATTCCTGCGTTTGCTGCAACCTCATGAGGATCATACATTTTTCAAAAAAGCGCTCCTCACGCTCTGATGATTCCCGGCCTGTGGCTGTGGGCATGTTTGTGGCAGGAGTAAGCCTGCTGCTGGGCCCTTGTTGGCCTCTGTATACCCTACTTATAACGAAGGCACCGGGTATGCCGTACACCATGGTATTTGCGGCATATTCATAGGTGACCACTCTACCCGTGGTGCAAAATTGTGCCTTGACATAGAGGGCGCTCAGCCCTGTGGTCCTTCAGGCTGGGAGGGGCGTGTACCTTCATGTGGCACCATCTTGTCTCCCGATACTGCGATTTTGTTTGTTGCAACAGGAATGTGCAAAAAACAGTTCCGGTGACGATCCTGTGCAAGTAGACCTTTGATTGCCCTTGAGCTGCTGCTCGGTATGCGTCTGCACCTCAGGTACCGAACTGGAAGGCTTAGTGCCCTTGGGCTTGTGCTCGATAGTGCCTGTGCGTGAAGACGCCCCCTCAGGCATGAACCCGGTGTCAGTGATGCACCTCGGGAATAGTCCTGGTGCCAGAACCTTGCGGTTCCTCAGTTAGGGACCCCATAGGATCCTGCAACCCTTCGGCCCATGGGCCGGTAGCTGCCTGACACTCAGGCCCCTGACTGGTAGTAGGATCTACATGATCCCTCCCACTGAGGGGACTCCACCGGAAAGGAATACACCCCCTTGCGGGGTGCCTTGGTGAACAGGGTACTTACCATAGGCCTCGTCTTCCCGTGAAAAAATTCCTTTAGCTGCTCCAACGGTGACCTGGACAAAAGCTCCCGCCACCTAGCCAGACAATTTTTTTGTGACGGCCGAGTAAGTGCGTCACACGTGGAGCAGCCTTCCCAACGATGATCTTCCTCCAGGCCCTGAAGAACGAGCGTGTGGGGATCTGGCCCCAGGAACCACCTGTCGCACGAAAAAAAAAACACCTGGACCGACCTGTCCTGGGCAGGCGAGACACCAGAGGCCAGTGAAGTTCAAAAAAGAGAGAGGAAAAAAATTCCTGGGGAATTGCTGTTGCATGTGGAATAACAAGGGAAAACGCCTTAACCACTAGCTCAGTGAAGTAGGTCTGCTCTTGTCGGTGCAGAAAAGAAGACTGGGCAGAGGCGCTTGAGCGTGGGATGTGCGGAGCACACACGCCTGTGATCACGGATCTGTGCGCATTTAAATTTAAAGGGGAAATGCTTTTTTTAAGTGAAAACACTTTCTGTTCCCTTTCCTAGTGGGGTACGCCCATGCAGTATGGAGGAAAGGGGACGGGACTTATGGGTAAGGGGCATTACAATTTTACCTCTTCAGAACATAGTCTTTAGGCTGGATCACCAATTGTTTATAGGCTTTTCTTACCCCAAAGAAACTAAGGCTATATTGAAGAGGACAATTTTGTTGTGGGTGATTCTTTGTATCACAACATGTTAAAGATTGGCCTGTAAAGGGGCGAGGGAATGGATCCGGGCTCACTCAGCTAGCGGTGTGAAACCGACGTCCGCATTACAAAGAGGTGTTCCAGTTAGATATTTATTGCGCAGTGATATGGGCCTCAATTCATTTGTTTGCCTGCCATTATCTGCTTGATTCTTTAAACAAAGTGGAAGCCTCAGTGGAAAAATCAGTGCCTCAGAATTTCGTGCTATAACTGGATCTGTTCATTCCCTTTCTCCGTTCTTCTAGAGTACAGTTGTGGAGATCTTTCGCACGGTGACTAATCTGTAGTCACCATTAGAAGAACAAATTACTTGCCTTTGGTAATGTTATTACTGGTGGAGATGTTTGTTCCTCGTAAGTCGCTCTAACTTGAGCCTCCGTAGATAAAGTAGAAGAGATTTTTACACCAAGATCCTTCACTACAGACACATGAGATGGAAGTGGAAGAGGTCCTAAAGCAGAAGGACAAAAAGACATGCACAAAGAAGTGGCAGAAGGCGTGCCAACAACTCGGACTTCGTCTTGTCCCCATTCAACTTAAGCCATTTGTGGCTCATCCACTGACCCACCGCCTCCAGACAGCCCCTAAGCTGAGACAAGGTGTTGGGGTGCAACAGATTAAGCTGTACAATAATGATTTTGATTTGTTCCATTTATAACGCAGACCGGACGAAATAAATCGTGATTGGGCGCAGGTGAATCATTTTCAATTAGAACGTGCCTTAATCAAGTTCATTATATGAGTTAGATATAGATCACTCAAGGTCCAGAACTCTAGCAGAACAAGAGGGTCTTCAAAGCCCTACAGAATACTGTGAGAGGTGTTCTCGCCCGGATTTCTCTGGGTAGTTTATTCCATGCTCTTGGACCGTAGACTCCAAATATATGGTCCCCTTTACTCACATACCTGGTACGTGGTATCTGAAGCAGATTGTCTGCTGAGCGCAGCTGTCGGGTGGGGACATACTTATTAATTTTGTCCGATAGATATCCTGGACCTATCTTGTTGGCACACTTATAGACCAAACAAAGGACCTTAAACTCAATTCTCTGCTTTATTTCCAGCCAGTGTAAGGCTCTCCTTAAACTAGTTGAGGCTGATTTTTTTACCATATGTACTAACCTGACTGCTGCATTCTGGGCCTCTTGCAGTCTGCGTAGCTGATAGGCTGGTCTGCCCGACAATAGTGCATTTCCATAGTCTAGTCTAGAATTGACCAGAGTACCAATGACCACTGCTCTATCATTCGCAATAAAAGGTAAGATATGTTTCAACAGGCCTAATGAGTAAAATGCTGCCTGCACCTTTGCATAACCTGAGCTCTACTTCCCATGTTATCCTCCCAGACACAGCCCAAGTTCTTAATTTTCTTGGAGAACTTCAGCTGTGTACCCAAGAGGCATGGGGGGGTGTAATTGCTCACGCTGTAGGTGGTATTTTGAAGTAAATAGAGCCACTTCTGTTTTGCTGGCATTCAGCAATAACTGATTGGCACACATCCAGGTCTGAATTTCCTGCATGCACTGTTCCACTTTCTCGTACGTCTCCTCTAAGTTATGTATCCTCATGAACACCTGGGTATCGTCTGAATACGAATGGAAGTGTATGCCATGCTTCCTAAGGATTTCCATGAGTAATTTAACATATAAATTAAAGGGCAGAGGGGAGAGGGAAGATCCCTGCGAGACTCCACAGTTTAATAGTACTGTGTCCGACAGGAAATCTCCAAGTCGGACTCTTTGTTCTCTTTTAAAGAGAAATGATTCAAACCATCGAAGGGCTGCCTCCCCCACCCCACCTACTTCTCTCAAACCTTTCAGTAGAGTCCCATTGTCCACCGTGTCAAACGCGGCGGACAGGTCCACCATGACCAGCAGGGACAGATCCCCCTTGTCCGCCGTCTCCAACAAATCGTCCCATACAGTCAATAATGCTGTCTCTGTCCCAAAACCTGGTCAAAAACCAGATTGCAACGGATCCAACAGGTTCTCTTGGTCCACATGTTCTTGCAGCTGGGCTGTCACAATTTCTTCCAGGATTTTAGCTGGCCATGACGGTCCTGCTACTGGTCTGTAGTTCTGAAAGATTTCAGGATCCATTTTTTTTTTTTTTTTTAACAGCGGTGTGACCATCGTTTTCTTCAAAATCGTTGGTACTACCCCTGATGTAAGAGATTTATTAACAAATTTGGTAATAAAAGGGGTAATATCTGAGGCTATTCGCTTGGCTACTGACGATGGAATAACGAAGAGCACATCATTGGTTGGCTTCAACGCGGACAGCATGGAACAAACCCATTCCTCTGATACTTTGGTGAACATAAATGATTTCTGATCCGCCTCATCCTGGGCTAAGAATTTTAGATTAGTCTCCTCCATTACCTCTGAAGCCTCCTGAGCATCTAATGATTTAATTTCCATAATTGTACCCTGTATTCTATTATATTTATAAAATAATTATTAAAAGCATCCGCCTGTACTTGTGATGATTCTGGCACTGCTGACGCACAACCAGGATTTACTGAGAGATTGCTGCATACAGATTCCGTGGCCTGTTCATAACTTTATCAATCTTCTCAGTTATAAATTTCAATTTGGCTTCAAATATAGCTTTTCCATATTCTTTGTGAGCTCTTAACTTGTGCTAAATTGCTCTCTATACGATTTTCTTCTCAATATTTTCTCTAGAAATCTCAACTGCCCCCTTTTTTGGCCAAATCTGGCAAGGACCAGGGGTTAGTGGACTTCCTAGTTTTTTTTTGTTGAAGAGGGGCCTGTTCATTACATAACATGGCCATAATTTCCGTTCCTTTATTGAAGAAGTCTTCACATGGGAGAGCGTCTTCAATCTGTGCCAAGGCCTGTTTCAGGGTCTCCCCTGAGATTTTCAATAAGTGTTTTGGCTTACAGAACTGGCCCATCCAATTTTCTAGATGCGCTTCCAGAGTTTTCTAGGTAGTTTCAGTTAAAATACTCTGACATAGAGATCTGTCCATGATATTGGGATTGTCTCTACATATTGAATTATCTCCCCTCGATATAATAGGGCATCCAGACAATGACCATGACCATGACAATGTGAGGGGGATCGTTCCAATGCGTGGGCTTCCGAAATTACCCTCAGTTCTCTACCATCTACAGATGTCATATCCTCTGCCCATATATTAAAGTCCCCCAGGCGTAGCAACTCATCATGCTTACTCCCTATGTCTGCCAGGAAAACTTCTAAATTATCCAAAAAAGCCTGTGCTGGGCCAGTGGGTCGGTAACCAAATAAGATTTTTATAGTTTTATTTGGTGTGCGCTGAATACAGGCATGCCCCATCTGGGTATCATCATCCCAGTCTAAAGATTGCAGGTGTGATCATTTCAATGGAGCTCTCACAATGACTGCAATACCCCCTCCCCTTTTCCCTAATCTATTCACATATTGTATCAGATAACCTTGTGGACCTAGGAGGTGAAACACACCCTGTGAGGTCTCATTGAACCAGGTTTCTGTCAGAAATATACAGTCCAAGTCCTGAGCTAAAAGGAGTAACAATGAAGGCCATGGGAGTGGATGAGACCAACTAGGGGCTAGATGTATATGTTGAATAAAATGGGGGACAAGGCGGAGCCCTAGGATACGTCACAAAAGAGAAGTGAAACCAGAATGGTAAAGTGAGAGAGAAAAAATGTAACTTCGAGGGGATTGGGTCCTCTGACGTATTCCATCTCAATGACAGTAATCACCACAGCTGTGCTGCTTCGGAATATCTTCAGCATCTGCGTCCTGCGTTGATGACGTCGATACGCCACCCTCGAGGACCTCCTCCGACAGCCGACGTCACTGGATGTTATAAGTAGGACACACGACACCTGTAGCCTCAGTTTTGTTTTTTCCGCGAACGTGTTCGCTTCGGGAATCTCAGCGCGCCTCGACTCTTTGGAGTTTCTGTTGTATCTCGGTTCGTCGAACCTGTTTGTGAAGTATTTCTTCGTGAAGATGTCTACCTTGTCTTCCACACCGCGTCCGGGCTTTAAGAAGTGCGGGGACTGTGGGTCCAAGATGTCGGTTACAGACTCGCACGACGCCTGCCTCTGGTGCCTCGGGGAGGCCCATGACACGGATGACTGTGTCGACTGCCAGTCGCTCACGTCAAAAGCCTTGCGGGAGCGCAAGAAGTTGTTATTGGTAGGTAAGGTGTCCAAGCCCCGGAAGTCGAGGTCTGCGGGGCTTTCGACGGACGACTCGAGGGGCGACTCTCCCAGTCATCATCGGAAGTCCAGTGGGACTCGGTCCCGGAGTTTGTCTCGCCACTCCTCTGCCTCTTCGAGGCACTCCCGGAAGCGCCGTCATCGGTCGCCTTCCCCGTCCTCATCCGAGGACTCCGCCCGTCGGCGGTTCGCTTACCCCACTAAGCATGCGACACTGGAGAAATGGGCTTCCTTTGGGAAGAAAATGTTGGCGATTCTCGAATCGCAGGGCACTGGTCCATCCGTGCCTCTGAGTGGGGTCGGTCGTGATCAGCCGAGAGACACTGCTTGCACGCCTTCGGACTCGGGTGATCATCACGATTCGGGGTAAAGGTCCCGCTCGGACAAGGGGAAGCGTTCTCGGCATGCCCGGTCCAGGTCCCGGTCCTCGACGCGCTCGAGACCGAGTGAACCTGTGGTGTCTTCACGGAAGATGTCGATGCCGGTGGCGCTGAGGTTGTCGACGGACTCTTTCGAGGGCTTGCCTTCGCAGAAGTAGTTGATGCCATCGGCGTCTCGGCCGTCGAGGGACACGCTCGGGGCCACAGCCTCGAGGACTGTGTCGGCGCCGTCGATGCTGTCGACGCCGCGCTCGGCGTCGACACCGATTCACTCAACGCCTTTCGAGGCTGCGTCGACGGGGGTACCCCGTGGCTCGGGGGAACCACCTAGAAAGGCTCTGGCCAAGGTCAAGCATGGCTTTGGTTCAAGTTCTGTGCCTTCTTACCGCCATCTGGAGTTCATTTCAGAGGTGGATGAGGGCTCTGATGATGGCATGGTGCCTGACACGGTGCCAGACGAGATTCTCTCGGGCCATAGCCAGTTTGAGGACTTGAGGCAGTCCCTGCATGATGCTAGTGGGGCTGGACACCTCTCCGGAGGTGGAGTTTTGTAGGCCTGAGCCTGGCACTCATGCCGATTCTTCGTACCGGTGCCTTATGTCAAGGGTCAATGAGTACTTAGGATGGTCTGCTCCCCTGAGGGAATTTGTTCAGGATGACCTTACGGATATCCTCGACATTGGTCTACCAACTGACCCGGTACTGCCGTTTCATATGGCTCTTCAGAGGAGGGTGGCGGTGGCTTGGACTGCTCCGGAGAGTCTCCCAGCAGTGGGCAAGTCTTTGCTGCGAAAATACCGCCCGACTAGTAGTGACCCCTGCTACTTGTCCAAGCACCCTACTCCGGAGAGTTTGGTGGTGCAGGTGGCTACGGCCCCGGCAAAGCAGGCGTCGTACCCTACCATCCCTCCTGATGGGGACGACAAGCGTTTTGACACCTGGGAGAAGAAAGTGTTTTCTGCAGGGGGTATGGCGCTTCAGGCGGCCAACTCCATATGTGCCTTGTCACATTTCATGCACACTCTGTGGAACTGTGTTTCCTTGGTGGCTGAACATATTCCCGAAGGGGACAAACGGGATGGTTTCCTTCCCATGGTTCAGGATGGCAAGGATGCCATGTGTGAGGCCGTTCAGTCGGGTTTGGACATGGCAGATTGCGTCAGCCGGTCCATGGTGGCGAGCACCGTGATACGCAGGTTTGCGTGGTTGCGGAAGTCGGGCTTTGCTCCTGATGTGCAGGCCCGGCTCCTCAACATGCCCTTTGACGGGGAGCATCTTTTTTGGCAGCAAGGCTGACGAGAGCCTTGAGAGGTTGCAGACCTCAAAAGCTGCAGAGAAGTCGTTGGGCGCTGCAATTTGACAACCTCCGCCTTTTCGTCCTAGGGGACATCAATGGAGGGGAGGTTCCTTTCGTTATTACTCATCCTTTGGTAAAGCGATAGGAGCTGCCAGACAAAGGGGCCACCATAGGAGTGCCAGAGGTGGAAAACAAGGCACTCGAGGTGCCAAGGCCGCTCAGGCTGTTGCCTCTTTGCCCTCAGGCAACGCAGCAGCCGCTTCAGCTCAGTCATGAGGCCATGTCCCATGGTTCGCCGGTTGGGGGAAGGCTGGCACAGCATCTTGCAGAGTGGCGCGCCACTACTTCAGATGTGTGGGTTCTGGAGATCATAACTCACGGCTACTGTCTTCCTTTCCGGCAGAGGCCTCAAGACAATCCACCGGTGAATCTCTCTTTGAAGAATCCGGATCCGCTCCTTGCACAGGAAATTCAATCCCTGCTGGAGAAAGGCGCCATAGAACTGGTGCCTGTAGCGGAGAGGAAGAAGGGATGGTATTCCACTTATTATATAATTTCCAAGAAAGACGGGGGATTGAGACCCATCATGGACTTGCGCGGTTTGAACAAATTCCTCAGGAAGGACAAGTTCAAGATGGTTACTCTCTCTCAAGTCCTCCAGGCCCTTCAACTTCAGGAATGGTTGGTGTCTCTCGATTTCAAGGACGCTTATTTTCATGTGCCGATCCATCCAAAGCACAAGAAGTACCTGAGGTTCGCGGTTGGCGACTCGCACTTTCAGTTTCGGGTCCTGCCGTTCGGATTGACCTCCGCCCCGAGGGTCTTCACCAAGCTCATGGTAGTGGTGGAAGTGCACCTCAGGAAAGGGGGGATTCACGTCTACCCCTACCTGGACGATTGGTTAATCATGGCACACTCTCCTGAGCAAATCCTGGATCATCTGTCCGTCACCTGCCACTCTCTCCACAAGCTGGGCTTCTCCCTCAACTTAAAGAAGTCCCATTTGACACCAACTCAGAGGCTCCAGTTCATCGGAGCAGTGCTTGACACGTCCCTGGGGAAGTGTTTCCTCCCCAGGTGAGGGCTCATCATATTCAGCAGATGGTGCACAAGTTTAAACTTGCCCAGACTCTCCCAGCGTTCGAGTTCTTGAGACTGCTTGGCCTCATGGCATCCTGCATTCTTCTGGTGCCAGAGGCCAGGTTGCGGATGAAGTCTTTGCAATGGGCACTCAAGCTCCAGTGGTCTCAGTCCTCCGGCAGGATGTCGGACCCTGTTCAGGTGCCGTCTTCGGTTGCCCAGGACCTTCTGTGGTGGGCCGACGAAGGCAATCTGATGAGGGGGGCTCAATTTTGGCTGCCCTGGCCGGAGGTGACGATCGGGACGGACGCATCCCTCATGGGATGGGGAGCTCATGCCAACGAGTCAGCGGTCGTTGGTCTCCGTCGGAGTCCAGACTCCATATCAATCTGTTGGAGCTGAGGGCCGTCAGGCTAGCCCTGAAGGCTTTTCTGCCGACTGTGCGAGGAAAGAATGTCCTGATCCTGACGGGCAACACGGTGGCCATGCACTACCTCAACAAAAAGGGGGGGCAGGGTCACTTCCTCTGTGCAGGGAGGCGATGCAGCTCTGGTTCTGGGCAATCCAGCAGGAAGTTTCGATCTCGGCAGTTCATCTGGCAGGAAACGAAAATGAGACGGCGGACGCTCTGAGCAGGCAGAGCGCGATCGCTCACGAGTGGAAGTTGGCTCAGGAGATTCTCCTGGAGATCTTCGCCCTTTGGGGGGCCTCAAGTGGATCTCTTCGCCCCCAGTGTCAACCGGAAGTGCAAGAGGTTCTGCTCGCGGGCATTTCCTCCAAATAGAGCCTTAGGAGACGCGTTCGTGGTGGAGTGGTCGTTCCCACTGCTGTACGCGTTTCCTCCAGTCCCCGTCATCCCGTATTGCGGAGGTTACGGAGGTTCGGTTCCCGGATGATCCTCATTGCTCCAGCGTGGGCCCGGAGGACGTGGTACCCGGACCTTCTTGACTTGTCCATCTGCCCTCCACGTCGTCTTCCGTACCGAGACGATCTGCTCTCACGGGAGGGTGGGTCAGGTTCTCCATCCAGAGGTCAGGTCCCTCAACCTTCACGCGTTGAGGTATAAGGATTGGGACCTCCCTGAAGACGTGATGGAGGTGTTGCTTTCGGCCAGAAGGCCCGCAACAAAGTCCCTGTACCGTTGCCGTTGGAGAAAGTTCTGCGACTGGTGCAGGGTTCAGAATGTGGATCCTTTTGCATGTGAAATTCCCATGCTTCTGTCTTTTTTGCTTTCTTTGGCCCACAGGAGCCTTCAAGTGGGTACCATTAAAGGTTACCTGGCTGCGCTGTCCATATTTAAGCGCTTGTCTGAAGAGTGTTCCTATTTTAAAATTCCTTTATTTTCTCAATTTCTGAAAGGGCTTACTAATGTGTTCCCCTAGTCACCTTTCCAGGTGCCTGGTTGGGATTTGAACCTTTTTCTCAAGTTTCTGATGGGTGCTCCGTTTGAGCCTTTGCATTCATGCCCTTTGAGACTGTTAACTCTTAAAACTGTATTCTTGGTTGCAGTCACTTCCGCTCGCAGAGTGAGTGAGTTACAGGCACTTTCAGTTAAGCCACCCTTCACTGTGTTTCATGAGGAGAGGGTTGTCCTTAGAGTTCGTCCTTCTTTTCTTCCGAAGGTGGTGTCGGAATTTCATTTAGGCCAGAAGGTTGTTCTTCCGGCATTTTATCCTCCTCCACATCCTGGTAAGGAAGAGGAGAGGCTCCATAGGCTTGATCCTAGGAGAGCGTTAAGCTTTTATATTTCACGCATGTCCCGGGTCAGAGTGGACGATCAGCTTTTCATTGGTTACGCCGGAAAGCGTTTGGGACAGGCTGTGACGAAACAGACTTTGTCTCGCTGGATTATTTTGGCTATCTCTGAGTGTTACCGCTTGGCGGGTAAGGACCCACCGGTCGGCTTACGGGCCCATTCTACCAGGGGTATGGCTGCCTCTACTGCCCTGCAGAGGGGTGTTCCTATTCGCAACAACTGTGATGCAGCCACATGGGCTTCGGTACATACTTTTGTATGTCACTATTCCCTCGATTCCATCCGGGGGCAGGATCTGGCCTTTGGCAAGGCAGTCCTTTACTCTGCAATTTGATTGGGCATGCTACATTTCTGTTTTCTAAATTCTTTTCCCACCTCCTAGCATTGGTACTGCTTTGGTAGTCTGTCGTAGATATGGAATACGTCAGAGGACCCAATCACCTCGAAGAAAAAGTTACTCTCTTACCTGGTAACGTTCTTTCGATGCGATGGTCCAACGATGTATTCCATATCGCTCCCTCCCTACCTTCCCCGCTACAGAATTTCCTATGCGATTGCAGCTTACGTTTCCGCAAGGCTTTGTGTGTCAGACTGGCAGAAGACTGGTGGCACACGTTCTGGGAAAAAATTACAACTGAGGCTACGGGCGTTGTGCGTCCTACTTATAACATGCAGTGACATCGGCCGTCGGAGGAGGTCCTCGAGGGCGGCGTATCGACGTCATCGACGCAGGCGCCGAAGATTTTCAGAAGCAGCACAGCTGTGGTGATTACTGTCATAGATATGGAATACATCGTCGGACCATCCCATCGAAAGAACGTTACCAGGTAAGAGAGTACCTTGTTCTTCTGTCTGATAGAAAATAAGTGAAACAAGAAAGGACGGGCCCGAGAGGCCAGCTGAACACAGACTATCCAACAGGGTAGAGTGGTAGACTGTATCAATGGCCCCCCCAACCCCTGATCGGATATACAAGCCAAATCGTCCACAGCTGAAACAAGGACGCTCTTGGTGCCCTGACATGAACACCTAATTGAAACGAATAAAAAACAATGAGAATTCTCTAAGAAGGAATTCAACATAGTAGAAATGAAAGCCTCCAAGAGCTTCATAAGAAAAGACAGAAGAGAAATTGGACGGTAATTAACAGGAACAGTGTGGTTAAGATAGGTTTCTTCAAGAGTGGGACAACCACGGCCAACTTTCGCCAATGCTGCAAGAAGAATTAGCAGTTTCAGAAATTGAAAGCGGCATATCAGGCGTAATCTCTTCCAGGACCCCAAGAGGTATGGAATCAGGGCAGGAGGCTGAATTAAGTTTAGCAGTACAAGCCCCAAAACGTGAACATTCCCAGCAGGAATTATTTACTTATTTATTTATTTATAGCCAGTTTGGCGTATTCACTAGTCTGTGACAGTACTGCCTGCGAGAGTTAATCCATAAATATTTCAGACAAATATTTCAGACAAAAGCTATTAGAAGAAATCGAACGTACGTTCCTCTATGCTCTTCTAAAATAGTTGCATCATTGGGGGAGGTCACTGCCCTTTTTCCTGTGAAGCTAAGGGGCTATTTGGGTGACACATAAGGGGAAAGATTGAAGCCCATTGTGGCTCCCCTACATTTGGCAGAATATACAAATTGTGTTTGTGGTATTTTTGAGTTTGTCCAAAGTGGAGTAAACGCTGAAACCACAGGAAAGGGATCAATTGATCTAAAATCAGCATTGGAGATTTTCAAGCAGATGCCCTCAAACTTCTGTATAAAAATTCTCAAAAGAAAATCGCATAAAGCCTGAGCAGGAACCACACCAGCTGCAGACCTATCAATGGATGCAAGTGAGCGAACCAGGGAAAAAATCTGTCAGTGAGGCAACAAGATGTGTGCAATTTGCGCTCCGCGCATCTGCGCTCGAGATGGAGAAGTGTCAGATGATCATTGAACCAAGGTTCCGATGGACGCCTGCAACTTTTACTAAGACGAAGAGGAGCAAGAGAAGGTGCAAACGCAATAAAAACCTGGTCAAAAGAGAGAGATCAGCAATGAAGACATCACCACATCCATCAGTGATGGCAGAGACAATGTCTGCTTTCTCAGACAAGCACCAAATGCGCTTCAAGTTAGTAGGCAAATCAAGCGCTGGGCAAGCAGACTGAAATTTAATTGAAAAGGGGACAACCATATGATCTGACCAGGTGATCTGAGAGACGGGAACAACACTAGCCAATGATTTTGAAGAAAATATAGGATCTAAAGTATTGCTGCCACAATGAGTGCGTTCATGAACAAGCTGCTCCAGATCTAGATCCTTCAGCACCTCCAAAAATTGGGCGATGGATGAATCGGGAGTGGAGTTAAATCTCAGATTTAATTCACCCACTACCAGTAGGTTAGCCGACCTATTCTTAAGATCAGCTACCAACTCCAAAAAGGAATCATAAAAAAATAGATCAGTACGAGGAGGACGGTAAACAACTAAAATATTCACTACCGCAGAAGCAGAGATAGTCCAACGGACCAGAAGAGCTTCCATCTTAATGGAGGGCATAAGAGATGGAAACCACTGTGAAATTAGAATAAAAAATGACTGTAATCCTTCAGCCCGGGTGGGCAGAGATCTGGTGTAAGCAAATAATATTATAGTTATCCAGCAACATTTGCACCACCTCAGGGCTAGAAGTATCCCTAAGCTACGTTTCAGTCGCGCACAATCAGGCTGGTGCTCAGAAATTAGATCATAGTAAAATCTAGAATGAGCAATCAAAGAACAAGCATCAATAAGAAGACATTACTCAAGGTAGCGATAGAGGTTGAAGATGTCTCACAGATCTGCATTGTATATGCCTTTGGTGTCTTGGAACCGGCCACAACGTCGATGATTGCTGCTCTTGTCAGTCAGTTTATTTTATTTATTGAGCATTTGTTAGATGCCTATACAACAAAATGATGTTTCCAGGCACCACAAGACAAAGTGGGGAGGGAACAGGTGAGTAAATAACAGTGGCAAACACAGTAAATATACAATTGTGGTCTTACTTGGCCTTGTGACATTTGGACGTGCAAGTGCAGTGATGAGAAGTACAGGAGGTAGGGAATGGATGAGGGTAGGGGGATCTGTTAAGGCCTTGAAGGAGAGGAAGGGGAAGCTTGCCATGGGTAGGCCCCCATTCAATTCACCTTCTGCTACACCGTCTAAGAAAAGATCGTCAGACGAGAGTAGCTTGAGGGATATTTCACCTCAGCGGAAGAAGCTCTCAAAGCACTCTCAGTTGAGAAGTGGTTCTCAGAACTTTTCATGGTCGGCCTCACATAAGAAGTCGAAGAGGAGTCATCAATCTTGTTCATCTTTTTTGGACTCCTCACCCGATAGAAAACAGGTAATGTTTACTGATAAGTCAGCATCAAAAGCCGAAGGAGTGTATTTTTGCCTCCAAATGATAGTGTTTAAGAAGGCAGCTTCACCTGCCCCTTCCAAAAAACAAAAAAAAGATTTGGACCCCATTGCAACTCGTAAGGACGACAGGGTGCCGGTTGAAGCTGCTGCTCGCATGCCTTTGAGCCCGGGCAAGAAAACAGCAAAGATTCCTTGAGAAGCGTTGAGTGTCTTGAAGGTTCGAGACATATCGAAGCCTAAGCCACTACCTTCCTCTCCCTTGAGGGAGATTGCATCAGGTCCCTCAACGCTGAGTTCTTCAAAATTGAAACCATCGACCCCTTTGACGGATCTGTTGAAGAGTTCTAAACCTCTAGCCAAGAAGGACCTTAAGTCCAGGAGCTCAATTTGTGGGGAGGTTGAGGAGGAGGATGATACTCCTCTGTTTGGGCTGGAATTTGGAACTCCTAATGTGCCTGGGTAGTTGGCATCTGAGGAGTCCAGGTTACAGAACCATATAGACTCATTGAAGGATGCTAGTGGGCTAGATGATTTTGCCCCCCAGATCCATCTACACATGAAGATGCTTCGTATAGGGCTGTCATGGAAAAGGTGACAGAATACATGGGCTGAGGAAGGTCTGTTGCTGCATTTGAGCAGGATGACCTTACTGACATCCCCGATACAGGCCCAAAAAGGATCTTTTCTTACCATTCCATACAGGCCTGAAGTGCAGAGACCTGGCTAACTGGAAGAAACCAGACACTACTCTGGCTGTCAATAAGAACTTCACAAGCCCTCTGCTGTGGACCAAGATTTTTTTTCCCAAAGCATCCTACTAAAAAATGTCTGGTGGTTCAGGCAGTCACATTGACCTCGCGAGCAGCTGCCTACCTTTTGAGCCCTTCGGATAGGGAAGACAAGAGGTTTGACGCCATAGGGAAAGGGTGTTCTCGGCAAGTAGCATAGCTTTAGAGTCCATTCATGCCACGTGTACCTTAGTACATGTTTATTTTGTGGGAGATGGCTGCAGAGCACGTTCCCAAAGGTGATGAAAGGGAAGGTTTATTGAACATCATCAAGGTTGGCAAAGATGCCATGATCCAGTCTTTACATTTTGGCTTGGACTCGGCTGATAGTAGCGAGTACTGTTTCATGAAAGTTTGCTTGTCTGTGAAGATCAGGATTTGCCCCAGACGCCCAAGCAAGACTTCTTGAAATAGCCTTTGATGGCTCCCAACTATTTGTCTCCAAGGCCGATGAGAGCTTAGAGAATCTACAGTCCTCCAAGGTGTCGGCAAAATCACAGAGTGCAGCAATTGGTCCACCGCAGCAGGCACACACAAGCTCTCAGAATTTAAGGGGTCGATCCGTACAATACTTCTCTTCGGTTGGAAGGACAAGAGGCCAGAGTTCTCAAAGGGGATAGAGAAGATTTGTCTTGTGATGGACAAGGCTGTGGATGTAAGCCTCCCCCAGCAGCCGCAACCTCTTTGCTATCTTCTCCAGTGCCTTGGTCCTTACGACAGTAGTGGAGAGGGGGGCAGATTGACACAGCAGTTGGAAGATTGGCGAAGATTGGCACACAGTAGCTCATGGTCACCGCCTCCCATTCATAAAAAGGCCTCTGGATTGTCCACCATGCAGTCAATCCCTTCAGGATCCTGATCCGCTCCTCTTGCAGGAGATTCTCACCATGTTCGAGAAAGGTGCAATAGAAAGAGTACATGTAGCTGAGAAGAACCAGAGATGGTACTCCATGTAATTTCTAATTCCCAAAAAGGATGGGCGGGGACTGCAACCCGTTTTGGACATGAGATGCTTGAAGTTCCTCCGGAAGTACAAATTCAAGATGGTAACTCTTTCGCAGATCCTCTAAACCATTCAGTTGCAGGATTGGATGGTGTCACCCGATCTTCAGGATGCTTACTTTCATGTGCTCATACATCACAAGCACAGAACGTACCTGAGGTTCGCCATTGGCAGTTCTCACTTTAAATTTCGGGTTCTGCCTTTCGGGCTCACCTCTGCCTGAGGGTCTTCACCAAATTGATGACAGTAGTAGCGGCAAGTCTAAGGGGGGGGTGTGATTCAAATCTCCTGGATGTTTCCTTGGGGAAAGCTTTGCCACCCGAGGTGAGGGCTCCTATTCTGCCAATGGTCATGAAATTTAAAAATGCCCAACATCTACCTGCCTTCGATTTTCTGAGGGTGCTCGGTCTCATGGCATCCTGCATTTCCCTGACCTGTCTGAGGATACGGCCCCTTCAGTGGGCCCTCAGATCCCAATGGTCACTGTTCTCCGGAAGGATGATGGACCTTCTTCAGGTACAGAGCAAGGTCACAAAGGATCTTCTGTGGTGGGCCTGCAAGGAGAATGTGATGAAGGGAGAACCCTTTTGGCAACCATGTCCGGAGATAACAATATGTAGACTCATCCCTCACAAGTTGGGGAGCTCATGCAAACGATCTGACAATCGGCAGTCGTTGGTCTCCATCGTGTCCAAACTACTGTGAGAAACCAGAAGTTGTCTCACCAGCTAGTCTCCCGGGATCTCTCTCTCAGGTTACCAGGTCACGGCCATCGCCTTTGGATCCAGACCAAGGGGCTGGACCAGTGTGGGAGGATCACCTGGGTCAGGGGTCTTCGGTGAGTGGGACACCTTATGGTGAGACACGGTATCACCTTCCCTATATCACCTTTACCCCATCCTACCCGATAGGATATTTAGAAACTCAACCCCTATACACCCCTTTCCCTTCACAAGCTCTTTCTCATGGACAGCCCGCTCTGGGAGAAAACTCACACCCAAGCATTGTACCTGACATTTCCCATTACTATGGTCAGGCAATTCATGGTAATCATTCACACCTGACTTCCATTAAAATTTCCCACATGGATAAAAGGCAGAGCACGAGAGCACACTCTGACCGAGACAAAGCACACGAGGGAACATCATTTTTGAGAAGGCAGCTAAACGAGAGCAGAAAGACGGCAAACCAAGAAGGGTTTGCAAGCAGGGATATACTCTTGACCTTTCTGGCATGAAACTGTTACTTTCAAGAACCCTACAGATCAGAAAGCGTAAGACCAGGACACCAGGCAAAAGATTCCTGCATTGTGTGTGTCGGCGATACCAGAGGCCATCCTGCGTAGCTGACCGAGTCGGGGAGGAGCAGCAGCAGCTGGGAGTATCATCCTTGGCTCCAAGAATAAAGTAACGCCAGAGAGATCAACACAGCCGGTGAGTCAAGACTGGTCTGTGTTGAAATCAAGGTTGCCAGCAGCAACATGTTATAACGAGCGCAGAAAGAACATTGTTTCAACGCGTGTGATGAAAGACGCGAGTAGAGCTAAACTGCTGATGAATATTTGAACTTTGAGAAGGAAAGATACGATACCAGTGACCGCGTGGTCCAGCGCTGTGTGGGTGCTCAATCGCAGGTCTCTGTGAAGGAATCCAGCCAAGAGGTGTCAGAAATCAAAGTAAGAACATTGTGTGAAGTGATTCGAAGTGGTCCTGCGACGATTAAGCAAAACCCATCGCACATTCGAAAGTCTTTGATTTTTGATATCAAGAGGAAAATGTAGAAAGTGAGATTGGATGGTCCGAGCCCGAACGAGGGAGACCAAATGTAAATATTGTGTAAAAGTGATCCAAGCCCGAACGATGGAGATCCATGGTCCGAACCCGAACGAGGGAGATTAGTTGTGAATATTGTGGTAAAAAGGGTTCCAAGCCTGAAGGAAGGAGACCCATCATTAAGAGACTTTTATTTGAACTGAGGCTTTGGCAAAAGGCCCTTTTCTCCAGCATGGGGTCTGGCATGGATTCACATGCTCATGAATATTCCCCGTCGTCAGGCTGGGAATCCTCGGTAAAGAAAAAACCAGTATCAGTTTCGTTTCTGATCTGTCTTTCGTAGTAACAACCAATCACTGGTCTCTGCGTCATACTGACCACAGCCAATGACTGCCCTCTACCTAAGCACCGCCTCTGGCAGCCATCTTCAGATTTTTACCGCACGTTCATGTGTTGGGATCCTCGTGCTATTGCTCTCGAGCGTTAGTGCTATTTTTTCACGTTTTTTCTCAAAAACTTTGTTTTTTCGGTCAAAAGAGCCTCAAGCTCCACCGACTCACTATCCGATCAACGGGGACCCGTGTCGGATTCGTCTGCGCCCCTCAAGGGTGAAGATTCGTCGAGCTACGCTTTTGGAGGACTCCAGAAGTTTCTCAGGCCCGGTCATGGCCCAGGAGAAGGGAAGCTCGACGCCCGGAAAGCTGTTCAGGGTCTGCCCTGGATGCCAGCTGCAGAACGTCTTCAAGGAGGACGAACACTCCTTTTGTCTCTACTGCCTACATGAGGACAAGACGCACGTGGAGAAGGACTGTGCGTTTTGCGGCAACATGTCGGAGCGGACCATGAAGGACCGCCATCAACGTCTCGCCAACTGGCTAGAAGGGAAGAGCCCGTCCGGCGAGAAGAAGAAGAAATCTGAGCGGTCTTCTAAGCCCTTTGAGGACGCCCCGGCGACGGGGGTCCAACATAAGGCCAAGCACCGCGAGTCCGCTGGCACCGGGAGCGCCGAACGGTCGGGCTCTACGGTCGCCAGGCAGGGCGCACCCTCTCCGGCACCATCAACCACGAGCCAACGCTCTGGGTCGGGTAAGAGGAAGGCCGAGCACCCGGCGAAGCTCCTGGAGAGGCCCCCGGTCGAGCTCGAAGGCCCCATCGGAGGGGGAGCGAGGCGGTGTCCCCCCCCTCAAGGATAAGGCGGTGAGCGCACCTAAGGTGGTGAAGGCCTTAATCCATCCGGCCAAGCCCTCTATCGAAACTGTCGCGGCGGCCCTGGCTCAGCCTGTGCAGGCTACACCAGTGGTGGCGACCTCGGGGCTCAGAGTCTCCCTGCCACCTCGGAGGGAGTCATCTTTTGTGCCCATCGATAGGACCCCCGTGAAATCCCCCGTGGGGAAGAAAAAGGGGGGGCAGGGCGTCGTCGTAGATTCGGCCTCAACCTCGGAGGAGGAGCTGGTCGAAGTCTTAAGCCACGGCCTCGGCGTGGAAGAAGACCGACCCGTCGGGATGGATCCCGACGCAGATGACGACGGGGTCCCTGATCGCCCGTCGGATTCCCCTCTGCCAGCGCCGCGAGACAACTCGGCGGCCATTTTGTTGGCTATACAGTCCTTATGCTCAGAGATAAGGACGAGACTACCGTTGCCGACGGAACCTCTCCCGTCGGGGGACCCAGAACCGGGACCTTCTGGTGTTCCCCCTACCAAGAAAAGAAGGATCCACCCTCCGCCTCCTTTTCAGCCGTCGCGCCCCTTCCAGCCCTCCTCCCCGTCCACCCGAGGGGATGATACGGGGACTGACACGGCAGCGACGGGTACGGACGACGAGGTATACGACGAGGATGTACCGTCGTCGCCTCCCACCAGGGCTTCTCCGCCCGACGAGATTGGATCGTTCCACTCCATGATCTCCAGGGCATCCGAGCTTTTTCAACTCTGCCCTGAGGAGAAGAAGAAGGAAGGTTTCCTTTATCAGCGGCGCGAGGCCAAGAGGAAGACGGTCCTCTCAGTGCCTCTATTGGACGACATTTGGGATGAGGGCCTCACCCTCCTCAAGAACCCTTCCACGACGCCAGCTAGAAGAGACCGGTACGAGAAGTAGTACCGGGTCCCGGACACGGCCCCCCTGTGCCTCCGGGCGCAGCCTACCCCGGACTCCGTCGTCTCCGCGGCGGCCAGGAAGAAAGCAGGGGGGGTGCGGCCTCCACATCGACTTCCCCACCGGACGGTGAGGGAAAGAAATTGGACGCTATGGGACGCAGAGTCATCTCGTCGGCAGCGACGACGATTAAAGCGGCCAACGCCTTGGCTATCGTGGCCCGCTACGACAGGGAGCTCTGGTACAAACTGGCTCCCCTGCTGGACTTCCTGCCGGACGACAAGAGGACAGAGGCCCTGGAGATCCTGCAGGAAGGTGAGGTGGCGTCGGACCACGCCATCTCCGTTGCGACGGACATCGGCCGACACTGGGTTCCGCCAGTTGGGCAACGGCGTTTGCCTTAGGCGGCGTGGATGGCTCAAGGCTACGGACTTCCGTCAAGACGTTCAGACCAGAGTCCTGGACATGCCCTTCGATGGGAACAACCTGTTTGGCAAAACAGTGGACGATTCCCTTCAGGCCATTAAAGCGGACACTGAGACGGCCCGGGCCCTGGGAGTTCTGCAGCAACGACGGACGCCCTTTCGGAGCAGCGGAGGCAAGGGCGCCTCCAAAGGTTCCGGCGGCAGTTTCTCCACCTACCGTCAAGCGGCCCGCTCGTCGTCTCAGGAGGCCTACAGAGGACGAGGCAAGTCTGGCGGACTCCGCCGTCGTCGCCAAGGAGGTCAAGGCGGCAAAGCCTCGTCCAAGCAGGATTGAACCGACCGTGGGGTCGGGCCCCCACCGAAGCACCCCGGTGGGAGGCCGGCTGGCGAGCTTCGTCAGCGTGTGGGAGTCCATCTCCACCGACCGTTGGGTGCTGGACGCCTTGGCCCGGGGCCACGCGCTCGAGTTTCAAAGAAGGTGTCCGCGCGTCCCCCCCGTGGCCAGGAAAGAACTTCACGTCCCTCAACTTCTCCTGGAGGTAAAGGCGATGCTCAGGAAGGGCGCCATCGAACTCGTCCCAAAGAGGCTTCGGGGCTCCGGAGTGTACTCGAGATACTTCCTCGTGAAGAAGAAGACGGGGGGATGGCGCCCCATCCTGGACCTGCGACGTCTGAACAAGTTCATCAAGGCGCAAAAGTTCCGGATGGTCACCCTCCAGCACGTCCTGGGTCAGCTGGAGGAAGGAGACTTCCTGTCGTCGTTGGATTTGGAGGATGCCTACTTCCATATTCCCATCCTAAAGGGGCACCGAAAATTCCTCAGGCTTGTGGTCCAAGGGCGTCATTACCAGTTCAAAGCCCTCCCCTTCGGTCTACGGTCGGCACCCAGGGTGTTCACCAAGTGCCTCGCACCGGTGGCGGCGCAGCTGCGCCGCGAGGGGATCCACGTCTACCCCTACCTGGACGACTGGCTCATCCGAGCCAAGACGAGGGAGCTCGCCGTGGTTCACACGGCAAGGACCGTCCAACTTCTCACGGACCTGGGATTCTCCGTGAACTACGCCAAATCCCACCTGGTACCCGCGCAAGACGCTCTGTTTCTGGGAGCGAGGCTCAACACAGTGTCCCTTCTGGCCTCCCCGTCGGAGGAGAGGACCAGGACCATCCTGGGCAAGGTGCAACGGATGTTGGTGGCCGACGCGGCCAAGGTGAGGTCCATCAAGTCCCTCCTCGGAATGATGTCTTCCTGCATCTACCTCATTCCCATGTGCAGGCTCCAGATGCGCCCGTTGCAGGAGTTCCTGGACGCGCGCTGGATCCAAACGACGGGCAGCTTCGAGGAAAGGATCACTCTCGACGAGAGTTTCCGACGAGCGATCCGGTGGTGGGACACCCGCGCGCATCGACGGCGGGCATGGACTTCCAGACCCCAGCCCACCAGGAGACAGTGACCACGGATGCCTCCCTGGAAGTGTGGGGAGCGCACACCGAAAATCTACACGCAAGGGGCCTTTGGCTCCCGACGGAGAAATCCTTACATATCAACGTCCTGGAGCTCCGTGCAGTGTTTTGGGCCCTCAGGTCCTTCCTTCCGTCCCTCAAGGGCAAGGTGGTGAGGATCTTCACCGACAACACCACCACCATGTTTTACATCAGAAAACAGGGCGGAACCAGGTCCCCAGCACTGTCCAAGGAGGCGCAGGACCTGTGGCATTGGGCAGTTGCCCAAGGGATGTTTCTGGTGCCGTTTCATCTGGCAGGGATAAAAAACACCATCGCCGACTCACTCAGCAGGGAGCTGCGCTCGTGCCACGAGTGGGAACTACGGCAGGATCTAGTGGATCGCCTCTTCCGACGGTGGGGCACACCCCAGATCGACCTGTTCGCGACGGCGACGAACTCCAAGTGCCGGAGTTTCGCCAGCAGGTTTCCCCAGGCGAGGAGCATGGGCAATGCTTTCTCGTTCCCCTGGGAGGGCCTGTTCCTCTACGCGTTCCCTCCTTTGCCACTGCTAATCCGGCTCGTCAACCAGCTCAAGAGGTCACGGTGCAGGATGATCCTCGTCGCACCTGCGTGGCCGAGGCAGATATGGTTCCCGGACCTTCTGGACTTGTCAGCGTCCCCGCCAATCAAGCTGCCGGTGAACGCGGATCTGCTCTCCAGGGAAGGAGGCGCCATCCTCCACCACGACCCGAAATCGCTGAACTTGCAGGCCTGGCTCCTGCAGCGCTAGAGTTTGGAGGATACGACATACCGGCCGACTGCAGAGAGGTTCTTGCAAAGGCCAGGGCGTCCTCGACTCTTAAATGCTACGGACACAAATGGAAGAGGTTCTCTGTCTGGTGCCACGCACAGAAGAGTAACCCTCTACGGATTACGGCTCCCCAAGTTCTGCCGTACCTGCTGACGCTGGCCAAAGCTGGACTGGCACACGCGTCCATCAAGATTCATCTGGCTGCGATCTCCCGATACACCAGGACCACGGGACGGACGTCCTTGTGGTCTCATCGTCTGGTGAAAGAGTTCATGAAGGGACTGTTCAGATCGTTCCCGCCGGTGAAGGCTCCGGCCCCGGCGTGGGAGCTCAACGTGGTGCTGACCAAGCTCATGGGACCTCCGTTCGAGCCTCTGCACTCGGCCCCGTTGAAGTTTCTGTCGTGGAAGACAGCGTTTCTTGTGGCCATCACCTCCGCACGACGGGTGGGAGAGATCCAGGCCCTTTCCTGCAAGGCCCCGTACTTGACTTTTCACGACACGAGGGTGGTGCTCAGGACGCACCCCTCCTTCATGCCCAAGGTACCGTCGGACTTCCATCTCAACGAACCCTTGGTGTTGCCTGTATTCTTCCCGTCGCCTTCGTCGCCGGCTGAGAGGACTTTGCACTCGCTGGATGTGGCTAGAGCGCTGAAGTTCTACGTGGACCGCACAAAGTGTTTTCGGAAGACGTCACAACTCTTTGTGAACTTTGGACCTGTCAATCAGGGGAAGGCTCTCTCGAAGGCTTCCATTTCCAGATGGCTCTCCGGCTGTATCATGTACTGTCATCGGTTGGCAAACCGACCGCTGCCCGGCCGTCCGAGAGCCCATTCCACCAGAGCGATCGCAGCTACCACGGCGTTCCTTTCTGGTGTGCCCCTGCTGGACATATGCAGGGCTGCTACGTGGAGGTCGACGCACACCTTCACGAAGTTCTACTGCGTCGATCGGGATTCCAGGGAGGAGTCCAGGGTCGGCCAAGCAGTGCTGCGCAACCTGTTCGCCTGAGGTGAGCCTGGTGAGGAGGTAAGATGCTTAATGTTGAGTTTGATGCAATGCTTAATGTTGAGCCTTTGCCACCTCCCGTGGTTGTGCATGTGTGTACTGCTATGTATTCCTTATTCATGAGCATGTGAATCCATGCCAGACCCCATGCTGGAGAAGGAACAAGTTACTTACCTGTAACTGTTGTTCTCCAGCATGGGTCTGGCATGGATTCACATGCGAACCCTCCCGCCTACCCCTCTGCGGCTCTTCACTTGGTCATACTGCCACTTCACGTGCTTCCAAATCTGAAGATGGCTGCCAGAGGCGGTGCTTAGGTAGAGGGCAGTCATTGGCTGTGGTCAGTATGACGCAGAGACCAGTGATTGGTTGTTACTACGAAAGACAGATCAGAAACGAAACTGATACTGGTTTTTTCTTTACCGAGGATTCCCAGCCTGACGACGGGGAATATTCATGAGCATGTGAATCCATGCCAGACCCATGCTGGAGAACAACAGTTACAGGTAAGTAACTTGTTCCTTATCTATGCTTGGAACTGTATCCTTGCGGCAGGGAAGCCAAAGTGTGTGCGAAGCTCAAACATGCTGCCTTGCCCCATGCTGAAAACATGGGGAGAGGGAGCCAACTGCTCAACTATCCTGACATTATTTCTTGAACACTTTTGTTTTTGCATACACTATTGTCCCACACCATTTAGTATTTATAAGTAAGGATTGGCAACACAAAATGAAACATTGACAATAGACCCAGCTCCATTCATCCCAATGTTCAATAATCCAGAATTCCAACTGAGCATGGAGAAAGGTGCATACCATAAATGGGAGGAGGCGGACTGCACAAAGATAAGCGACATGTTTTGGGACCGAGAGATAAGAACCTTTGCAGAATGCCAAACACTACTTGGCCTCACCGCCAAGGACAGATACAGATATGAACAACTTCACCACTGGCTGTCCTCCCCACGCATTACAGCGGCAGCGATAAGAAAGTTAACCCTGTTTGAAACACATATTATGACACACGATGGGATGAAGAAGTTTGTCTCAGATCTCTACAAAATCCTCAACGCCCAGACCGAAGACATCAAGTGGCAGCATATGAAGAGATGCGACAACACTCTCAAGGGCAACGTAACAAAGGATCAATGGGAATACGTCTGGCGGGCCATCCCTAATTCAACTAGAGCAGTCCAGACAAGGTAAATGTGGATAAAAATCCTGGTTCAGTGGCACTACACCCCGGAAAGATTACATGCAATGTATAATTCCACCCAGGACAAGTGCTGGAGAGACTGCGGGTCAAAAGGCACCTGGAGGCACATCTGGTGGGACTGTCCGAAAATTCACCAATTCTGGAAGGACGTGAAAACACAAATGCAGATAATGTTTAAGGGCACAGAAGAGCTAGGAGAGGAAGTGTGGCTATGCGGTCTGTGGAACCCCAGAGATAAAACTCTGACAACAATTCAGAAGAGGAATTTCTTGGGCTTACTAACGGCGGCCTGGCTAGCCATAGAGAAAACACCACCCATGATATTCAAATGGCTACAAAGAGTATGGTCTCACTTAGTGATGGAACGCATCACATACATAATACAAGGAGACCAGCAGAAATTTACAACAGATAGGGGGGCGGCTCTGGAATACATACAGAGTGACTACATGGAGCAATGGTGTCCGCATAAAATAAGAATCCTAGATATGTTCACGTAGGCTCCATTGAAGCTTCCTTGCTGCATGGATAAGAGAACAGTGACCTTCAGGGCGGTGGGATAGGGGGAGCGAGTTGGGGAGATGAGGAATGTGGTGGGTTGGATGTACCACTGTCAATGTGAAGTAATGCAATAAAACATGTTTTAAAAAAAAATAGTAAGGATTGGCAATAGGTTTATTAGCATAGGCCTTTTTTATTTTGACGGACTTGACTAGGATTGTTATTTTTTGATGGTCGTAGCTTGCTCCCATCCTTAGATTTAGGTTTAGATAGGCGTTCAACCCATTGAAGTTCAATAAACACCCTTGAACTGTGATCACTTGTGTCTGTCTTCACTGTTTGATACCATGCCTTCCTTACACTACACATAAACATTTTAGAGCTGAGGGCAATCGGACTAGCGCTGATGGCCTTTCTGCCCTCTGTGCGGGGGAAGAATGTCCTGATAATGACGGACAACACAGTGGGCACGCATTACGTCAACAAGAGAGGTGAGGAGTCACTACCACTGTGCAGAGAGGCAATGCAGCTCTGGATATGGGCACTGCAAGAGGGAATCTGATTATCATCCATTGTGAGAAACCTGAAGGTGTCTCCCTAACTAGTCCCCGCGTATCTGTCATCCAGGTGGCCTGGAAACGGCCATCGAAATTGGATCCAGTTCATGGGGGTGGACCAGTGAGGGAGTATCACCTGGATGGGGGGTTCTCAGGCAGTGGAAATGGGATCCCCCTTCTTCTAACACCCCTTCATCTAACACCTTTTCCCCATCCTACCACGTAGGACTTTCAGAAACACTGCCTCCCCACCACCTTTTTCCACATGAACAATTTAGCACACCACGAAAGACAGTGGACTAACACCAGAGCTGTTTACCTGATATGTCCCAATACTAGGGTCAGGCAAAGTCAGGCAATTGACCAGAATCACACACACCTGATTGCCTTGCCTTTTCCCTTCCCCACAGGGATAAAACGTGGAGCACGAGAGCACAATACGAGCAAGGCAGGCCACACGACGAGAGAGCTATCCAGGCACGGCAGCGACCTTGAGCTTTCCGACCAGACCCACGAAGCCTCCGCAGAAGGAAACATAAAACCGCAAACAATAGCCAGAGTGTGTTGCAGCAGATGTCAACGGTACACAGAGCATCCCTCTGCTGATAAGCAGGACAGCGGGAGATGCCTGCTACTGTGGTACCATCCTTAACTCCAGATTCAAGTAAAGCCAAACGGTTCATCACAGTCGGTGAGTCGAGGGGAGAACTGATAAGAAACCAAACTGTGTTGAATGAACATCGCAAAGTGGCAAATTAAGAAGAGTGCAAAGAACTGTGAACATTGAAGGAAAACCAGCTGCAGAGGGGTCTGGCACCACGTGGGCTCTCTATCTCTCTCTCTCTCTCTCTCTCTCTGTCTCTCTCTCTCTCTCTGTGTCTCTCTCTCTCTCTCTCTCTCTCTCTCTCTCTCTCTCAGAGAGAGACTCTTATTGATACGTGTTTGTTGAACTACCGATACCAGAAGGCCCTAAGAGAACCGCAAGGAAAAGGTCAAAGTGGTCATACAGGGGCCTAGTAAAAAAAAAACCTATACAGTCGAAAGTCTTTGACCTACACACAAAAAGAGGTGAATCCCGCACAGTAAATTCAAGAGAAAGAATTGTGTGAAAGGAAAGAATTGGCAAGAGTTAACCCGACGGAAGGATGCCGATAGAACGGGACAAAGCCTTAAGTCCCAATGAAATATGTGTTGACAAAAGTGAACCGGCACAGGGACATCCACAGTGCACTGTGTAAAAAGACATTAAGACTTGTGAATGTCACAGGTGAGATTTTTCTGAAAAGCCATAATGAACCCGACGGAGGGAGGCTGAGATTCGTGAGGGGTCTGTGCCTGGAAGAGGGTGACCCAGGGGTGAAGTCATCATCCAACGTACATTTGGAACAGAACTTTTTTGTTTGTTATTTTTGAAACCCATCAGGTCCTCTGAGGCGTGAGACTTTTTATAGAAAAGAGACTTAACCACTGAAGGTCCTGATACGTGAAGCGGAACTGTTGTCTTGTGCAAGGAAAACTCGAGAGTGTGCTGTGCTCGGGAGTCCCACCTTTTCCTGTGCTCAAAACGTGGGGAAGGGAGACCCCACATCTACCACATCCTGACTTTTTATTTATGAACACTTCTTTCTTTCTTGTGAACACTATCCCACACTCTTTTTGTATTTAGCGTAAGAATTGGCAATCATTTTTTTTTTAGTATATGCCCTTTTGTTTGACACGACGCCACTAGGACTGCCTTATTATTATTTGATGGGCGTAGCTTGCTTCCATCTTAGATTTAGGTTTAGATTAGGCGTTTTTCCAACCCACCTACACAGTTTAATAAACACCTTTGAACTGTGCTCACTTGTCTGTCTATTCTTGATAGCATGCCTTCTTTACACCGTTCACCTAGCCGGAGAAGAGAGCACAGCGGCGGAAGCTCTGAGTAGGCAGATCAGTCTCTCATGAGTGGTAGTTGGCTCAGGAAGTCCTTATGGAGATCTTTGCCCTTTGGGGAACACATCAAGTGGATCTGTTTGCATCCAGTGTCAGCAGTAAGTGCAACCTGTTTTGCTCCACGGAATTTCCTCAGGGAGGAGCTTTGGGGGGACATGTTTGTGGTGGATTGGGACTTTCCACTGTTGTATGCGTTCCCTCCAGGCCTCGTCATTCCTCATGTCTTCATGAGGTTAAGGAAGTTCAGGAAATCCATGATCCTGATTGCTCCGGGATTGTGCCAGGAGAATGTGGTACATGGACCTTCTAGACATGTCCATCTGCCCTCTGATTTGTATTCCTGAAAGAGCAAACCTGCTCACTCGGGCAGGAGGTTGCATTCTCCACCCAGAAATCAGAACTCGGATCCTTCACGCCTGGTTTCTGAGAGGTTGAGACACAGAGATTGAGACCTTCCATAAGACATAATGGAGGTGTTGCTTTCCGGCAGAAGTCCAGCAACTAAAGCTCTGTACCGCTGCCGTTGGAACAGCGTTTTACTTTCTCTGCCTCGTCTTCAAATCCCTCCATGGTCTTGCTCCTCCCTTCTCTCCTTCTACTCCCCCTCCCACTCCCTTCGTTCCACTGACCATTTCCTTCTCACTGTACCTCCATCCCCCTGCGCTTCCTCCTGTTTCCGCTCCTTCCAACTCCTTGCACCTCTGCACTGGAACTCGCTCCCTCTCACAATCCGCTAAACCACGACCTTCACCTCATTTTGCACTTCCCTTAAATCCCTCCTCCTTGAAAACCCCTCTCTGCCCTCTCCACTTCCCCTCCCCCCTCCTTTTCCTTCATCTGATTCCTCTCCCCCCTCTCTTACTCCTCTCTCTCTATCTTCGATTTTCCCTCGCCCTATCCATCTCCTACTCCCCCCACTTTTTCCCACTCCCCTTCCCTCTACCCCCGTCAGTTAATTGCTCTTTGCACTGTTTTGTTGAATGATTCAAGTTGTAACTTTTGCTCCCATTGTTAAGTTTTGTTGTTATTTTGTATCTTGTTGTTCCATTGTACAGCGCCTTGGTGTAAAGCGCTCTATAAATAAATAAATCAATCAATCAATCAACATGCTTTAAAGCTGGTGTAGAGCCAGTGACATTGACGCTTTTTCTTGTGATACACCTTCAGTGTTATCTTTCTTACTTCATTTGGCCCATCAATGGCTTCAGGTTTCCACTGCGAAGGGATATCTTCTGGCGTTATCCATCTTTAAGCGCGCGCTGGAACAGGTTTCTTTTTTTAAAGTTCCCACTGTCATCCAGTTTCTGAGGGGGCTAACGAACATCTTCCCACCTGCTCTTTTTATTGTCCGAGTTTGGGATCATACTTTAGTTTTAAAATTCTTAATGGGATCTTCATTTTTGCCTCTCCATTCCTGTCTTTTGAGTATGTTGACTCTCAAGACTGTCTCATTGACAGCAATCACAGCTTAAGGCTTTGTCTAGTAAAATCACCATTTACTACTTTTTTTAAGGAGAAGGTGATTTTGAGGGTTTGTCCCTGATTTCTGCCTAAGGCAGTGTCTGAATTTCACCTAGCACAAAAGATTGTACTACCCTTTATCAGCCTCTGCATCCTTCCAAGGAGGAATAGGCTACACCATTTAGACTCTAAAAGGGCGTCGAGTTTCACCATCAACAGGGTTGCTAAGATCAGACAGGACAACCAGCTCTTCGTTAAATATACTTGTCATAGGCTGGGTGAGGCTGTTACGAAACACACCATGTCCCGATGGATTATTTTATGTATTACCGAATGCTACAACCTGGCGGGCAAGGATGCCCCTGATGGTTTGACGGCACACTTCACTAGAGGTGTGGGTACTTCTTTGATCTTCAGAGAGGGGTACTAGTGAAGGACATTTGTAGTGCTGCAACTTGGGCCTCACTGGGTACCTTTACCAAGCATTACTGCCCGGATTCTCTATGGGTTCAGGAGGCAAAGTTTGGAAAAGTGTTCTACACCGCATAAATCAGAAATAAATTCTCCTTTCCCACCTCCTTCTACATACTGCTATGGGGGTCTATCAAAGATTAGGACTATGTGGGAGGACACAATCCATTAGAAGAACAAATTAACCCTGGTAATGGATGTTAACCCTGCGTATTCCTCATCACCCTTCCATCCTCCCCCTCTATCTTTGGGCACATTTACATTGTTTTCAAACTTCCTTTTTCAATGTCTGGATTTTTGGTGACCTTCGAGATGTCTGTGCATAAAGAGGGGCAACAGGCGTAGTGCGCGCTATTTATACTACTGTCAACATCATGGTCGTGAGTGGGATGGAAGTCTCTGAGGGACATTTGGTCGACAACGCACAGCGCGCTCTGCTGTTAAAATATTCTGAAGCTGCTAGCAGGATATCGGATATATCAAAGATGAGGAATACGGTGCTGGACTTGTCTACGTGTTCATTGACTACAATCTACGTCTGCGAGCACCTCCCCTGCTCCAGCGACTCTCTGCCTTCTCCAGCCCTGACCTGACTTTGCTGCTCCTGCCATCATCCCACGCTGGAGTGCTTCCAGCATTCTACTGCGACTCGTTGCCCTTCTGCACAATCTCCAACGGCTTTCTCATGCCCTAGTAGTCCTGAGCCTGTACTACCTGCTCTGGACCTCACTGTACAGCTCCTCCCGTCCTCCTGCACTTGTTCGCTGCCAACATCATCTGCAACTCTCCGCCCTACTGCACTACTGCCATCGGCTTTTCTCTAGCACTAACTGCCCTGTGCTCGTACTACGAACAGGCTTGGCCACCCGTCCTCATCCTCCTAACTCCCATACAGCTGGCGCTCCTGCGCTCCATTACTCCATCGATACATCTCCCCCTGTCTTGATCCTGACTGCGTGGTTCTCACTACTTTCTTGTGACTGGTTGCTCTCCACTTATCTTACCATCTTGTGCCTACCCCGGATGGTGCCATAACCATCCAATCACCTGCTTCCGGGGCTCACTCCTAGCCTTCCACCTCTACAAACATCCTCCGCTGATCCTCCTTCTACTGCTCCTCTTCCTGTGCTCAGCGCCCTAGGCACCCTCCTAACTCCCAAACAGCAGGCTCCCCCGTGCTCCAGTACTCCACTGTCACATTTCCCCCTGCCTTGTTCCTAGCAGCGTAGTTCTCGCTACATTATTGTGTCCGATTTCTCCCTACTTACCTTGCCATCTTGTGCCTACTCTGCATGGTGTCCTTACTATCCAGTCACCTGCTCCTGTGGCTTACTCCTAGCTTCTCACCTCCATGAATATGCTCCGCTGACCCTCCTTCCGCTACTCTTCATCCTGCGCTCTGCGCCCTGATCACCCTCTTTGCTGACTTGTGCCTTTACTATCCTGCCACTTGCTCATAGCTCACACCTAGCTCTTTACCTGAGCTTACTTCCTCTGTAGACCCTTCTTTCTACTGCTCCCTGACCCTGTGCTCTGTTACCTGGATGTCTCCTCTGCGTGAGAGTACTTCTTCCAAATCCAGCTTCAACTAGTACCAGCGACCTATTGCACTTTGCTTGTCCCTTCCACCCTGTGCCTACTCCTCTCTTTGCCTACTCCAATCTTGGCCTTAGCTCACCTAATAATTCCTCTGTGCCCTCTTGACCCACTCCCACTTATTACCCCCTTCCTCCCCTTATCTGCTGCAACCAGTTGGTTCCACCTGTCAAACCTGCATCTCGCTAACCCCTGCTTTATTCTCCCACTCCTTTACCTCACCTCCACCTACTGCTCTCGCTCCTTCAGGCATGCAAGATCCCTACTTCCTCTTCACTCCACTCTCTCACCCTCTGTCTTCTCGCCCCGCCCCCCTCTCCTCTTCTAGACCTTTTCTCTTATCACTCTACCTCATCTTCATGGCTATCTCCACCATCGACCCCCCCCTCCTACCTCCACTCGTCCCTGCAACCTTCTTCGCCTTCACTCGGCCCCAACCTCATCTATCCCCCTGTTGTCAAACCCTCCAACATAATTAACATTGCCCTCTTGAATGCACGATCGCTACTCCAAACACTCTTCTAGTATCATTCGACTTGACCTCTCTGCCACCTTTGACACTGACGATCACCCCTTAATCCTTGACACACTTTCCTCATTCGGTCTCAAAGGCTCTGTTCTCAACTGGTTTTCCTCTTACCTCTCCAACCGCTCTTTTGCCGTCTCTTGGGGTGGCCGCTCCTCAGCTTCTCACTCCCTCTACTTTGGTGTTCACAAGGCTCCGTGCTTGGGTCCTTCCTCTTCTCACTCTACACCTCTCTTCTTGCTCCGGTCATCTCATCCTTTGGTATCTCTCACCATTTCTATGCTGATGACACCCAGCTCTTCCTTTCCTTCTCTTCCTTCACTCCTGATATTCACCTCAAACTCTCCTCCTGTCTCACTGCTATCAAAAAGTTGATGTCCTTTCACTTTCTTACCCTAAACACTGACAAAACTGAAGTTTTATTCCTCCCTGCCAACACTCTTCTCCCCCTGCCCCCTCCATCCTCTTCCCCCCCACTCATCTCCCCTTCTCTGCCCGTAATCTCGGCCTTCACTTTGACTCTAACCTTTCCTTTACCCATCATATCGCTCTTATCTCCCGTGCTTGTCATTTCCATCTCTTTAATGTTCGTAAAATCTGCTCCTCCCTCACATTCCAGGCCACAAAACTCTTTTAATCTCCTCCCTTATCTTCCCCTGTCTCTTTTACTGTTCACCCCTCCTGTTTGGCCTCCCTGCCTCTCATCTCGCCCCCCTCAAATCCCTCTACCACTCTGCAATCCGCACTCTCTGCTCCCTCTCTCCCTTTGACTCCATTTCCTCTTTGCTTTCCTCACTTGGCTGGCTCTCCTTCCACTCTCAACTTAAATTCAAATTCCTCTGTTTCGTCTTTAAATCTCTTTCTAATCCTGCCCTTTCCTCCTTTCTCTCTTTCTACTCTCTGTCTTAACCCCTTTGCTCTGCTGACCTCTTCCTCCTCTCTATCCCTCCCTCTCCTTGCGCTCCTTTTCGCTTCTGTTCCTTTCAGCTTCTCACCCCGCTTCACTGGAACTCTTTACCCCTCTCTATCCGTTCCATTTCCTCTTTCTCTTCCTTTCAATCCTCCTTAAAATCCCACCTTCTTCACACTCCCTCCTGACTACCCTTCTGTCCTCCCCTCCTTGATACTCCCCTTCCTCTGATTTTACCCTTTGACTTCGGCAAATTGTTCTGCATACTGTTCCTGTTCATTTGACTCATGAATTGTAATTTACTGCTTCCAATGTATTCTTGTTCTATGTACTGCGCTTTGGCGTAAAGCGCTGTTAGAGAGAATTCTCCTTTATGGCTAATTTCCCTTACCTACTGAGTCCCTCAGCAGCTTTGCTGGATTTCTGGGGTTTATTTTGTCCACCTGGTAAGAGTGTGAGCCCTTTTCCCACTCTTACAGTGTATTTTTGTGTGTGTTGTACTTTTTTGTGATCCTGGGCTATGGAGTGTCACCAACTCCCTAGGCATCATCTTTTTACTTGTGTGTCACACGGCACCTTAAGTGCAGTGACACAGGGATGTCTTTTAGACTTCCCTTGTGAACTCCATTTCTGGGGATGACTACTGTCCCCCAGAAACATGTAAAGTCACCATTGGCTTTACTAGTCCTTTTAAAATACAGATCCAGTACAAGCCATCTTACAATGGAGTACTGGAGGGGAATATCTTTCCCCTGTCCTTCTGTACCTCAAGGAGCACTTGATGTCCCCCTTCCCGACTCGACATGTCTGGTGGCAGTGATAACTATCATTTTTACACGGAATCCCGTGTTAGTTTTCTGGCTGTGGTGACAGACGTGAAAGTAAAACCTGCTACCCCATATTATTTTTATCGTGGGTCCTAGCGTGGTTTTTCGCCATTTCGTGTTGCAAAGGTCTTTCTTCTTTGCTTTTCGCACCAAACCAGGTTTGGATTCCTTGTTCGCCGTCCTTTGGCGGGCTTCTGCAAAGAAGCCCTCCTTTGGCGTCTAGGTGGGCTGAATGTGAGGGAGGGGTTTAGAAACCCCCTGCACAGGGTCTCCTTGGAGACCCAAGACGCACTTTGTGTCGATTGTCTGAGGAAGTTGTCCGGGCTGGACAACCCCCCTGCTGTGTGATTGACAGCCAGGCAGTGTGAATGGGGGATTTTGGCATAAAAGGCAGGACTCTTGGGCTGGAAGTCAGAGTCACCACTGGAGCTACAAGAACCGAAGAGAAGTGGAGAAGATTATGGCTGCTGCAACTCCTGGATCCCGGTGAAGCCCTGCTGCAGTCCTGAGCTATCTACCCTTCAACGACAGAGAAGATCCAGTCCGGAGTCTTCTTCCCTTGAGCCTGGTGGGATCAACCAGCTCACCTTCTACAGCCAGAGAATCCTCTTCTGGGTCGAAATCACTGCACTGAGCTGTAATGGTCCGGATAGCCATCAGAAGAGCCCTCTCCTGTTTTTAAGGAGCGCACCTTTTATTCATCGTTGCTTTGCTGATGCTGGCCTCATCCCTGGGTAGTGCAGATCGCTCCAGACGTCGTCCTTCTTGTCCCCACGACTGAAGCTTCAGGAACCGTGAGTCTGCAGGAACTGCCAGGAACAACTGCTGTAGCACCAGCTTTCTTCAACCGAATAAGGTACTGTGTCCATTTGGTCGTTCTCTCTGTCCGACCTTGAGGAATTGGGGTGAACCCTTTTCCTTTCCGAAGGCTTGTCCTTTCTTCCTTCCGTCTTAAAACATTTGCTTCCCTTTGACAATACCCTGTACTCTTGGCAGCTGTAATCTGAACTATTCTAAACGTGTGATCCTCAACAACAGAGCGCCTGCTCCATTTGACACAGGCGCAGGCCTATTGACTTTTATCTGCCTCTTAGAAAACGTCCTCTGATTCTATTGCCTTGACAAAAGTATTGCCTATGATTTTTATCCACTATTCCCTTGTTTTAATTCTCTGTGCTAAGTGTGTTTGAATTCAGGTGCATTTCTTCCCGCGGGTACATTTTATTTTCGTAAGACTGAACTGTCATTACTGTCAAAAAGTGATCGCGTGTTAACCCACGGTAACGTCTTTGTTTTGAAACACCCGTCTGTCAAATTCTAATGTACTTACCTTGAATTTACCTGAACAAGAGGAATTGGTTGTGTAGTATATTTAGAGCGTGGTTTTATATAATAGAAGTGAAGTGTTTTGTGAACAGATGGTTTAAAAATCAATGTACTTGTATTTTTTAACCAGAAACCTTGAGTCAGTGTTTGTTTGAGTCACAGTAATTGTAGTCCTTTGTGTAATCCCTACTACTGCTCATTTGCTCTTGAGATAAGTCTGGCTGCTCAGCCATCGCTATCACTTTACTGTGTAGTACAGGCTTGTACCAAAGGTAAAATTGTACTATTACTTGTAGTCTGAATTGTATGTAATGTTCCCTAAGGGTACTGCATATGATTCAGCCTAACACGTTCTATATACAAGTTAATAAATACAAATACAAAAACGTTGGAAGAAAATCCCTTACTTCCAAACAGGGAGAATAAGAGAATGGATGCCTGAGGAAGGATGGTTTTTGGCTCAGGCAGCCTGGGTCTGTGGGCCATCAATGATTCTTGTGCCTTGGTCAAATTGTCCTTTGGTCTTTTGTCTGCTAGCTCAGTGACTGCCGAACACTGCTCTGCAGTAGATATTGGGGGAGGGCTTTGAAGACTTGATCAAAGACAAGGATGTGTTTCGTCAAATTCGTCAGTTATGTCGTAGTACAGCTTCTTTGTAGCACGTACGTTGACCACAGGGATGGTGTTCAAGAGGTACTCCAGGTTGTGGACATCAGGGTTTTCACCCCAAATGTCCAGGCGAAAATCCTGGACATGCCGTTTGACTGCAGCAGTTTGTTTGGGTCAAAAGACGAGTCACTCCAGAAATTTCAGTCAGTCAAAAGATACATCTGATGCAAAACAAAAAAAATAAGACGCATTAAACCAATATTGCATTTCACCCACAGTTGATTTCATCAGTTCAAATCCATATAATGGCTCACTCCAGCTTTAAGATTTGCGATCCAATTTCATAAACATCAATGTGGCTAGTAACAAAACTCAACCCAGATTGATCTAAATTTTATTAAACAAACACGATTAACCTATCAATTCATTTCTGGGGGTTTAATTGTCTGTGTCATGGTTCTATGTTCATTTATCGAAATGCTTTTTTTTCGAAGGGTTTTTTGCCGAATCTTTTTTTGTTGGAAAAAGGCCATCGAAATCTTCTTACTTTTTGGGGGGTTTCACCCTATTAATCTAACACTTTTTTCGACTCCTCCACTCAACCCTTATATACCCTTCCCGACAGCCCCCTATTTTTTTCAGTGGGTTTTTTCAAAAAATGAAATCGGCAAATACCCTATTGAAAAAAATGCATGTCGATGATTGCACTTCATTTAAATTCTTGGTTTGTTTACAATAGTCCGCAGCTTCGTTAGTGTCAAAAATCTGGACCATGAGAAATACTGCCTTCAGATATTTAGCCCTCTGAATCTTGTATCCATCGCAAAAGATTGTATCGGCTGGTCAGATAGCACAGCAAGTTCAGTCCTCGTTCTGACATCCATGCCCAGCCTGCTGACGCAGGTTCAAATCCCTGCAGGGCCAACTCAGCCTTTCATCCTTCCGATGTCGATAAATTGAGTACCACGCAGTGGGATGATAATAACAACTGTTATTGCAACGCTTAGATACCTGGGGGTTGGTAACGCTATATAAAAATGGTTATAAATTAGCATAAAATGAATAACCGTTTCCTTACCCAGTCCACAAATCGGACAATTGCTAGAATTCGTACTTCCCCAGGATCTAGTGAATTTGGCTCCTCTCAGGGTGTTCATCTTTAATTCCAAGTTATGTTATGTTATGTTATGTTATGTTATGTTATGTTACTTGGTATTTATATAGTGCCTTATGTATCATTGGTATGACCTCAAAGCGCTGGTAGGTTGAACGCCCTTGGGAACCGCAGTTCAAGTCAGTAGAGAGAGTGAGAGTCGTATGGTGTGTGGGCGCACCGGGTATGTGTGCAGCTGGTGTGGCTGTTGCATGATAGCTGCTTCTTAGCGGGAGGTGTGGTGCTGAGGAATCAGTTGGATATGTTCAGTCTGGAGGATGGACACCCAGACAGAGTTCTGGCTGCGTTAGGCCTGAGGAGACGCCTAAGCTAGAAACAGTGCTTGTGCGTATGGTGGGGTAATGATATTGTAAGTACTCTTCAAAACTTAAATCTGGATTCCAAGATGGTCGCTGACACTAGGTGACGTGTCGACAGCCGCTCCTAAGCCCAGGCGAAGCTTTTGGCGCCACCACCCCCTCCCTGAGAGCAAGCAGATCAACCAGGGCGAGGAGCATACCCCTGGGAGAGACCCTACAAGGCAGGGAGCATGGAGGAAGCGAGGTGTCCAGGAGCCCCAGGCAGAGGAGCGGCGGCCTCAAGACTCGGTGCACCTGAACTAAGGAGCAGGCAACCTGGACCTGTGCGGAGTAGGGTGCAGATGCTGCAAGGTCGGGCCGCACAAGGAACTGGAGGCCGAGGAGCGTCAGTCCAAAGGAGCACAAAGGCGAAGAAGGAAGGGCACTCCGCCTGGAGAAGACTGGGTGAAGAAAGGAGGTGAGCGCCCTGGAGGAGGAGCTGCGGGGGAAGGGCGACTTCCACCCCGGCACCATCGGCGAGCGGGCCGGCGAGGGGAGGTAGGGGCGCAACCCTGAAGGTGCGGAGCCTGCTAGAAGGAAGTCGAGCCCGGAGGCAAGTGTCACCAACATGGTGAGTCAGCGGGAGGAGCTCCCATGCCGGGGCTGGGCATGTACTGGAGAAGGGGCGGCCAACGCGTGTGAAGCCTCCGGCCCGATCCCCAAATGCCCACATAGAGTAGAAAAGGCACAGAAGGGAGGCAGAAGACCTGAGGGACAAGAACTGGGAGAAGCCCCAGGTATTACTACCAGAGGAGCAGTTGGGCACAGAGGATCGGAAGGTTCGCAGCAGCAGGGACAGGAACGCTGGTCTCCGGATTGGGGAGTGTGGTTTCCACCAGAGCCCCGGTCCGGCCCACCAGGTAACATACACAGTTGCAGGGGAGGAGAAAGGGGGCCCCGAGTGGGAACCGGGCCTGGGTCGGACCAGAGGAGACCCCCACAGACTCTTAAAGTCCAGGGGACATAGCGGACACCTTCCCCAGAGGAGGAGCACCGTGACATACGCTATAGGTGAACGAGGGACAAGGTGAAAAGACTGGAAACAACTGTAGGGAGGGGAGAAGTCCCCCGCATTCCTTAACACCAGCATTTGAAACGGGGCCCACGTCCTGATGTAAAAGGAAACTGCAGTAAGAAAGTGGCCTGGCCAATGAACACAAATGGCAACCAAAACGAAGGGCAGGGGACACACCAGGCAACCTCCCCACACTATGGCCAGCCCTCGAACGAAGAGACCAGGGAAGGATATGCATGGACCGTGTGGCGGAGAGTATGGAACCATCCAGAGGAGAGGCATTGGCACCAATGACGAGACACGATTTTCATGGGAAAATGCTGTCTCTCCAGAAGATCCTGACCAAAATGTTTCAAGAACAATTCCAGCTACTGCGCTCAGACCTCAACCCAGCGCTGGGGGAACTGAGGCAAGAGGTGGCTCAGTTAGTGTTACGCTCAGCTGGTCTCTGCGGGGGCGTTGGGGCACGGTTGGAGCCCTCCCTCGACTTGGCTCCCTTGGATCGACTCTCTCCCCCAGCTGCTGCGGAACCAACTGTTCTGGATACTGGTATTGCCCCTGAGAGAAGATGAGAGGCAATGAGAATGGCGTGGTGGTGTCGTGAATCCCCTCGACCCGTTTGTGCCAAAACGAAGTGTGCCAGCATTCTCCCATGCAAGCTCACCTGTTTTGTAATGCTGGGCTCTCCGTCCTGCTTCTTGTAGCAGGGGCGCGTAGAGTGGACCTAGTTGCTTCACTGGTCCGTGAAAGTGGCGATCCAGATGGCCTGTGACCAACCACATAGGAGGTAAGTCTTTCAGCAATGAGTATTGTTTGTTTGTTTTAACGTCTTTTGCTGTGGTTGTAAATAGTAATTCTTGCAATGTCTTTTCTCTCTCCAATAGGTGTGAAGATGACTGATCGGAGTCGCAAAGCGAGTCCGGGAATTCCCTTGAAGATGATGGAGCCCTCAAATTAGCTGGTAAGTTGGCCTTTAAGATAGATCTCTAGACTCAGGTATGGAGCGCCCAAGCGTTAGGTATTTTTGTGACTCCTAACCAGTTGTGTTCTTTTTCCCTTGCAGGAGAAGTCTGGCGGTGTCGAGCGTAGTCTGGTTCCTCGAAGGTCGATCTGCGGCTGCAGCATGGAGGTACCGCAAAGAGGAAGAAGAGAAGCAGAGCTCCAGCGTAGCTGGATGTCCGGATCAGGTGAGGAAAGGCTCTGACTCCGATAGCGATGGGAGACAGGTAAGATGCCCACACAGCGATGGAGAGGCTGGAATCGGGTAAGATGCGCCTTCCGTGAGGGGGTTGCCGGATTCAGGTAAGGTACGCCTTCGAACGATGGGGTAGCTGGTTCAGGTAAGCTGCGCCTTCAGCGATGGAGATGCTGGAATCAGGTAAGGTGTGTCTTCAGCGATGGAGTCTCTGGAATCAAGCAGATACACAACGAGATGAGTAACGGGTAAGGACAGCGGTAAGCAGTACGCTGCTGAAAGCAGAACAACGCGAAGCAGAGGCATGTGGGCGGTTTGGCCTTAAATAGGCTGGCCTCAGCCCCTCATTTTGGCCTTGCCTCGTGGATCCACCTTGCCACTCCCGGAGATCCTTGCATGTGCCTTCGAATGATTGTCTGTGGCCACGCTGGGACCTGATGCACGTGCCTCAGGCACAAAGTGTGCAAAGCACACTTTTCCATGAGCCTGGTGCCCGAAGCACCAGAACTGGGTCCATTTGGACCCTGGGGGTGAAGAAGGCCTGGGCCCTTGTCCAGTGGCCATGACAGATAGGGGAGAAAAGGACCAGCTTGAGGGAGGACTGCAGGAGGTGGACAAAGAGGTTACAGCAAATAACGAGGCCATAGAACACCTCAACATGGCCACGCAGAACCGCGAGTTACAAATGGAGGACATGAAAAACAGGTCTCAAAGAATTAACGTCCGAGTAAAACTACTCCCAGAGTCAGTGCAGGATAGACATTTAAAGGAGGAGATGCAGAAGATCTTTGTGGACCTGTTGGGAGGAGTAGACCCAGAAACCGTTAAGTTGGACCGAGTCCATAGGGTGGGCCGACAAACTAAGGGCCCAAACGCCAGACCCAGGGATGTACTGGCGGCTTTCGCAAGATATGGCCAAAAAGAAGCGATCTTGAGGGCAGCCAGGCTGCAGGAGCCAGGGAAATATAAAGACCACCAGATCTCACTGTACCAAGACCTTGCGAATAGCACACAAATTGAGCAGCGCCAAATGTGCCCCATCATCAAGGAACTGAACAAAAGAGGAATCTGGTACAAGTGGACATTCCCTTTTGGACTGGTGTTCGAGTGGGAAGGAGTGCAAAAGCGAGTAACCTCCCTGCAGGAGGCACCGGGCATATTACACCTGGACGTGGAAAGTGAGCAGCTGGGAGAGGGGCCCCCCATCAAGAGAACAGAGCAAGGCTCAGACCGTGGGAGTGGACGGCGGCAGGGTAGAGGCGCAGAAGGAGAGCGACACTAAGAGGCCCATGCCCGACAGGAGGAGAAAGGCATAGGGAGAATGATGGATAGTGGAGGCGGGGGCGATCCTATAAGCATCAATGATAAAGGGGGTGCTGGACAAACAGGGTGGATTAGGGGCACTGGGGCAAAAGGAGCACAACATGTTGGAATCAGTAAGGGCGGATACGTCCACCGGGAGGAAAGGGGGGTAGGGGCCATACATCCACAAGTTGCGGATGGGGGGGGAGGCGGAGGGTGAAGGGGGGAAGCCAGGAGGAGTCTTGGGACGGTGGGAAAGCAGAGGGAGGAAATATGAGGGACGACAAATGTTCAACTAAAGAGCATGACACAGACGAGACTAGGGGCATGGACCGCGGATGAGGGAAGGAGGCAGGGTCTTGGGAGGGGGACCAAAGGGAGGTTATAGTAAGCGGGACCAGAACACCTACCAATTCAAATGGCTAACCCATAATGTGAGAGGGCTTAACACGCCTCTCAAAAGAAAGAAGTTGGAGAGGTTCACTAGGGAGACTAGACCAGATGTGTTGGCACTTCAGGAAACCCATCTCCTAAGAAAGGACCAAGAGCGACTTAGACTAAGAGTCTTTTCACAGATATTCTGTGCTTCTGGCCCGACGATAACCGGGGAGTCGCATTAGCCATTAAAACTATCATGGATTTTAGAGTCTCAGAGATCAAAAGTAGTATTAGTAAGATGCGAATATAAAGGAATAACATATACCATGGCATCAGTATACATGCCCAATACAGATCAGGAAATATTCATGAAGGGCTTGATGGAGGTTCTGGAGGTCTTCGCAAAGGGTCAGATAGTGCTGATGGGAGATTTTAATATGGCGTGGCATAAAACCCGAGACAGGACGGCCCAGTGAGGTTCGGGAGGGGGGGAGCAGTAGCGTCCCCCCAGCTCAGTTGTCGAAGTGGGCGGGGGCGGTCGGGAGCAGTGCTCCTCTACTTCTTTTAATTAATTTTTACCGTTCCTATACTTTAATTTTAAAAAGATACCTTCCCGGAACAGTTTTGTTTTAAAATGTGTAGGAAGAAGTTGAAACTGGCACTTTCAGTGCACTGCACAGGACATTTCCTTAAAGAGCAGGCACATGTGTTTTGGAGTTTTTATTGTGCATGGGAGGGGCGCAGCGATGGGGTCTATGGGGAACAGTGCAGGCCAGTAGGGAACATAGTTCCCCTACTTCTTTTCGTACACTTCGACCACTGCTCCAGCTGCGCGATAGATTTGAGCATGCAGGGCTAAGGGACATTTGGAGGGCGTTGAAGTGGGAAAAGGAGGCATATACATTGCTATCCGGGGTTCACTGGTCTCAATCGAGAATTGATTATATATGGGTGTCAGCAAACCTATTGGGGAGAGTGGAAGAGGTGGAGGTAGGCCCCCTAGGGATAGCTGACCATCAGGTAGTGTCAATGAAAATGAACCTGCAAAGACGGATATCTGGTGTATGGAGATGGAAATTCCCGGGGAGTTACTCAGGGACTTAGTGATTCAGGAAGACCTGGGGGAGAAAATTAAGACATTCTTTGAGCTTAACAAAAGGTCAGACACGGGGGAGAGTATCCAATGGGATGCTTTCAACGCAACAATGGGGGGGGGGTTGATTTATAGTGGGAAAGGCACAAAGGGTGAAACAGATGAAGGCCATAGAGACCCAACTAGAGGGAGAAGTGGAGGAGGCAAGGAAAAGGGTAGCTGAAACCCCCACCAGGAAGGCTCTTAGGGCATACAGGCAGGCAGTGGGGCAACTGGGAGTACTGAGAACAAAGAGAGGGGATGGGTCATTGTTATTCAGCCAATAAGGCATATGTGCTGTTGGCACGGCTATTGCAGGGAGCAAAGGGTCAGAATACAATTATAGCAATAAATGATGCACAGGGTAACCGCCAGACTCGTATGGAGGAGATTCAGGAATGCTTGGCCAGGTACTATGACTCCCTATATTCATCTCAAAACCGAAGTATTAAGTCTGGAGATAACAGAGGAGGTGAGGAGAATAATAGCAAACCTCCCCTTGAATAAGGCCCCGGGACCGGATGGGTATACAGCTATCTTCCATAAAAGATACACGTCACTCCTGGTCCCCCAATTGACACAAGTATTTAACACCTACAGGACGCATCGCGCCCTCCATGGGGGAGGCTAAGATCACCCTTATAATTTAACCTAACAAGGATCCTACAGAGTGCACATCATGTAGGCCTATTGCACTAATGAACGTAGATGCTAAAATCTATATGAAAATATTGGGAGATAGGTTAGAGGACCAGTCAGTATTTGTTTTGGGAAGACAGCAGACAACATTGTGAGGGTGGCACACGTGATAGAGAAAGTACAAAAGACGGCCACTCCAGCAGTCCTGTTTCACTGAATGCAGAAAAGGCATTTGACTGTGTGGAGTGGTCCTTCTAGTTTAGGGTAATGAAGGAAATGGGCCTGGGGGAGATTTTCTAAAAATGGTCCAAGCTAACTACAGCACGCCAACAATGAGACTAAGAGTGAATGGGTCTATGTCACTCCCTATTAGACCAGGAAGGGGGACTAGGCAGGGGTGCCCGCTCTCCCCACGGCTCTACGCAATCTATCTTGAGCCTCTTTTACAAGCAATACGGGGGGCAGAGGAGATTTACGGCATCCCCTTCGGAAGAAAGCAACATAAGGTAGCAGCGTTCGCTGATGATATGCTCCTGACACTTACCAGGCCAGGAGACTCAATAACCGCATATAGGGAGCTGTTGGGAGGATTTGGTGAAGTGTCAGACTTGTTGGTTAATCTTAACAAATCTGAACTGCTAAATCTAACAAGGCGGGGGCGGAATGGCGTAGTTGAGAACATCCTCTCCCTTTATATGAAGCCCAGGAGGGATTACATACTTACGGGTCAAATTAACATCAGCACTGCTGGGGTGTTTGGAGCTAATTACCTGCCTACTCTAAAGGCGATCAAGAAGGACTTCCAGAGGTGGCAAAACTTTAGGGTTTCATGGATGGGGAGGATGTCGGTGGTCAAAATGGTAACGCTCCCCCAACCTCTTTACCTGTTTCAGGCGATCCCGGTGGCTATCCCCCCCAATTTGTTCAGGGAGTTAGGGAAAGCAACAAGAGAATTGGTTAGGGAGGGGTAGAGGCCCTGAATTAGCTGTCACCTATTAATGGGCCCAAAGAGGGGGAGGGATGTCCCTTCCCAACTTCCAGCAATACTACGAGGCATCACTACTGCAGGTGATAAGGGAATGGTTTTCAGGGGCTGAAGGGAAGCAATGGGTCAGGATGGATAGAGCGTTGTCACGACATGACTTGAGGGAGGTGCTCTGGCTGCTGAGGCATCATAGGATGAAACACCTTTAAATGAGTGCCATAACTAAATTGCTGGTGGACACCTGGGATAAATTGGTGAAGAAATAGCGAATCACGACATTCCCTTCCCCATTCCCCGCAATTTTCAACAACTGGGACGTCACCCTGGGAATGCAGTAAGGGGCCTTTGGCAAATGGCGGGAAGGAGGCTGTAGGTCGATTCGAGATATGTTTCAGGATCAGAATTCCATCCATTTACTAAGTGAAAACAGAAGTTTGGGGTGGAGAGACATAGGTATTTCCAATTGAGGCACTGCGTGATGCACAGGGATGTTAGGGCAGCGGCTAACCGAAGTTCACCCCTTTTGAGAAGTTTTTACTAACACAGGATGGGTCAAAGGCCTCATTTCAAATTTACATAGGCTTTTGAATGATGCCTCCCCTCGTGCCCAGTGGCTGTATATGGTGCAGTGGGAGCAGGTGACTGGGCAGGGGATTAGTAAAGAAGAGTGGGAAAGCTTCTGGAGGAAAATACCTAGGATGGTGAAGGCGACACAGTTCCAGGAAATGTGGTACAAGATTTCATATGGCTGGCACTACACTCCCGCCAGGCTGCATAGTATATATCCTGACGCATCTAGGGACTGTTGGAGGGAGTGCGGGGAAGAGGGCACTGCATCCCACATATGGTGGAAATGCCCTAATATTGAGCCGTTTTGGAGAGAGGTGTCACAGGTGCAAGCTCAGTATTTTGGGGATGGGGCCAGAAGTACCCAAGAAGGAGTCCTTTTGGGACTGAGAGAGGCTGGGGAAGAAGGGGAAAACAGGGGCCGGGAGAAAGCTAGGGTGGTACTGACATTGGCAGCAATGATCCTAATAGCCCAAAGGTGGAAAGGAGCTATTATCCCCACGATGCAAAAGTGGCTCTGCAAGACTAGCGCTGGAATGGGCCACATATGCAATGAACAACAACCTGGGGTGAGAAAATGACATTTCTGAAAGACGATTTTAGGTTCTAATGGTGCCCCCAACGTTTGAAACTCCTGGACCTGCATTGACTATTCACATGCAAAAAATCTCTACAAGAGAAGGGGCGTGGCTATCCAGCCATGTTGTAGGACGTGCCTTGCTGAGTAGCTCCTCTAGATCCAAAGCTGATCCGAGACATCGCGCTGAAAAATGACCCACGACCTTCAGAAATGAAGGCAAATGTGTCGGAAGAGGTGCCCTACAATATTTGAAAAGAGCGAGTGAATCGTGTTAAGGAGTACGAAGTAAAAGGAACTGGATATTTGGCCGTACAGAAACAAAGAAACACAAGATGGCGGACAACAAAGGGAATCGAAGACACGGCCGCAGATGTAAACGATCAGACCCGTGTGGCGGAAACTTGGAAAGGAGACCGGCATTCAGTGTTTATGCGGCGCTCTGACTTTACCCCTGTGTGCTGGCAACATTGTGAGCATCAGCTGCTCGCAGAAAACAGCGTTGCGTAATAATAAGGCCAGCCGCGGACCCGCAGAAACATAGTGATCCGCACGGAAGATACAGTAGCTGCGCTAAGCAAACACCAGTGACTACAGTGGCGGAGTTCAAAGAACGAATGGAACGTACTGTGCAACCGCATATGTAGCAATTTGCGAAGAGCCGGAGGAGCAGGAACATTGGTGCACTGAATAAACAACGGCGAACGGGCTGTGCGAGCAGAGGGGCCAGCGCGGCTCATATAAAACACTTGCAATTACACACCGGTGCCATGATGGGAAACCGGAAAATAACGTTTCCCTGCTATTATACAAGGAAGAAAGGGCACCTCACATGAACGAAGCACCATACTGGTGTCCCGCGGATACGCACGCCAGCTCTTTGCTCGAATGAATGGGGGATAACCTTCCTGCTCTGCTGGGAGACATATGCCCCTGTAACCAATCCAGCATTAACATCCCATAGAGAAAATGAGACTTACGCCATGAGGTCTGATCCACTGTAGCACGCTGGTACACTTGACTCAAAACCCCCAGTGCCACAACGGAACCCAGGGGACAAGGGAACGGGATAACACACAGTGCTGAACAATACTGGCAAGGGCAAGAAGGCAAGACAAGAAATCAGATCGGGCAAGAATCTGGTTTATCCTGGGTGCTTGCTAGGTGACAAAAAAATAAAATAAAGGTGGCAGGCAAGCTAAACGCCGATGCCTGGTTAAGGGCCCTCACCAAGGGGATTACATGGCACCGGGCACCATACGAGCCAGAGACTCTGCAGCAGCGGAGAAGGAGGTGCATCCAATGGCCCCAGGAAACAAGCGAGTAAGCCATCGATTACCACGTCTGTAGAAATATTGTATGAAGGGACGAGTAGACCAAGGATGGTGCCCGTAGGACCTGCATGAACACCAAAACGGGCTCACAAGCTATAGAACGCGCAGACGACGAGAGGCCATGCCAAGAGTCAGAGAGGGCATACCGGAAGAAATAACAACGGTCGAAGACGTGGGAGGACACAATCCACTCTGGGCACAGTGCATACTAACGCTTACTGCAGCCCTCTGGGGACAACACTTCCAAGCACCAACTCTCCCTGTGGCGCCACAGAAGGACGAGGAAGCAGAACTTGTACGCTACAGAAGAGCTGGACCTAGGTATATAGACAGGGTTGCACATTTTCGGTAAGAGGAGGCAAGGCCAAGAGCAAGCAGCCCACAATGGACGTCTTTGCCAAGATGCAACAGACTCCTACCGCTCCGGCACAAGGCGCGGTAGCTGCGTCTGTAGAAGGTACCCCGGCAAAAGAGGACCACCTGATCCTAGCAGCCATCCCAGAGTTGAAAGCCTCATGGGGGACAGCAATGGCGGACCTAAGAACCGCCCTGGAATCCAAAATAGATGCAGTAGGAATAGAGGTCAACCTGCTGCGACAAGACGTGAGAGCGATGGCGGAAAGAACAAGCGGCCTAGAGAGTGCGGTGAAAACTAACACAGAAACCAGCGCAAGCAATGCAAAGGAGGTCCATGTACTGAAGCAACAGGTGGCTAACCTCGAGAACCGAGCAGAAGAGGCTGTGGGAAGAGCGAGACGAAACAACATATGTGTGTTGGGCCTGCCGGAGGGGGAGGAAGGCCCGGAGCCCTCAGACTATGTGGAGAATATGATCCTGCAAGAGATAGGGGCCGACAAGCTTTCACAAGGATTTACCGTTGAACGAGCGCACAGGGCCCTGATGAGGAAACCACGACCAGGTCCCCCCAGCCCCCCTCGGGCAATAATAGCAAAGATCTTGAACTACAAAGACAGAGAGAAGATATTGGAGTATTTTCGTAAAGGTGGAACGATAAAAAGGGCATCTGCAACCATCACAGCGTATCCTGATTACACCATGCTGGTGCAGAGGCAGCGTTATAGCTATGTGGCGGTCAATAGGAGACTGCGCACAGCTGGAATCAAGTACATGCTTTTGTATCCTGCAAAGCTTAAAGTTCTGCATAAAAGTAGGGTGTATTTTTTTGATACCCCAGAGGAAGCGGCGGCATGGCTGGACACGCAGGGCACCCGGAACGAGATGAGGAGCAAGATCGCGAGGAGCACGATAAGTGATGGGGATACTTAATGCATAATAAAAGGATGGTTGGGGGGGGGAGGGGGAGTCCTGGAAAAGACTGTGGTACAGATAATAGGGGAGGGGCAAAGACATATAATATTGAAATTGTAACATGGGATTCTTGGACTTGCTGAACTTGTTGGACTAGAATATAGAATATAAAATGCACAAGTAAACTGGGTAGCACTAAGCGCGTCGAATTTGAAGCAAACAGGAGCAGCAGGATGAAGGCAACCTACCCCCCGGAAGTAGTAGTAAGACGGCCATTAGGGTGACTTCACCCTGCTGAGCCGCGAGTACAGGCTATTGCCAGAAAGGGCTAGATGCGGGGGTGCCTGAGATCCAGGGATGGAGCTGGGCAACAGTTGGGGAGGGTGTTGTTGGGGCAGGGAAGGGAGGTGGGAGGGAGGGAGGTTTGGGTGTTTGATGTGTTTTTAGTTAGGGGAAGTTTAAGTTGGGAAACAAGCCTATACAGAAGGGAAATACACTTGGTCTTGGACTGCACTTGTGGTGGGAGGAGCGGGACCCTAACAAGCCATGGGGGATCTTAAGATAATTACTTGGAACGTCAGAGGGCTCAGCAGCAATCTAAAGAGGAATAAGGTTATGCTGTACCTACGCAGACAGAAAATAGATATAGCCCTGCTGCAGGAGACTCAACTGACGCAGGATAAGATGGAGATGATCCGGAAAAAATGGAGGGGGGATGTAGTGGGCGCATCATATTCGGCGTATGCTACGGGAGTGGTCATCTGGGTGGCGCCGCATGTCCCGTTTCAGCTGTTACAGACGACAGTTGAGTCGGACGGGAGGATGGTCATAATGAGAGGACTGGTGGGAAACAGGGAGATAAGCATTATAAATATGTATGCCCTGAATCAAAACATGACCGCATATTTTAGAAGCTTGTCTAGCAAACTCAGCACGTGTGTGGGAGGGGAGGTGATTTGGGGAGGAGACTTTAATTGTGTGCTAAACCCTAAGGTAGACCGGTCAGATGGAAAAATGGATAGACCCGCCCCAGCCGCTAAAGCACTGCAGACACTGCTGGAGGATTTCGGATTCGGGGATGTATGGAGGTCACACCACCCCGAAGAGAGACCATATTCGCACTATTCTGCTCCACAAAATCTACATACTAGGTTGGACTACATGTTTGCTACACAGGAGCTAATGACCGAGATTACGCAGACGGAATACAAAGCAAGTGTCCTCTCAGACCACTCGCCATTAATCCTGGGATGGCAATATCGACCCCCGAGAGCAAGGATTCCGACATGGCGCCTCAGAGCAGAGGCGCTGAAAGACACAATTTGTAGATTTGTAGGGAGGATATGAGGGAGGAGATCATAAATTACTTTGAGATCAACACTGGCAGTATGGATTCAGCGGGTACGCTTTGGGAGGCCTTTAAAGTGGTGATGAGGGAGGTAGCTATAGCAAAGTCCAAAGGGCTACAAGGGGGTTCCTGGCTGAACTACAAGACACGGAGAAGGAGTTAGAAAGGGTGTTAAGGGGAGGAGATAACACCAAGGAAGACAATGAAATAATACTCAGGCTGCAGCAGAAATGTGCGGGGTATTGGGAGAGACTGTGTAATCTTAACTATAAAAAGTACATAGAGAGACAGCATGCAGGAGGGGACAAACCAGGGAGGGTCTTGGCATGGCTATACAAGAGTGAGACCCCCAGGCCCACACTCAGAACAATAACGGGGGAAGATGGAAGCATAGTGGATACCCAGGAAGGAGTTAACCAGGAATTTGTAGAGTATTACAGACTCCTATATGGAGATGATGAGGAGAGTAATCACACGGAAATAGCAGAAACACTGGAGGACATAGGACTGCCGCAGTTCAGCGCTAAAGAACGAGAGGAGCTGGACGCTCCGATCACTTTAGAAGAATTAGAAGAGGTGATGAGGCAGTTGCCCACCAGCAAGACTCCGGGGACTGATGGACTCCCAAGCAAATTTTATAAAACATATAAGGAAGCGGTGTTCCCTCCGCTCTTAGAGATGTTGAATGAAGCATATGAAGTAGGAAGGCTGCCAGAGTCCCTCAGAGAAGCGATGATAATACTGCTTCCCAAACCTAATAAGCCTGGTCACAGCTGTGGTTCATACATGCCCCTATCAATGTTAAATCAGGACAGTAAAATACTTTCGGCTGTCTTGGCAAACAGACTGAGGAGGGTTATTGGTAAACTAATACATCCCGACCAGACAGGCTACGTCCCAAACAGGAACATATCCAATAATCTTAGACGACTCCATTGAGTCACTGAGCATGTAAATGAGAGCTAAGGTGAATTGGCAATTGTACCATTGGACGCAATAAATGCCTTTGACTCGGTCAAGTGGCTGTGGCTGATGGCGGCCTTGGCTGGTTATAGAATGGGGCCCGGGTACCTGCAGTGGGCAAAAATGTTATATAGTGAGCCGTTGGCTAGAATTAAAACAGGAGCAGTGATATCGGAGAGATGGCAACTCCATAAGGGCACTAGACAGGGATGTCCGTGGTCTCCTATGCTTTATATTTTTATATTTTGGCCCTGGAACCCCTGGCGATATACCTGAGGCAACAGTACGACACGATAGGCATTGCCGTGGGAGGTGAACCGCATTTAATCTCCCTGTATGCGGATGACATGTTGCTGTATTTACGACACCTGGAGGAAACCCTCCAGTACATTCTGGTGGTGATGGAGAGATATGCAGGGCTGTCTGGCACAGCTGTGAACCCCCCACAAATGTAGCATATTCCCATTGGGTAGGTATAAAGGGATCCCGTTAAAACAGCTACCGGTGTTACAGATACCATGGGAGGTTAGCACATTTTGATATCTTGGGATAGATATATACCATACGGTGGAAGAGGAACATCAGTATAATACAGAGGTAGCAATCAAGAAAATTAAAAACAGCATGAAGTTCTGGGTGAAGCTACCTTTAGCAAAGATGGGGCGAGGGGCAATTTTGAAAATGGTGGTCCTACCCAAGGCTCTTGCACTACTTTGGGAACATACCATACCTGATAGCAAGGAGGTTCTTTACTAGGTTAGACGGCATGTGCAGGGATTTCCTTTGGCATGGAACGAGAAATAGAGTGGCCCTCTGGAAGCTACAAAACTCACATGAGAAAGGGGGGGTATAAAACTGCCAAACTATTAAATTTATTACATAGCAATCCAGCTGCAATATGTAGCTAAATGGCTCTCTGAAGAGCCAACCTCTGAGTCCAGGCTGTTCCGACAGGACTGTGCTCCATTCTACTTAAAGCAAATTATGTGGCTGCCCAAGGCAGATATGGAAGAGCGTCCAAAGATGATGATACTTGGGTGGAGGATATGGCGCAGGGCATGCCAGTTGATGGAGAACCCATTCCCGTGTTCCCCGCAGGTACCATTAGTGACGCTGGTGGGCAAAGAAAAGCAACTAAGGATGATGATTAGGAAGCACTGGGAGCCGGTAGGGATAGCAACAATGGGTGATATATGGCAAGAGGGGACTATAATAGACTTCGAAGTGTTGGGGGAGGAAACCGGGTTACACATAGGCCAGTATATCACATATCATAGGGTGGTGCGGAGAATCAGGGGGACATGGTCCGAAGTGGTACTAGGAGAAGAACAAGATGCCACCATAGATGCAATATATGACATAGCAGAGGGGGGACATGAGATCTCTAGAATATATGAGTTGATGATGTCCAAAGTGGGAAAGGAGGTGGCACAACTGAGACAGGACTGGGAGGCGGAAGTGGGAGCCCCGATGAGTAATGAGATGTGGGAACAAGCCCAATTGTATCACAAAAAGGTGTCAAGGAACGTAAGACTACAACAAATGCAACTATATATTACACATAGGGCGTATATGACACCCCAGAGAATAGCTAAATTCAAAAATGCAAGACAATAAGCATGTCCCAAATGTGATGAGGAGAATGCCGGAATGGTGCATATGTTCTGGTCATGCCCAGTCATTGAGCGTTTTTGGGGTGAAGTGGCACATAGGCTAGAGGAAAAAGGTATCAAGATTGTGGTGGATACAGTGTGGGCCTGCTTGATAGGAGGGTTTCCTAGACCACGTAAACTCAAGCATGTGAGCAAACTAAAAAGACCTGGAGTATGTACTTGCAAAGAGGAGAATTGCTATGGGGTGGAAGGCATGCCATAGACCACGACTAGATGTATGGTGGAAAGATCTACAGAAATGGGCTGAAGCAGAAACCACGGTATGGCAAGAAGCAAGCAATGCTGGGGGGGGGAGGAGGAAACAGAGACCATGATGACCTGGAAACTACTAATAGCAGAGTTATTTGGGCCAATGCGAGACCCAACGGAACTCATGGAAGAAGAATCCCTATCACAAGGAGCAGAAACAGAACAGGAGAGGAAGTAGGCTCGAAAGGGGGGCTGGGAGAGGGAGAAGCGGTGGACATGATGAAGCAATGTATATTTAAAATGTCATTATATGCACTGCAAGTTTGATTTGTATTGTTTGTTGGAATAAATTAATAAAATTATTTTTTTTAAAAATCTCTACAAGAGGAGGAGGCTGCTGTACCCCTGAAGGGGGGTGATATGGGGGATGGGGGAGGAGCGGGGCTGGGGGAGAATGTTTAACTAGTTGTAAAACCAATAAAGAGAAGTTTCTCACTAAAAGAAAAACTAAATCCAATTTTCTTACGAGATACTAAGGGCCTAGACCCAGTTTGAGACATGCTTCCCCGAATTCTCTTCCTTGACAAGAATACGGCTGCATGTGTCACCCTAGTTACACTTTTTGTCGATGGAAGCCTGGTTAAACCACATGCTGTTCCAATCCAGGTAAATGAGGCATCTCTTTACATGCGCTGGCCAAGGGAGCACTTCACTTCCCTACAGATCCGGGACATGTACTAACGCCTCCCTGTACCTTGCAAAGCCTGGTGAATCCCACAACCTTATCCAGTACATCACAGGCCTTAAACACACCTCATCCCCTATCGGGCGTTCATCAGTTTACATGTGAATGGGTGCATTAAGTCTACTCATCGGGAGCATAATAAGGTTTTTAAAAAACCTTGTTTTTAAAAAACCTGGGCGTTTGCATAGCCTCATAGATCAGCACTGTAGAGGGCTGAAGCTTTTACCTACAGCCTATACATTTCAAAGGCTGGCGTTACAGCTCCTCTGCGATTACTACAGAAGAATCTCCACTATTCTTTTCCAAGTTATTGCAAGCTTTTCCTAGTTGGTCTCTCCATTGGCCACTCTCTGCAAATCTTATACCCACTGTGAAGGCATCATGTAGCAAGACACAGACAACCGATTCAAAGTTCAAACAAAGTAGCTTTATTAACTACTAAGGTGGGATTTCCCTACCTGAACGAAACTAAGGAAAGTCCAAGAGTTCAACTTAAAAGTCTGTCTGTGTCCAAAACCTATACTTGCCCTCACAATTAAATCTAAACCGTGTATAGGGATGTCAACAATCAAAGAAATGGTGATTAACATAAAGTTCTGAGCTTTGTCCAGCTCTTAGCTTCCTTTTCAGCTCCCCTTCCCCAAGTTCAAGAAAGTTCCACAAAGTTTTAAAAATGACCTCTCTCGCACTCAAGGAAATATAGTTCCGCACAATTCTCAGGGTTCCCTTCCCCAAGTTCCTAACAGCACATTTCAAAAGAAAGATGGTCTTGAGACCTCGTTCTCAAGACCACAAATGTAGCTCCTCATGCCTCAGGACTCCCTTCCCCAAGACTACAGCTCCGCCGGTTATACAAAAGGTTTAACACAACTCGAGGTTCGCTTGGCACTGTTCCTGGATTGCTTCATCTTTTCACTGGCAATGTCACTTCTCAGTTTATTTTACAATGTCTTTTGGTTCTCACAGTTCAGGGCTCACTGGTCTAGGCGCAGTTGTCAGACCACACGGTCCACCCATCACAGGTTGTGCAACCAGGATCCCTTTCTTTGTTGGCCTCCTGGCTTTATGAACAATATTTACACTTCTACAGCCTCTCCTCAGTAGCCTCCTAGCTCTGCTAGAATATGTCCTCCACCTCTTGTCAGTCTTTGGCCTTGCTGCACTGTATTTGCTTGTAAAGTTCACTTTACTGTAGTCTTACTCCTGTTCCACCTTTTTATGGTGCTCTTTCACACTGGTGCTTTTCTTATATGCTGTTTTCATATGGGAACACTTAACTTTTTCTTTTTTTATTTGTACTTGGTTCACATAAAACACTTTTTTTTTTTTAAACGTATAAAAGATTAGAAAGGAAATCCATTACATTCCGATTGAATTACAATCTTTTTCTGTACATACTTTGTCCATCGTAAAATGACATTAAGTGCATTGCAAACATCTCTGATTTCAACATTTCCATGTGCCTTACTTAAGCTATCATATTTGACCAATTCAGTTTCAATATCTTTTAATAAGCGAACAAGTGTGAAAATTAGTGGTTTTTATCTTCCTAACATCAGTCTATTCCATAAATATTCAATGGCATCTTCAAACACCACCTTTATAAATGTTATTAACACCAAAGCTCTGATTCCTTTAAAGTGTGTACATTCCAACACCAAATGTTTTAAAGTCTCAAAAGATGCCAAGCATCCTGGAAAATTGGACATTTCGTCTCCAATATTTTATCAGTGCCTTTTCCCCAATGCTTGATCCTTTTCCTGTTTAAAAATAAATTAATTTAAACCGCATGAAATACATTTGTGTCCAATTACATGGGAACATCTCTATGTAACACCCACTGAGATCTCTTTTATGTTAATATTTCACATATTCCAAATGGCTAGGATATTTTGCCATGGCCTCTAATGTGCAGATCCAGTCTTTTTCAAAAAGTATTTTCTTTACATATACCGGTCTGAGTGTTAGATCACCAGATGTAGACGTCTAAATCATTAAGTAGATTGAGCATTCTCCTATGGAACAGTGTGATCAAATTAGTACTTTTACTTGCAATGGTTTCTTGATAGTCCTGATACAAGGAATTTTTAGGTGGATCAAGCATCCTTGCGTGATTCGAGAGAGCCCGCCACTGTGCTCTACATGAGAGTGATACTAAACAAAACTCCTGGCAAATTATGCAGTTAAGTACTGGTAAGGGAAGACGGAGGGCTGCTTTCACCAAGCAAACCTGCAGTATATCCAATTGCTTTCCAAGATTATACAAGCATATATCCAATGTATAAAGGATGACTGATTCCACTTTTAAATAAAAAAATTCCAGCAATGGATGCTGTGAAAATTTACAATATTTTAAGAATATAAACTTCATTTGACTTGGAAGAGGTCTAGTTTTCAGGTGAAGTCTTTCTAACCAGATTTTAATAGAGGTTTCATCCAATACATAATAACCAAGGTAAACGATTTCAATTGATGGTGATATGTACACATCATTGAGTTTCCAGTTATATTTTTTCAATTTTTTTCCAGCTTGGAAAACCATCATTGTTGTTTTATTTGTGTTCGGTTTTAGATTATGCATGTAGGCAAACTTTTCAAATAGTTGCAATTTCATTTGAAGCCCAGATGGAGTACGGTCAAACAATATAATGTCATTTGCAAAAGCAAGCCAGTGTAGTTTGAATGTCCCAAGTCTTACATCAAATACTCTCATATCATTCCATATTTTCTCAAGGTCACACAAATAGAGATTAAATGATAGGGTGGCCAGATTGCACCCTTGTTTCAAACCAAGCTGTGTATTAATCGCTTTTGACATTGCCCCTTCCAATGTGAGTCTTAGCTTGTATGATGTGTTCGTATGAAGTTGAATAAACCAATAGATCAGTGTATATGGTATACCAAGAGAAGCAAGCTTTGACCATAACAGTTCACGCACTACTGTGTCAAAGGCATTAGATAGATCCATACATGCCATATATACTGGACTGACACCTTTTATTTTTGCAATATAATATGAGCTATAGTAATGCCAATGAGGATAGTTCTCATCCCCTTTCTGAAACCTATTTCACACTTTGAGTAGATTTCATATGCATCAATCTATTTTTCAATTTCATGTAGCAATAATAAAGCAAAAATCTTAGCAAAAATCAGAGATATTGGTCTGTAGTTTTCGGGACATTTTGGATCGTCTTTTTTCAGTATGGGAATAACTATTGACGTAACCCGGGAACAGGGAATTTTCATGGTCTTAAATATTACATCAAATTTCATTTTCAATAAACCTGCCCATAGCAACGGATCTACCTTTTACACGCAGGGAGGGATACCATCGGGACCTGCTGCCTTTGAAGACAATAGCTTTCCAATAGCCCATAATATGTCATCTATCCACCAATTCAAAGGGGTCAGCTCCTGGGTGATTTGAAGCTGATCGTTGCAATTCACAAAGCGTTCAGGAAAAAGAAATTTGCATTCAATGTACTCTTCCCATACTTCTGCCGGAATTATGTTTACTAACTGATTGACATTACATGAAGAGGGTTGTCTTATCATTGCCCAAATACACTGTGTATCATGTCTACAGAATGCTCTTATTAGTTCTTGATTCTCTATATTATATAGCTTAATCTTAATCTGTCTCATTTTGTTCTTATATTGCTGCAAAATGTGTTTCTTTCTTGACTGATATTGCATATTACCAAGACCATCATGTTTTAATTTTCTCTGATTTCTATTCTCACGTTTCAATATCAGTCTCATAACTAAATTTATGATTATTACGCACTTGTGTTGGTCTTTCCATTTACTATGAGATCTGCTAAAGCTTCCTTTATGATATTAGATACCCACGCTTCTTTTTCATATACAGAAGAACTCGGTTCCGCTACTATATGCTCAGTTTCAATTAATTTCTTGTGTATACCGGCTACTAGTTTTACACAAATGGCTGGGTTCCATCTAAGTGATAGATTTGAGCGGTCCTTTTCAGGCAGTTGCAATAACTTCTCCACTGGGTGATTGGCTAAGGTAATACCCACATTCATTTCTATTGATGCATGATCACTATACATAATACTGTGGACAATAACTGGCTTTGTTATATTCAACATGGCTTTTGAAATGCAAAAGAAATCAATTGTAGAAAACAGTGATCCACGCGACCATGTAGGTTTACAAGGTATGTCAATACTATCAACAAAACACAACCCCCAGTTTTCTACAAACTCCACCCATTTCCTTCCTCTTTTTCTAGCCAATTTTGGGGCTTTACACTGATTTGCCTCCCCTCCTGCGAAATTCACTAGACAGTAAGAGTTGAAATCACCCCCAAAAATTATTTCAGAGAAGAGATCAAGCACCACTGCTTCCTCAAAGCAGCAATCGATCTCATTGAAGATATCCTCAATGTCAGTATTTAAGGGGTTCCAGTATAAGGTAACAAGTAGTTCTGCTCTATTTCTACGTGGATTCGCCTTAATTGCTACAGCAATCATATGATCAGATGTGTGACTTAATTTTGAGTCTGTCAAGGAGTTCCCCCCTTCTCACCTGAATCTGTTCTTTACCGGTGTCCTTGGATGCTGCCTTCTTTCGGATGGATCGGCTTTTGAAGAAGGCGGCCTGTGTCTCTGCCGAATCCAGAATGCGTTCAGTTTTCCAAGAGGCCGAATCCAGGAATCCAGGAGGCAAGCTAAGTTTGCTAGAACTAGAATCCAGGAGGAAGAAGAAGGGGGGGTTCGAGGAAGGGAAAGCGGAGTGGAAAGGAGAAGAACCGCAAGCTACACAGCACACGTCTGGTCGCTAGTCGCTATAGCATTGAGACGCGCAGAGCCGCGGAAGGCGTGGTCTAGAAATAGAGAAGGTTACGTCCAACGCATGGAGCGAGAAGGGAATGCGTTGGACGGCCATATTGGAGGTATTAATGTGTATAAGTCCGTTGTGACATGGACCATGAGGCCCAAAAGGGGCGCACCCTGCGATTCATGACAGCATGCCTCCTCCGAAGACCCTTCCCTCCTGGTTTGCCCGGGTGGATGAGGTGGAACCTTCTGAGCAGCCCTGGGGCCTTGATGTTTGAGAAAGGTTCCCAGGTTCTTTCGCTAGGAGGATATCCTTTCCATTCAACCAGGTATTGAAGCTGGCCCCTTCTATACCTGGAATCACAAATCCGAGATACCTCATATTCCAATTGGTCATCGACCAGTATAGGAAGAGGTCTGAAGGGTTTTTGGGAGGATGGATTGTAGGGTTTCAATAAAGATGTGTGAAAGACTGGGTGTATCTTCTTCCAGGATTCAGGCAACTCGATCCGATAAGAAACAGGATTTATAATTTCTTTAATGGAAAATGGACCATAGTACCGAGGGGCCAGTTTGCTAGGCGGTAGATGTCGGGTAGAAATTTTGGGGACAATCAGATTTGATCACCGACTGCATAAGAAGGGCAAGGTCTTCTTCTGGAATCTGCATATTTCTTGGTCTGTTTCCTGGCCTTTTCCAAAAATTCCTTGGCTTCTTTATGTATGTTGACAAGGGTTTCGATCCAGGAGTCAACTGTAGGTACTGGTGTAGATTGGGGAAGAACAGAAGGTAGGACCGACGGATGAAATCCTTGACTGCAATAAAAGGGGCTGATCTTAAGTGCCGAATGGTCAGAATTATTGTAAGCGAATTCAGCCACGGGTATCAGGAGCAACCAGTCATCCTGGACCTTGGTGGGCGAAGCATCGAAGATACTGTTCCAGGGTTTGATTGACACGTTCTGTGATTCCGTTGGTTTGAGGGTGGTAACCTGACGAAATGGCACGTTGGATCCCTAAGCATTGACAGAGATGTTTCCAGAATTGTGAGATGTATTGAGGTCCGCAATCCGAAATGATCTTGGAAGGGAGTCCATGCAAACAGAATATGTGTTCCAGGAAGATTCCTGCTAGTTCAGAAGAGGATGGTAATTTACGCAGGGGCGTAAAATGAGCCATATAAGTGAACAAGTCTATGGTAACCATGATGGTGGTATACCCACGGGAGGGTGGCAGTTCCACAATGAAGTCCGTAGCGATAATCTCCCAAGGCCTAGTTGGCAATGTAGGTTGTAGTAGAAGGCCCGCTGGTTTCTTGTTATTGTGTTTATTTTGGCTGCAGACAACATAGGATTGAATATACTGCCGTACGTCGGGTCTCATCCTAGGCCACCAGTATTGCCTTTGTATCAGACGGAGGGTATTGGTGACACCACAATGTCCGGAGTGTAGGGTATCGTGGCAGAGATTCATTATTCTCTGTTGTAGTCTTTTTGTAGTCTTTTTGTAGGGATGACCAACAAATTGTCTTTGAACAAATAACCTTCCCGGACCTTTACATTCCAAGGATTTCTTTTGGATTTGTCCTTCCACAGATCAGAGGATTGGGTTTGGGCTTGGATTTCTTCGAGGAGGTTGACTGCCTGGGCCACAAAGATTGTGGGGGGGAAAACATCTGAGGATATGCCTTGTCTCCAGTGGGCTCGTAGTCAGGTCATCGAGATAAGGCGTCGGCGATCAGGTTTTGTGATCCAGGAACGTGAGTGATATGGAACTGGTACTGGGCAAATAAATATGCCCAACGCGCCTGACGACTGTTCCTACACTCCAAAGACTGTAGAATCTGGAGGTTCCGGTGGTCAGTACGGACCTGAACTGGATGTTTAGCTCCCAAAAGTAGATGTCGCCATTCAGTGAAGGCTTGGCGGATGGCTAACTATTCTTTTTCCAGGACTGAATAATGTGTTTCACTAGGAGTCAGAGTTCGTGAGAGGTAAGCAATTGGGTGTTCCAGTTTATCTCCTAATTCTTGTTTCAGGCTGCGCCAATGGCATAATTTGAAGCGTCCGTTTCTACCAGGAAAGGACGGCTAGTATCGGGTTGAGCCAAGATAGGCGCTTGCGTAAACTCTGTCTTTAAACGCTGGAACGCCATATCTTGTGGTGTTGACCAGAGGAAAGGAGTGTCTTTCTTCAGGAGAGCAACAATCGGTTGAACTATCTCGGAGAAATTAGATATGAATTTCCGGTAGAAATTGGCAAGTCCCAAGAAAGATTGAATTTGTTTCACGGAAGTAGGAGCGGGCCAGGTCAATATGGCTTTTACTTTAGAAGGGTCCATACTGATTCCTTCTGGGGTAAGAATAAACCCTAGGTAGTGAACGGAGGTCACATGAAACAAACATTTTTCAGGTTTGGCCAGGAGTTTATGATCTCGGAGTCTCTGCAACACTAACTTCACATGCTCTTCATGTTGTTTAGGATCCTTGGAAAAGATCAGTATGTCATCCAGATATACAATAACAAAGAGAAACAGCATGACAGAGAACACTCTATCCATAAAGCGTTGGAAAATTGCCGGTGCGTTAGGGTGTTCTGAAGGCGGTCTTCCATTCATCTCCTTCCCTGACACGGCTCAAATGATATGGCGCCCCTGAGAACCAAATTGGTGAATATAACTGCGCCTCTCACGGCTTCCAGGATATCCGAAATCAGGGGTAACGGGTAACGATCCTTGAGGGTACATTGATTTAGCCCGCGATAATCAAGGCATGGTCTGAGTTCCTTGGTATCCTTCTTGGGAACAAAGAATAGAGAAGCACCAGCAGGAGATTTCGAAGGTTTTATGGTGCCATTTTGAAGGTTGGTATCCAGGTATTCTCTTAGGGCCTTCTTCTCGGGTTCGGAAAGAATGAACATCTTGCCGAAGGGAATCACTGCAGAGGGTTCCGTATCTATTGCGCAGTCTTCAGGTCTGTGTTGGGGTAAGGCCTGGACAATGGCAGTCGAAAAAACATCAGCATAAGCTTGGTAGACTTTAGGAACTTGCATGACATTGGATACCATTAGTGGTGTCTGTTGTTCCTTTGTTGGTTCCTTTGGGTGTGTTAATGGAGGTTCTAGGGATAGACAATGAGACATGCAAAACTCCGAGCCTAGGAATAGGGAACCCGCAGACCAGTTGATATACGGGTTGTGTTTCTGTAGCCAGGGCATGCCCAATACCAAGGGGTAATGAGCTGACTTAATAATGTCAAACGTGATCAGCTCTCAATGGTGATTTATTGAAAGCTGGATCTCCTTGGTCTGTAGGCTTATGGGTCCTGATGTGAGGGGTCTTCCATCGATAGCCTCAACAGGCTGGGTGGTGCTTTGTGATTCGTAGGGAATCTGATGTTTATCAACCCACTCATGATCGATGAATATTCCCATAGCTCCGCAGTCTACCAGGGCCAAAATGGAATAGTTTGTATTCTTGGATGGTGATAAAAAGGCCTGTAGTACCACCAAATTGTTTTGTCCAGAAGAGTTTAAGGATGGAATGGATGTGGAGCAAACATCTCTCTCCCGAAGCTCTGCTCCATCTAGGATCGGGAGCTAGCGTTTCCCGAACGCCGAGGGGGTGCGAAAGGACACTCCCTAACCAAATGCTTATCTGAGGCGCAGTACATGCACAAGCCCGTATGAATTCTCCTCATTCTCTCTTGTGGAGATATGGGTCCACGAAAAGCCCCAATCTGCATGGGCTCGGATTCTGAAACTGGGCTTGGGTTGATTTCCGGTCTGGGGGTACCCTCAAATGATACCTTGGAAGGAGTTCCCCTGGATTTCTTCTTTTCTAACTTTCTTTCCTGGATACGGAAGTCAATCTGCATGGCAAGATACATTAATGCCTGGAATGAGCTTGGTCGTGCCACTCTGGCCAGCTCATCCTTAATTTCTTCGTTCAGTCCTCTCCTGAACAGGGTAAAACTTGCCTCAGTGGACCAGTCGGCTTCCTTTGCCAGTTGTTTAAATCGGGTCACATACGTGAGCATATCCTGGGCCCCTTGCTGAAAGTCTAACAAGCGTTCTTGTGCTCTATAGACCTGCTCAGGGTGGTCAAACATGTCTTTTAGGGCCCGTATAAACCCATCATAATCGTCCAGGAGGGCATCACTAGAGTGAACGAGGGGAGTGGCCCAAGTCAAGGCTTTCCCGGAAAGGCGAGAGATTATAAAACCCACCTTGGCCCTGGGGGTCGCAAAATAGTAAGGCTTGAAGGTAAAGTGAATCGAGCACGAATCCAGGAACGCAGGAAGGGTTTTGCTGAGCCGTCGTATTTATCCAGCCCAGTATAACAGTCTCTTTTGTAGCAGAATCCCGGGATAGGACCAATTGTTTGAGAGCGGCGTTCTCCGCTTTCAGATTCTATACCTCGGTTGATAGTTCCTGCATACGACGCATCAAGTCCTGCACGGCAGCCTCCATGTCGATATCGCTTTCGATTGGGTGGCGTCTCAAACTGTCAAGGAGTCCCCCCCCCTTCTCACCTGAATCCGTTCTTTACCGGTGTCCTTGGATGCTGTCTTCTTTCGGATGGATCGGGTTTTGAAGAAGGAGTCCCGTGTCTCTGCCGAATCCAGAATGCGTTCATTTTTCCAGGAGGCCGAATCCAGGAATCCAAGAGGCAAGGTAAGTTTGCTAGAACTAGAATCCAGGAGGAAGAAGAAGGGGGGTGTTTGAGGAAGGGAAAGCGGATTGGAAAGGAGCAGAACCGCGAGCTACGGAGCACACGTCTGGTCGCTAGTCGCTATAGCATTGAGACACGCGGAGCCGCGGCAGGCGTGGTCTAGAAATAAAGAAGTTTACGTCCAACGCATGGCGCAAGAAGGGAATGCGTTGGACGGCCATATTGGAGGTATTAATGTGTATAAGTCCGTTGTGACAGGGACCATGAGGCACAAAAAAGGGGCGCACCCTGCGATTCATGACAGAGTCACATTTAAGAGATTTATTGATTGCAATTGCTAGGCCACCCGTGGGGTGCTCCTCATTCCCCTTGGATGCAAAAGCACAATATGAACAGTATCCTTGTAACATCAAATCACCCATTTTCATAGTTTCTTGAAGGAGAATTATATTAGGAATCTGATTGGGAGAGAAGAAAGCCAACCATTCAAAGATACTGCGAAAGCCACACGAATTCCATGAATAGATTACTAGGTTATTGTTTGCTTCCTGCTATTGTTCATCATTAGTTGTTTTGTTGCCAAAGATTGTTTGCAACATTGGCTCAATCCAAGCAAGCTCTTTTTTATTTGCTGCCAAAGTAAGCAATTGTGAGATGCATCATTTTTCATTGGGCTTGTTGCCAATTCTCTGGTTGGTGAATTCCACTATCATCTCATTCCTAGGGAGCACGAACCCTAAAAATGCCTCTGCTACTATTTTGTCATTAAATGTATAGAGCCTGAATCCTAGCTCAAGCATTTCAGATCTAAATGACCAAATACATTTCAGCACAGTAGCTGAGGATACGTTACAAATCATTCTATAGTTATTCAACCTATGCAAGGAAATGTCGACAAGTCCTCCGTCGTCAACATCCTAAATTGAGAAATTCGAGCCATAAGATCCAACAGGAATTTCCCATGTATTTGTGCATTACCTTCCAGACCAATTATATTAAGATCATCCCCCCAGTTTTCAGTATTCTTCACCTGATCTTTAACCGGTCCCTGCTCATTCCTTGTGTGCGTTTGTTCTATTCTCGTCAACCATAATATTCTTACACAGTAAGGTCTTTGAGCACCCAATGTCACTCACTGCTTGCAATAATACCACCCGAGCTTCTGATTGTCCCACACCAAATCCTATATAATTGTTTTGTAATTTGAACTCATTACTTAGTAGTTCTCTGGTAATGTGTGTAATGCTTGCTTGAGCAATTCCACCAGACCAATTTTCAGCCTGTTTTCATTGCTGTTTATTCCTTCTGAAGACCGGTTTTCATGCAATTGTGAGGCAACTTGCGTGCCAGTGTGATGGTGCATTTGAGTCGTCACATCGGTACACTTCCGCACCCCTTATGAGTAGAATGGGGGCACTACTGTAACCCCTCCATTCAAACCCTGGGTTTGCCCAGGCAAAGTCCTGCTAATGTCCAACCCAGGGCCACTCTTCTGCGGGGAACAGACAGTCGATAAGGGTAAAGCACAGGATTTCTATGATGCTGTCACTATTATCTAATCCCTTTCTCCCTGTGAGTCCACACCTATTACTTCTGTTTTAGTACTAGAGCACACTTTTGCGTATGAGCTGCGTTTATTCTTTTCCGCACTGTTTTCCTCTGGTTCTACCACATTCAGAGCCGAGGTACTCGTGGGCGGAACACCTGCTATGCCTTTGTGAACATCTTTACTTATGCACTGCTTTACCTTCTGGCTAAAATAGGTGTCAATACTCATCTGTTTCCTTTCAACTTCCAATATCAGGGGAGCTGGGAGATTTTTTCCAATTTTTTCATTGCAGCCTTCCCTTTCCTTTTATCTTTACATTCGTTCGTACTTACCAGCACCGCCTCACCACTTATGTGAGCAGTTAGTTTTGGTTGCAGCAAAGCTTGACTTTCTCCCTCAATTGCTCAACATCAATATTATCCACTTCAATGTCAGGGTGGTGGGTGATATTTTACTTGGTATATTGGATTCTAGCTTATCACTCGATACTATTACTCGGTTGCTTAAAGGCTCTTTTGGATTGCTGTTGGCTAGGGTATTTGTTTTAATCCCTGCCTCTTTTTCATTTTTTTGTTTTCTCTTTGCTCTTTTAGCTGCGCGCAACTGTAATTTTTTCATGCGTCGCAATAAAAAAAAGCCCCTATTCGCTGAGTTGATACGGGATTCCTCTTCATTCATTTATTCCATGGCTTTTACTAATACAGAAGGGCTATCCACCAACAAACAATCCTTAGGATCATCTGTGGGTAAAGATACATTTTGAGTGCCTGTGATGTGTTGCCTCACCTCATCAAGCACTAGTTTCATCGCACCAATCTCAGCAAATAATTTACCTATGTCAAGGTCTATTCCCCCCGAACATTTAGTGCTATTGTCTACTACTGTTGCCCTCTGTTTGGGTATACCACCTGCAGGCAGTTTATATTGCTCACTGGGTTGATGTTCAGCCAAATATGCAAGTCTCCCCTGCGGTGATAAAGCCCTCCAATCGATTACTAGTAGCTAGTATGTCCACCATTACTGCTTTTAGGACCCTGATCTTATGATGGTTGTAATCGTGTCCAATAAATCAAGTATACAAATGATTACAGGAAATGTTTGGGGGACTTCAGGTGAGGAAGGAGAGGATGTGTTCACATTTATATCATCATTGTGTAATACACTCTCATTACTTAGGTCATCACCAATATTCAGATTACACACTTTAACTTTCGGGATCCCCTTATTTAATGGCTCCTCTCCCTCTTTCAGGTGACACATGTTAAGAACATGCTTCCGGGGGGTCACTATATGTGGTAATAGTTGTTTGTTGCTATTCTTAATAGCCCAGGGGACCTCCGTGTTCATTAGGTCTGGTCTTTCGTCCATGGCACGCGGGCGCAAGACGATCGGCGTCAGCATACCTAGTGATAACCTGACCCGCTTGTCTAATTCCGCCACCATGTCAGGTCCGATTCTGGAAATATCATTAAATGATCTGTTAGTGCATTGCGTAAAATCAAACTTATATCATGTAAGTGCATATAATTGTTATCTATAGTCACTGCACCTTCAACATGGCTGATCTGGGTAAAAATGTGCGGTAACTCCTTGTCACTGCCACCCACATGTGAGCGTTGCACCGTATCATACACCAGGGCCCTACAAACCACCCCACTCCTACACTCGACACTACCTTCTATTTGCAACACTTCACTAATCTCATTTACCTCGGGCCCCCCGATATCTTCCACTCCCAGCTTTCCTTCTTTGAAATGCAGGAGCATGGAATCATTCATGGCTGGATAATTGCTTTTTCCAGTAAAAACCATAAAATCCACATAAATTTTATCATTAGGCGGCGGCTTGCTAAAACGGCCACTTCTCAGTCCGCTCGCCATATATATATATTTTTTTTTCTTTAGCTTTACAGGGGCCGAGAATTTCACTTCACCGCCCCCCTGGATATACCAAGCTCACCTTGGTCAAAAATCAACTTTATCCTTGATTGAACCGCAACCAGGACCGCTCACCCCCTCCCACCCTAACAGCCCAACAGCCTGTACACTTTCAAATGCACTTACGATGCGCGCGCAATGCGCGCGCACCGTGATTTTAACGAGTAGGTAGACGAAAACGAGGATGTATGAGGGGGCGTGACTAAAGTTGCTTCAGCACAATGTTCTAGAAACAGAAAAGGAAAGGAAAGGTGTAAGTGGGGGGCGTGTACAGCACGATTACAATGAATTTGTTGCAAATCACAAACACAAAGTTCAACGTTCCACCACCCAGTCAATTACTTGAGTTATCAGCAGATGATTGTATGTGTTTCCAATGTATCAAGCTTCCTTTTGGCGACTGCTCCCTTGCCACAGAGTGAAACGAAGTGGGCGCCAAACGCAGAAATACAGGAGGGCAGCACGCCCGCCCAACATCCTGTACACTTTCAAATGTACTTAGATCACTTTTCGCTTTTTGTTATTTGCTTTGCTGTTAAATTTCACAAAGCTTACTTGAAAGATTTCATTCCACTCGGTATTCACCAGCTGCTCCATGCGCTTAATTATAAAGCTTAGAGCTAAAATCTTAGCATATATCTTTACATCTGCATTTAGCACTGCAATAGGCCTATATGACAAACGTGCGTTAGGGTCCTTATTTGGCTTCGCAATGAGAGAAATCCTGGCCTGCTCCATAGTCTGCGAGGAAGCACCCTGAGGGAACATTTGGTTAAACAGGAGAGTGCCTTAGATTTGCTTGAAGAAGGACGTCGCCAGACCATCGAGCCCAAGGGCCTTCCCAACCCTCAAGGACGAGATCGCCTGCACTATCTCCTCCTTAGTAATTTTCCTATCTAAAAGCTGGATTATCATATCGATGGGAGTGAGAGAAAAAGGTATAGTCCCTCTCTTCTGAGTGAATGCGACCAAACACATCAACCATGCAGGAATCGGAAAGCTGTTTGGGGAAAGTGGCAGTGGGATACACAGACCCCCAATAATCTTTCATCCCAATTAGGGTTCATGGGAAGGTTAAAATGGACCCCAAGGATAATATGCCCTTAGAGAACACCAGCAACTCCCCCAGTACCCGGCGCAGGAAGTAATTCTGCCCTACATTGGGCCCATATATCACAGCAAGCGTAACTTGAACACCGCCCAGGAGGCCGGTTGTAAAAAGATATCTCCCTTCAATGTTGTATTTGGTCCCCTGAGCCTGGAACAGGACCCGCTTCCCTATTAGGATGCCTAGCCCCTGTTTTTTGAGTTTGAGGCAGTATGTGGAGAGAAACTGCTGTGGGAATTCCTTTGAGCAGAGCCTGACCACATCCACCCTGCGCAGGTGCAATTCCTGAAGAAACGCGATATTCACCTGCGAGTGCTTCAATATGTGTAGCAGAGTGCTCTGCTTCCTGGGAGAGTTCAGACCCCGAACATTATGGGATAGACACCTCAACTCCAACCCACCTGTAGCAACAATCTTCCAGCTGCTCACTATTCCGCCCACGACTAACCAGATAGGAACAGCACTCCACTTGCACATACCCCCCGACCCCCCCACGGGCTGAGATCGCTGACCTACCCATTCCCCCTGCAATCAGACCTCCCAACAATAAACAAAACTACCAAAACAGCAGCAATTAACCCAGCCCCATTTCAGAGTGTAGAGGCAGAAAAGTCCTGCAAAGGAGCATTCGCCCTCTACAGAACAAGCCTGCCTCCCCTCCCCCGGTTGAAGCAACATCCATAATCAAAACTGCACTTAGTACATGGCCCTTCATATATACTAGGGGCCCTGCCTTCCTCAAACCTCCACACCATACTTTGTCACTCAGCCCTGGGTGCCATGGACAGCCCCCCACTCCCTTCCTTCAGGCTCCTGCCCCTCACTCGCCCCCATCTTCTCTCGGTATCTTCCTCCGCTGAGTGTTCAACAGGCATCCCTAGAATTTTTGCTGTCTCATCCGGCGTCATGCAGCGCCATTGCTTCCCTTCCCATGTGAAAAGTAGACCCAAGGGAAATGTCCACTGGTATGGGACCTGCTCTTGTCTGAGCTTCCCGGTCACTGGTCGAAAAGTCAGGCTCTTCTGGAGTGTAATGGCGGCCAGGCCCTGAAAGAGGAGGAGCTTATTCCTGCCGTAGGATATCTCGCCCTGAGATTTGGCTACCCTCAGGATCTCTTCCTTAACTGTGGAGGTGTGGCATTTCATCAGGATGTCCCTCGGCTGACTTGTGGGCCCCTCCAGAGGCAACCCCCCCCCTGTGCACTCTATCCAGCATGATACGTTCTGAGGAGATGTCTGGGAAGCCGTGCTTAAAGAATCCGAGAACCCACTCCTTCCGATCTGAGCGTTCTGCAGACTCTTCAAGCCCTCAGATCCGGAGGTTCTCACGTCAGTGGCGATTCTCCAGATCTTAAACCGTGGCGATCAGCTCCTCCATACCCTGTTTCACTCCCACTAGTTCGCCTTGTAGATGAATAACGTCGTCTTGGAGGGAGTGAATGGTCTCATCAGCGTCTCCCACTCGAGTATTAACTTGCCTCAGGTCCTTTGATAGAACATCCAGCGACTTCTGTAAGCCCTCCGTTGCCACAGCAATATCCTTCCGTACAGAGGCAGAGAGCTTTTCTTCAAGAGTAGCCATGCATTCCAACAAGTCTTTTTTTGTGAGAGGCTTTGGCCCCAAACCATCTTTTGCCAGTGCCATAGTTTCCTTAGTCAGCTTACCGGGACCACTGGAAGCTTCCCGTTCTAAAACTAGGGACCACAGGACAGTCAATTACCTTTTGCCTTTAATGCGCCTTCTGCGGCAACATGCAGCTGTCAGCCTTCTCTTCTACTCACTCATCTGAGAGCCCTGCTTCTTCCCAGCAGTGCCCACCACCAGGTAGCACGTTAAAGTCTGGTTGAGTAATGACAATACTCCCAGTCCAGCAAGATTGAGCCCAGAGGGCTCGCTTCGAAACAGTCCGGGTTAGACTCCACGGTAGGTCAGGCTGCTTGCTCCACAATCCAGTGGGCCCATCCCTCTCTCCAGGGCCAGTACCCAGTGCTCAGTCTCCTCACGGGCAGCGGGGATGGGGCAAATAGGGCAAAAGGTACACCCCCCCCACCAGGCTGATCCAGAGTCCAGACCAGTCGCCTCAACCACTGGGGACTTCTGAACACAGCTCCACCAGTGAGGTGCCTACATATGAGAGGTGCCCTCCTCCAGGATAGTCAAACACCAAGATTGCCAGTGCCCTACATCGGTCTCCCCAACAAAGGCTGCTTCTGTCTGCGAGGTCCCCACCATGGGACCCCTGAGTAGCTGTTGCGGCCGTAGTTATGGCTCCACTGTTCCAGACTGGGGAGAGCGCACCACAAGGCTACCCAGCCTTGTCTGCTGGAAAGTCATTGAAAACTTCTAAGTGTGGAGCCCCCTGGGCCATGCAGATCCCCAGACCTCACCACATGATCCAGGAGGGCAGTGCTGGGATCCTGACGACACCTGAGCCAGGGCCCAAGAAAGGACCTGCTAATCACCAGCCGGGCTCCGCATCACCCGCGGCCCAGGGGAGCAGCAAGGTGGTGGGGAGGGCGCCAGAGCCAAAGCCGGGTTCCACAAAGTTACCGTCAGGCACTATTCTTCAGCCGCCACACGGCCCGGCAAGGCCACCCGCAGCCCCACGCCTCAGCCACTCCAGTGTCTCCTGACATGGGGATGCCCAGATCCATGGCTCAGGTGCAGCAAAACATTAGCGCAGGGCTCGGGGTATATAGCTGCAGGCAGACCGCCTTGCTCCAGGGCATACCTCGTCCGAGGTCGAAGGAGCTAACTCAGCGCACAACCATCTTGGTTGCCGCTGAGCCGGAAGTCCATTTGATAATTTTGCCCTGGATGGCCGTTTGATGAAAACTCAACAAAAAATGGCAAATGCCCCCCATGTCCTATGGTGAGGACATGTTTCAATCCACCATTCGATCCCTCAAAAGTGGGAAACGTGGAGGACACCATCAATAACCAATCAGCGCCTTACAGGTTTTGTCTGGAACTATTATTGGAGACAGACACCAGTAATCTTAAACAGACAAATAGTCCTCCAGTTAATGCACAAGATTCCCTGTCTTCAATTGATGAGCCCAAAGGATATAGACACGGCGTACTTCTCTGATGGTGATCGCACAGATCTGGTCCAACTAACAGTATCTTCAAAAATTGTGGCAAAAATGCTTTTGTCTGAATCAGACTGATTGCAACAGATGGGCTATGGCTTGGTTCTTCGCACAGAAAATTGCATCTACCACCATCCAGTCTTTAATGTGGATATAATGGTCCCTTTGAAACAGAAAACATTGAAGATCACGTGTAATAATCAATGTGTGATCTCATAGTCCATGTTATATCCCCCTCCAATTTTAACTGCTCCGGAGGGTGTGTCGGATTGGTGCTGGTTGCCTGCTACCCTGCCCCAATCTTTATAAAACTGGGTTACAGGGAAATGGGTCTTTAGTCCTACTCTAACAACTGAGAGACTAAGTGTTATGGTCTGGAGCACCAGAGGCTTTAACAGTTTTTTTAAATGAGGGGATGACCAATTCTATTTGCGATAATCATGTAATTTTTGTACAGGAAACGTGGTTGGTGAATCCTATACATATCGATGGATGTATTATGACACAGCAGTTGGCAATCCCTAGTAAAGGAAGCCGTCCATGCTTCATTAATAACAGCATATGTAAAGAAGTGGAGGTAGTGCCAAATTCCTTCAATGGGATTCTGGTGGTCAAGGCTACCTTTGGGTCAGACTTGGGGATAAATTAATTGCATTTGATGAATCTATATTGCAATTCTGTGCGCTTGGATTTTGATACATTTATTATGCAAATATCAGATATTTGTGATCACATTAGGGCTATTGAACCCGAAATGCTCTGATACTGGCCGTGGACCTAAATTACGTCTGTGGCGTCATAAACTCCAACAATATTGGTACAATGGCTAGACCTGAGATGGGTAGAAAAAATTTGCTAATTTCTTTCACACACAAGACCTTAGGGTAGCAAATGGTACTATCGAAGGGGACGTTCCTTCGAAGCCCATATGGTTTGGAAAATACCAGAGTGCACATTTGGATTATTTGGTTCTTAGCCAGTCACGTTTTACGTGTTGTGAATCATTATGAGTCACACAGAGAGCCCACAGTGATCATTGTCCCCTTAAAGCCAACTTTGATATTCCTCTAAAAATAACAAAAGCTGAGTGCCAAAACACCAGTTTGGTTGTCCATAAAAAGGGTCACAAACTGGTCAAGAATGTGGACAGCAAATTGAAATTTGTTAAAGGAGTTGTTGCTTTTGTAAAACAGATTAACATGGAGGGAAAAATAGAAATGATAACTCATACTTTTTCCAGTATTTCCTAAATGTTGCAGTAAAATTCAACAATGGCACCCCTTTCTTGCAGTCCAAGATACTGTTATTATGATACCCTTATTCAGCACAAGAGATCACTAAGGACACCAGTTCTTCAAATGAATCTGAATACGTTATGGCAGTAAAGTACTGTAAAACTACTTACAAAAAGTAATTACGGTCTCAGAAATTCGATCCGACACAAAAAGGAGGAGAAGAAATCCAGCAGACTGTTGAGTCAAAACATGGAAGACAATTTTGGGCAATAGTGAACTCAATTATGAGCTCCCAGGAGGATCTACAAACTAACGCAGTGAGAGAAAGGGACTGGGAAACCCATATTGCTCATTTATACAGGCCTCCTGATGATTCCATTTGTTCCTCAAATTGTGTATGGACTCTTTTTCCTTTCCTGTTGAGGATATTGAATCCTGTTTTAGGGGCCCCTCTAATTCGAATGCATGTGGCTCCAATGGTTTAAGTAATACAATAATGAAGACTGACTTGTTTCTTTTGGCCTCTATCTTGCACATATTGTTTCAAAAGATAATGTAGGAAAGATTAATACCGACTTCATGGCAGAAGTCGGTTATAATTCCAATTTATAAAATAGTGGATAGATCTGCACCCACAAACTAACCTTCCCATCGCCCTGCTTGATCCGGAGAGTAAGATCTTTGCTTCTGGCTGAAATTGAGAAATGTATGTCATCTGCCGGGATTCTAAATAATATGTAGATGGATTTTCGCAGAGGGATGGGAACCAACATAAATGGCTTTGTGGCTAATTGTATGCACAAAATGGCTAACATTTTTTGAGAGTCCCCAATCTATATGGCAGTGATCGACCTATAGCAAGCTTTCAGTACCATCAGCTGGGAAAGGCTTTGGGTTAAACTGCATGGATGGCACATCCCGGAATATCTATTGGCTATTTTGATGTGCATCCACGTGAACTCTTCAGTCCAGGTGAGGTTGAATAGGCTGGGGTTAGTTAATGGATGAATTTTAAACCTTCTGAGGTTTGCGCCAAGGTTGCGCACTGGCCCTTGCCTTTTCAACCTCTACCTGGCTGATTTACCGGTCTACCTGGAAGCCACAGCCTTTTTCTCGATAAAACTGGGAGATCTGAGGGTGTCCTAAATGACCTATGCACAAATCATTATTGCTGGCCGTACACAGGTTGGTCTGCAAAGGTCAATACATGCTATGGTGTTGTATGCAAAAGAGAACAAACATGATTAATAGCAACAATACCCTCATACTCTGATTTTCCTCTCTTTCAAATAAGCCCTTACAACTAAGGCCCTAATGGGTGTCTCACAGCTAAATGAGTGCAGGCACTGTAGATTCACTATTTGGCCATTTCTAGACTATTATAAGTTACAAATCATGCCGTCCCTCCTCTACAGGCATGAGATTTCTTACTTGTCTCGAGATACAAGTTGGAGTTTAATTGAAGGACTAATTTGGTGGAAGACTTTGGGGCTGCCAGCATGCGTCCCAATGGCTGGCCCTGTGGTTTGAATTGGGCATTATCACTCGAGGGTTTTGTCATTCTTTGGTACATTACATTAGCCCTCTAGGGGTTCTCAGTTTGTAGATCTTCAGGAGGAAGTACTGGCAAGGAATCTGCTGAATCCGATTGGGCAATTCTGTTGCTATGCATTTGGCATCATTGACCTGCTTATTACAATGCCGCTCCTGGTCAAAAAGCTGCTTTTTAGTGGGGACTGGATTGAAACGATCCAAGCAACGAGATCATATACCCTGTATAAGAGCTTGACCTGGATTGGCCAGCCAGTGAATGTGCTACTGAATTATTTAGCTAGTTTTCCTCCCCCTTATTGGCGCCAGCAGTTCATGGGCTTCCGGTTGAATGTGCTCCTGACTGGTGAAATATTGGTAACTAGGTCGGGAGTAACTTCAACTTGTGAAGCGTGTGACTTTTGCCAGATTCCGGGTACCAGGCAGACCAGAGAATAGCTGATTACCGAATGTAATGCTCTACAGGAGTTGGGATCTAAGTATTTTGTCAGGTTTGTCAAGAATGAAGAGTGGTTACAAACGGAGGAGTTTTATCACAGAGTGGTGGGGGGCAGGAAGTGGGCCTAACCATTGCCCCGTTGAAATTCCTTTGTGCAGTGGGTATAGCCCCTATCAAATAAATGTAGATTTTTTTATGAACCCTGTTTAAAGGGCACAAATATCATTCTGTAAGGGGAATTGGACGGATGCTCTTGACATAAAACAGAACAAACTGGTGTCAGGTTGTGATTGGCCATCTCGTCCTATTGCCGGAATAGCATGGGGCACTCACTTATCTAGTCTGATTTGTTCGGCAGAGTGGGTTAAAATCCTGAGTTTGGTTTAATTTTGGTTTATCATTATTTTAAGTGTTGGAATTATTACCTTATTTACTTTTATTGTGTTATTTATTGATTTTTAGAATTTAATTTACTGATTTTAGAGTTTATATCCATTTTGTGAAGTTTATATGTACTTTACGATGAACTATGAATGAATTATTACGTAAATGTTTGATTCCTTTTATGTAAGGCCGACTTGTTTGGCCAATTCATGATCAAAAAAAGAATCCTTCTCTGGTCCCCTAGCTTTACTTGTCAGAGGGTGGTGGGTCCAACCCTATTAATCTTAGTTTCTACCACATACTCACCCAAGGGCTCAATGTCTGCAGCTTAGATCACACAATTAGATTAGATTTTTGAACCTTTTTGGATTGTCCCTTCTTGTTTCATAAGCCATCAATGTCATGAAAGAGGTACTTAATTTCTGTAATTAGAACATTCCCATCTTGTATTGGTTCAAACATTTGGAACAGTTTCTTAGGTTCCTCTCTTGTCGACATCGAGGCAATAGGCTTTCTCTTAGACATATTTGAAAACACCTACCACCTATACAGTAATTATACTAGAGCCAGAAAGCTCCCAATTAAGGGGGAGCTGAGCACAATTAACACTTTTGCAACAAATCAATACTTAAACAAATAGTCTATACAAAATAAAAACAAGATTGCCTGAGTGCAGTGATTTGCGTCTAAAAATGTAATGGCTAACTATAAGTGCAGTTGCTAGTCAACCTGAAAACCAAGATACCAGAGCTTGTGGGTAAAACTGAGTTTTGAATAAATAAAACAATTATTGAAATGTGTGCTAAAATGCAGATGTCCAGTCCCACCGTGGGATGAACAGCACAATACCATCAATAAAGGGAGAATTAGCCCAATGATCTTTTTCCAGCATAGTACACACTCAATCAAAACAAGCTGAACAGAGCGAGGCACACACAGTTTCTCAGAGGGCACCCATAGTCTGTCTCCCTCCCCTCGCTCTTGTAACAGCCTAGTTTGTCGGGAGCACCCGTCAGGAGTCTCAAATATTCACAAGGCTCAACATTGCCCAAACAATTGGGTAAAAGGATACACGTTGCAAAGAGAAAGGTTCTAGGAAGACCAAGATAGGAAGTGGTCCGAATCGTTGTTCAGACCTATAGGTGGAAATAGTCTGGAACAAAACAGGCTATAGTACGCTAGATATGATATGGCATTTGTAATGCGCCTATACACAAGTGCCTAGTGGAAGATAAAGCTGCTTATCAACTGGAAAGTAGCATCAGCTCCTCAGGCAGGCCTTGTGATAGTTCAGGAAGTAATCAGTTGTGGCTCCTAACCGCCTACGGCTCCCAACAACCGTGCCCTTGTTCTGCTGCAAACTTCACTGGCAAGTGCTCGAGCCCTGATTATGAATGGATGGGGGTGTGGCCAAGGCTGCAAGGCTCTCCTTCACTTCCTTGAGGCCCACGGCTCGGAACAGCCGCGCCCTTTGTCACTCCTCTAAAGTATGGATCTGCAACCATTGGCTCTCCAGATGTTTCGGACTACAATTCCCATCTGCTCAAACCAGCATATTTAATTGTGAGGAATCACTGGAGTTGTAATGTAAAACATCTGGAGAGCTGCCGGTTGCAGACCTCTGTGGCTATTGTGACTGCCAAGTCTCTGGGCCTAGCGGTTCCGCAGCAAAAGCCAGCAGCCCCCACAGGTAGTGGTAGTGGTTTTTGCCTTTTCACCTGCTATTCCCACAGGGACAGAAGGCAAGCTTGCTGTGGCAAATTGATGTAGCGCAATCCATCTAGGAATCTGGGCATAGTTGCTCCAGGAGGTGGCTTGTCGACCTCCGTTGTGCCCTCTTATGCCCCGATTGCGAATCCCAGAGAAACAACCTGAATTTCTGCCTTGAATAAGAAAGTAACAATGGACCCTTACAATACAGGTAATTATCGTCCTATCTCATACAGCCGTTTCCTTTTGAAAATACTGGACAATGCAGCGACAAACAAACTACAAGAGCACATGGAACACAATCAACTGCTTGACTATTATCAGGCTTTCGTTCAGGCAGACAAATAGAAACAGGACCTATTGAGGCAAAAGACCAGATTACCAACATCATGAAGCAGGGCTCTGTTGACATACTCATGCTCTTAGATTTGACGGCAGTCTTCAAAACCTTAGACCAGTCCATACTCATGACTAGGCTGAAACAAGTGTCCAAAGTTTCAGATAATGCATGCAAATGGGTTGCTTCGTTCTTAAAAGGAACGAATTGCAAGGGAAAAACTTGATCTGAAGACATTAGGTTAACTGTAGAGTACCACCAGTGTATGCCTGACCCGCTTACTGCTTAACACTTATCTAAAACTATTATATGATTGTCTTTTAGCCCAAAAGAATGAGTTACCAGGATTACACTGACAACATTCAATTGATATTTCGTCATGAACTAGCGAATTTACAAAAGAACTTAGAATTAATAGCCATTACTTTTAACAACATACAACATTGGATGTATATTAACTGGTTATGTATAAATGCCTCAGAAACAGTGTCTGAATACAGTGTTGTGTCTGAATACAGTGTTGAGTTCTTAATCATCGTAAATCTGCATGAAAGAAATTCCTCTGGATAAAGACATCTGTGCTTAACCTGGGAGCCTTTCTTGACACTCATCGTAGTGACCCAGCATGTTAACAAAATAGTTCATCCAATTATTATCTAATGATCCTCAAACAAATTCGACCATTCATTTCATATAACCATGTAGCATTTATAGCCTGAACAGAGAACAGATATGTCCATCTGCACTCCGTGGCGCCTTCCACGAAAAGCGGATCTGCTCTCCCATACGACAAGACAAGTTCTACACCTGAACCTCCACAGCTTTAACCTTTATGCATGGCTGCTGAAACGTTGGGGTATAAGGAGTGGTATTTGTCAGAGGACATCTTTGTCTTTTTTTAAAACAATTTAATTTTTTCAACAAAGATGCGGTCATGACATTCAACATTACAATCATATGCAACATATTCTCTTGTCATCAGAGGACTTCTTAAACGTGTGCTCAAAGGCCTTCGACCTAATCCATTTATGCCTGCAGGTGGCATAAATATTCAGCTTGGTGCCAGAAGAGGGATTGTGAGCCTTTTACTTGCTTCACATTGGCTGTTTTGGATTTCATGCTTTCTTTGGCCTGGATGGGTCTGCAGATTGGCACTGTGAAGGGGTACCTTGCAGCTATTTCGGTTTTCAAGAGAACCCCCTGTGTAGGGCTAGTTGTTAACAATTCCAATAGGCCTGCAATTACTGCGAGTATTGTGGAATTTGTTTCCCCCTGTGGTGGGTCAGAAGAAGGGCACAGACAAAGTGTTGACATTTCCACTGCTTATTTATTAAATTATAAGAATAATGTCTATCTTTCCCTATTGCTATGAGGGTATTCCAACTATGGTGCTTGCCAGTCGTCAGAACGTCTTCAAATTAAAATAGTCTGCTGTCCAAAACCTACTTCTACCTACCTGAACCTATCACTATTTTAACCAACTAAATGAAGCAAGGAGAATGACTCCCTTCTCCTGTCTCTTCTCAGTTTTTCGTCTCTCCAAAGTTTTTTTAATAGGCTATTTTTCAATAGTCTTTTGTCACCTTCTGTATCAGTTCTTATAACTCCTTCAGTAGGTTTTGAGCTTACTTTCTTTTCTCTGGACAATGTTCAATTGATCCCCGTTTGCCCTCTGTCTTAGCTGGGTTAGGGTTTCTTGGCGATTAGTGTTCTCCCTCTTCTGAGGTCACTTACTTAAGTTTCTCCTTTATGGGCTCTACTGACCTTCACTTTGCACTCATAGAATTCTCCACTCTGCACTTCTTGTCTTATGGGATATTCTTCCACTATTCCTAGGGTATTTGTATCCAAGGCTTAAAGGGCTCACTTACATGTTTATTCGTGATTCTCTTTCTCACATTGTTACAATTCCAGTTTATCACGTTTCTATTCCATTTCTTATCTATTTCACTTGGAGGGGTTTTTCCAGATGTGTGACTTCCCGGCGACCTCCCAGTTCTCCCTTTTACTTCTGGGTTGGCAAGGAAACGTCACGAGGACTTGGATTCCTGTCTCCTCTGCTCTCCAGTGCCTGTGAACGCTCTGCCTCTAGCATTTCACACATGAGTTCAGACCACTTCTGAATGTTGCGGGCTCCACAGCTCTCCTTGGTTCCACCTCTCCCAGCTGTCAGGGGACTTCACCTGCTTATGGTTTCTCTCTCCATCACCTCTCCTCGGCGTGTCCTCCTTTTCCGGTTTCCTCATGTCAGTTAAATAGAGGTTTCTCTTTAAAGAAACAGATTCTCTTTCTTGTTCATGATGACATATTGTGGCGTGGTCTTCAGACAAATCTCTGAATTTCATGCTGTTTTTTATTTCTGATAGTCCTCACAGCAACAGGAGTCCTTGTCCCCAAAGGGGGATTCTCTCCTGGTAAGGTTCCATTTGGTTTGACCCCTAGAGAGTGTGTCACGGAACGGGCTCACCTCCCTAGCCTCACAGGAGGGGCTCCCACTTGGGGGAGAAGGGACAAATTCCGTGGATTCTTCACACCCTACAACCAGTTTCTTGTTCCGGCCTGGGATTTGAATTTGGTGTTCGCTTTTCTTATGGGCATTCTATTTTAGCCCAGCCTTTCTTGTTTGCTAAGATTACTCGCCCTCAAGGTGATTTTCCTGATCACCATCACTTCTGCTATTAAACCTCCCTTTTTGGTTTTATCAAAAGGGAAGGCGATGTTCGAGATTAAGGCAATTTTTCCTTCCGAAGGTGCTCTCTGCTTTTCATCTCTCTCAAAAGATCAGTCTGCCGGTCTTTTTTCTTCCGCCTCATCCTTACATGTCAATGGAATAATAAACAACTTGTATGTACTATGCAAACTATAAACAGGAAAGGAAAAGAGAAAATAGCAATGCTGGGAATGGGTTATTGTACATTCTTTAGACTGGGCTTCGTCTTCCCTGGGGAAGTCCGCAATGTCTCATCCATGTGTTGAATTTAATCCCTGCGATGTGATGTTCAGGAACATGGGTTGGAGAAATACCTACATTTTTGAATGAGGGGAACCAAAAACACAAGAAGGACAACTATGGCTAATAGTGCAAGGATGAGGATCAACAGAAACGAAGTACAAGGATCCATACTAAGAGGACCTAGTGTCCCAGTCCTAGTTGAAATTCAGTTTCAACTCTAAATAGCAGAGGTAAAGAGGTACCACATCTGGTGTGCTTCCTTCTGACCACCCAGTTTCTGGGTCTTTTAAGAACTTCGGTTTTAACCTGGTAGGCTTCTACTAGTGTTTAGGTATTGTTGTCCTATGATCTTTGGTCACGCTCCTTTGCACTGTAGTTGCAGATCACAGTACATGCCTACTAACGCAAACGTATCATCTCCCTATGCCTTTGCAAGGGTCAGGCAATTAACATTAATGGCTTGCACCTGAAACCAATTGCTCCACCTATCGAAGTACAGAAGGCTGCAGTAGGAGAAGGAAGAGGGAAGGAGCTGCAAGGCTGGCAGTAGTAGCAGTACTAGAAGAGCGCAAGACTGGCAATTCATGAGGAAGTGTGTTCACAGAAAGAATGCTGGAACGTGGAGACAGCAGATTTCACCTGCAAGTTTTGAGAGGGTCCTGTGGTCTCAAACCCTGCGTTGCCATGGCTGCACTGCGAAAGATGTGCTGAGAGTGGAGGTTTTTCCAGGTGCGCCTAGTGGCTGTAATTGCAGAGCCATCACTGTGCTGAAGCCCGGGGCCCTTAACAGAATGCAAGCAAAGGGACAGAGGAGTTAAGAGTTGGTGAGGCTGGACCGGAGACACCCGTGCTGCAGAAGGGTGGGGGTCCCAAATGTGCTCAAAGCCGTAGTAGAAGTGGAAGAAGTCGGGAAGGTGAAGCAGCCTGCACCCACAGTGTTCCTGGAGCCAGTGAGTGAGGCTCAGCATTCAGGTTCACTCAGAAAACCTTGCTGGTAACTGTTACTAGCTCTAAAGCCACTCACGTAAGAGAAGAAGCGAGTATAAACTGTTTGTCTTTATAAAAAGATATTACCAACAATGGAAATGTAGCATGCACACTCATAATGAAAGCCGCAGTGTTTACGTAAGAAGAAAAGCATTTCATTTTCCAATGTTGAACTATTACTGCTGCTGGAGTGGTTGCATGTCCATAATTAAAGAGAGAACGCCTGCTAAAATATTCTGAAAGAACCTAACGTTGACTTTCACAATTGTTACAAGTATATACGGTATCTAAAGTCGCGTCTGACCAATTGTGATTCCCGGCAGGAGTTAGAAAGCATCTCTGTGATATTACTCCGGAATTCAATCACTTGCAGCCCTTTAATGTTAAAGATCTTCCTTAAAGAGTGGTCACATGCACCCAAATCTGTTTTTCCTTTGAAGACTGAACCTTGTAGTATCAAGAACAATTATTCTTCAAACTCAGAAGTTGTTGTATTAACGAGATCAAGCATTACCCAAGCCAAGAGGTGAACCCTTTCTGTAGTAAAGCAAGTCCTGTTTAGATCTATCCACCTAATCTGCAAAGTTGTTAAAGGTCCAGTGTCTTCTGATACAATGTGACATTGTTACCTGAAGTTAGAAGTGTGGCAATACAGCTGCAGGGTAACTACTGGGACCAAGAAGGTGTGAATGAAGCTGGGGAAGGGAGCCAGGTGCTTGTAAAGAATATTGTGCAAATAATCTGTAATGCTGAGGCTGCTGAAGTTGAGAGAGTCAGTCTTGAGGCAGAAGCACATTATGCTTTGCTTGTGATAGTAAGGCAAAGAGGCTGCCCTTTTATTGGAGCATAGGAAAGAAGAGAGCCTTGCCTACAAGCATCCTGAAGGTTATACCAAATACAGTGCAGATGTCATAACTACTTGTGGAGTTGTAGAAGGGAGAGGTTATTAATCTATTCTTTGAAATGTGGCAAACCAATCTTGGAAAGAGGATATACAAGATTTCCATTGGTACTCTTTTCTTGGCTGGAATTGGAAGGGGATATTTTCACAGAAAGCTGAGGAACTGTTATCAGTGGATTTTTGTTTGATGAACTTCTGTTTCACTTTTAACTTGTAACAATTTGTTCAAGGCTTTCCTTTTTCCTTTGGAACATTTGGAACTATCTTGGGGGAAGGGATTTACCCAGGACAGGTGAAGGTCATCCAAATTACTGGTTATTTGTTGTTCACTCTATTATGTTGTTTATGGTTTCCTTTTAATGTTTTGTTGTTTAGTGTGAGGGCACGTTTGTTTATGTTAGGAGTTATTCCCGTAGCCTTCAGACTCAGTAGGGAATTCCCTGGTAGGAGGATTAGCAAGCATTTATTTGAAACCATTTTCTTTAAAAAAAAATGCATAATGTTGAGAAAAGCCCATGCAGTTGTCCGCCTCGCATTAGTGACCCCTCACACTATGCTGTAGCGAAGAAAGCCAGCCTGAGGGTGAAACACAGAAGCCTACACTGGAGCGCAGAGAAGGGAACATCTCCCTTCCAGGAGGAGCCTGCAGGCAGGACCTGGCAGAGAATGTGGTAGATGGAGGAAGAAATCCATAGCCCGCGGAATGCTGCCGAGTCCAGGAAGGCAGAGAGCCTAAGGAGCATTGAGCCGCCGAACCGAGGGAGGAGCGAGTTGGTGCCGGAGTGGCGCACCAGCATCCTGTCCGTCGAAGGCAGGAGGAACTGAAAGAGGAGAACGAACCGCGAAGACACAGTCGTGGTTCTGCAGCAAGTGGAGAAGCCACCTTCCCCGATGAGCACTGCCACGGCAGAACCGATATGCGCCAAATAGGAAAACACGAAAGGAGTGCCGTGAGGCACAGAGACAGCCCACAATGGGCTGACCCTCAGAATACCCTACAAGAGGCTGAGTGCAACCAGAGAATCAAACGACCTGAGAGGTCGGATAGACCATGAGGGGCGGAGTCACAGAACACTGCACATGGAGGTGAATGCTATACTGAATACAAATACCCTGAGAGACAGACCGACCAAAAGAGAGAGACAGACCAAAGGGGAGAGAGAGAGCAGAGAAATACAGGCCAAAGGAGCGAGGCAGACAGGCCAAAGGAGAGAGGCAGACAGACCAAAGGAGAGAGGCTGACAGACAGACAGACCCAGAGAGAAACATGCCACCAGAAGCAAATCGGAGTTGGAGCATACTTACTTAGGCAAAGATTGTTTGGTTTTTTTAGTGTTCGGGATAGAGCACAGGATAGAAAAGGTTTGGATAGAAGACAGAATTTTTGTGACGCGTCCCGAAAGGGAAAACCATCATAGCTAAAGGGATGATTGAGACCTTCTATTTAAAAAAAGTTGTTGAACCATGTCTTTTTGTTGATCTCCTACGTCTGACGTACCACAAGGGTCACACCAATCTGTCTTCTGACGTCTGTCCTCTGACTTTCTCACAGTAAACCTCTTGGCATGTTGACTACGTGGATTTATAATGAGATGTATGACGATCACTAGGGTGATATGTAATAATTTATACATGTGAAAAAGCTGTGTATATATAAGAAATTGGGTTTGTCTGTGTTTTTGTTTACAGAACTTTGCTCCTGATGAAGGGTAATATATCCCCGAAACGCAGAATTTTGTTAGAGACATTGGGCCTCATTACGAGTCCGGCGGTAACCGAAGCGGTAAAACCGCCTGGTTACCGCCGGACTCGTATTACCATTCCGCCTCCGTGATTCCGGGAATAACCGGGGTATTACAACCCCGGTTTTCCGGGAATCACAGAGGCGGAATGGTGTTAATCCCCATTCCCATTGAGTCCTATCGGACTCAATGGGAATGGGGATCATGGAAACACCGGCAGCATCTCGTAATGCTGCCAGTGTTTCCTCGTCCGCCTGCAGGCGGGCGATGTTAAACCCGCCAGGTCAAACCTAGCGGGAACATCACCTCCCGCCTGCAGGAGTCGGGATCAGGGGGTCCGGAAACAACGGTGGCGGCGGGTTTACCGCCACCGTTATTTCCAGACCGCCTGATTTGTAATGAGGCCCACTGTCTTGAATTTTGTCAATTTAAAACAAACATTTGGCTGGCATATCAGCATTAAGGTGTGCAGGGGATGGGAGTGTCCATAGATTGGACACTATACGTTTCATATTTTGTTACAGCTTCGTGTCAGGGCTAGTTTTCCTCGCCTGCACCCATACATTTACTGAATTATTGATTTATTTGTTGATACTTCATCACCTGATCAGGTATGCACTGATTGACATTGATTTACTTTATAAATAGTATCTCTGCTCTGCAGTGTGACACAATACATTGGAAGCACCCATAGGAATAGCATAAAATGTAATTTAAAAAAATGAATGACTTGACAGGTAAGCATGCAACGACCGTAGCCTGCTCATGTGAGGAGGCAAGTAGAATTCTTTCTTTAATTGGTCACGTAGAAAGAAATGCAGACAGCAACAGGGACCCAGACAAATTCATTTTGAAATTAGAGTGAGTGATTCGAAGGGAAATATCCCAGAAATTACATCTGACTACTTTGGTTTAGTACTACAGATCTCAGAAAATACTGAGGGGGTTTGAGGGTATATTTACAACCCATGTTGTGTAAAGCTAGCATAGAGTTTAAGAAGTGGGATCAAATTCTTAAGTGCTCCTTGGATTTGATGCTCCTCACTATTGAGGAACTTTCAAAATTCTTGTATATAACTGAGAAAGAAATGACTGAATTAAAAACACAATTGAGCTTGTTTAAAACTGATTTACAATTGACCTCAACTTTGGAGGATATCAATACGAAACTGGCTACCTACAAGTGTGATTTATTTATTTATTCGTATTTTTAAAGCGCACATCAGCCCTGGGGCATCATGGCGCTGTTACATGTATATGCATTGCTGGTTACAGGGGAAGGCTTAGTAGTTACATTGAGACTTAGCATAACGTTTCATCTTGGGGTTACATTAGTACATAGATTATATAATTGTGGCACATGAGCATATAACATGTGGGTGGCTGGATGAGGTAGGCTGAATAGTTAGGGTAAGGGAGGGTTATATGAAGAGTGTGGTTTTGAGGGATTTTCGGAAGGCAAGTAAGGAAGGTTCTGCTCTGAGTGCGTTGGGGAGTGCATTCCAGAGTTTAGGTGCAATGTGGGGAAAGCCAATACCGCTGGCGTTATCTCTTTTTATGGATGGTACGCAGAGTTGGTTGGCATGGTGGCTTCTTACAGGGCGGGTAGTGATGTTTCTGCATATGGTTTCTGATAGGTAGGATGGGGCTACTAGATTGATGCATTTGTGTGTGAGGGTGAGAATTTTGAAGTTGATCCTTTCCTTGACTGGGAGCCAGTGGGCTTTGCGTCTGGCCTGTGAGATATGGTCATTTTTGGGAATGTGTTGGGCTGTGTGGAGCGCGTTGTTTTGAGTTATTTGGAGTCTGTTAATGTTTTCTGTGGAGGTGCCTGCCAGGAGGGCATTGCAGTAATCGAGCTTGGCTCCTATTGTGGCTCTGGCTATGGATAAGCAGTTTTGAGAGGTCAAAAAGAGTTTTATAGCAGTTATAAGAGGCAGAGGAGATGGTGCTCACCTGTTTTGTCATTGAGAGAGTAGAATCTAAGTAGACTCCTTGGGTCTTGACCGATGTGGACACTGGTATGATAGTGTGGTCAATGGAGAAGTGAGTGTATTGGTTGTCTAGTTTGGAGAGAATTTCCTTGGGGCTCAGGATGATGATCTCTGTTTTATCCCTGTTTAAGCAAAGACCATTGATAGCCATCCAGGTTTGAATGGTGGTGTATATCTGGAGGAGGGTTTCAGCATCAAGGTTGTGTTTTCCAGTGAGTGGGAGTAGGACTTGGATGTTGTCGGCATAGTTGGTGTATTCTATGCCGTGCGCATCCAGCATGTCAAATAGTGGTGTGGTGAAAAGGTTATAGAGGGTAGGGGCAGTGCAGGAGCCTTGGGGTACTCCACAGTTGATGGTGGTGGGGGCAGCGTTGGCTAGGTCAGAGTAGACCTTCATGATTCTTCCTTCTTGGAAGGAAATTATCCACGAGGTGGCTTTGTCGGAGAAGTGGGCAGCATTAGAGGTGGGAGGTGAGGATATTGTGGTCCACAAGATCAAACGCTGCTGAGAGATCAAGGAGGAGCAAGAGGGCTAGTTTACCAGTGTCCATTATTTTAGTGATTTGCTTTTTAAGATCTAAGAGTGCAGTTTCTGTGCCATGGCCTTTACGGAAGCCTGATTGTCTTTTTCCTGGGATGGCATTGGATTCCAGGTATTGTTGGATTTGGATGTCAGCGTCTTTATCAAGTATTTTGAGGAGGAATGGAACGATGGTTATAGGGCGGTAGTTTTTGGGACTGGCAGGGTGAAGGGTGTTTTTGTTTATGAGAGGGCGTACCCAAGCTTCTTTAAGGCTTTGTGGTACGATTCCAGTGGAGAAGGATGCATTGATGGATGCTGTGATGATTGCTCTGAGTCTGCACATTCTTTAATGATGGTAGTTGGACAGATGTCCCCTTTGCAAGTGGAAGGTTTGATATGTTTGAGTAGGTTGGTGACTTCAGCCTCAGTAACGTCTCTGAAGACAAAGGGGGGGTATTTGAGCTGGAAGTTTAGGTTGGTGGGGCACATGAGGGGTGTCCTGATTGGGTAGAGATTTGCGCTGGGCATTTATTTTTTCTTGTAGCATTTTTACTTTGCTGATGAGGGCGTCCTGAATGGTAGAGCACCAGGCTTTGTCTTTGGTGATTTCGTCTGGGGTATTAACCGGGGAAGTAAGATCTCTAAAGATGGAGAAGATTTCTCTAGATTTAGAGTAAGCTTTAGAGATTCTTTGGTTGTATGATTCTGATTTGGCAAGAAAAATGGCTTTTTTGTATGTGGCTGAGATTTTTTTAAATTCATTTAGCGAGGATTGATTGGGCGATGATTGCCACTTTGCTAATGCTTGCTGCTTGTTAATACGAAGCACAGATAGTTCTTCCGTGAACCAGAAGTTAGAGTGCAGTGATTGTTTTCTCTTTTTTGTCTTCAAGGGGAGCTATGGATTCGATAGCTTGGGTGAGCACCTGTGCGTAGGTGTTAGCCAGAGAGATGGGATTGTTGTTAAATGGTGGTTTAAGTTCAGGTATATCGAGAAGCGGTGCAAGGTTGATTTTGTTTAGTTTTTAGAGCTTCTGGCTTTGGCGAGTGGGGCATGCGAAAGTACCTTTGTGACTAGGAGTGTTGGGAATGGCAAATTGGATGAGGTGGTGGTCTGTCCATGGGAGGGCTGAGATGTTGATACTAGATATGGCGCAGTTGTGGTCAGCGATCCAGTCGATGGAGCAGCCTTTGCAATGTGTAGGTGCATTAATTTTATGTTCGAACCCCATTTGGGAGAGTGCTTTGGCTAGAGAGGCAGCTGCTTTGTCCTTGGAGTCAAGTAAGCCTAGGTTAAAATCACTGAGAAGGATGGTTTTGGTAGAGTTTTTTAGGTTATTCCCTAAAATTTGAATGAGTTGCTTTTGGTAGTCTGGTGGTGAGCCAGGTGGCCTGTAGGTGATTATGATGTTTATTGTACAGTTGGGGGATAGAGAGAGCTTGGCAGTGAGGAGGTCTGCATTGTTATTCCAGGGTTGGTTACCTGGTCTGACGGAAAGGGTATCTTTGAAGATGAGGGCTACACCTCCACCTTTAGATGTCTTACGGTCCTGTCTCATGATAGAATAGCCTTGTGGGAGAGCGAGGATGCTTTGTGAAGCCATGTTTCAGAGATAGCTAGTAGGTCAAGTTTAAAGGTGGTGATAAGGTCATTGATCTCCAGTGTATGTGCTGGGAGAGAACGGGCGTTAATAAGCGCGCATTTCAGTTCTGTGTGGGATGGTGTGAGTGGTCGTTGAGTGTGAGTGTATAGGTTTGGGTCGGGGGGTGTGGGCCGTGTGCAATTGTGAGGATTTAAGGGATTCGGGCTAGGTGCAGTGCTGGTGGTGTTTATACGAGTTGTGTTGTGTGGGAAGTGAGTGTGTGGCCAGTGTTGGTGTGCGAGAGCTGAGTGTGTTGTTTCTTTGGTAGTTAGTGGGTGGGATGCTGCGGTGAGTGATGTGTAGCTTGGTGCAAGCTCTGAGCCTGCAAACCCTATGAGTGAGGAGGGGTTGGTCTTGGGTATTGATGGTGTTAGGCGTGGTGCTTCGTAGTGGGAATAATGTGATGAGATTGTGGTCTAGTGTTGGTGCTAGGTCTACGTGAGTGAGTGACATGCTGCAGATGGAGCAGAGTGTGAGGAGAAAGGTGGCTAGGCGAGTGAGGTGAAGTGAGGTGTGCTGGGGCGGTGGTGCTGTCAGGCAGGACACATGAAGATACATTTGTGCTGGAGAGTGATAGTGTAGTGTGTAGATGCAGTTCTATCTATGCCAGTTTACTATATATTGATCAGATAGGCTTTCCACCAAAGACAGTGTGGGGGGGGGCAGGTAGACTTACAGTAGTTACTCCAACATAGATATGGTAGATAGTTCAGGTTCAAGCTAACTTATTGAGACTAGGCTGGTTCTACATAAAAAACAGTGCAGTTAGGCATATCAATTCACAGTGGGCTAGTCCACTTGGTGAGGTCACTCAGGTAAGTACTAGTTAGGCTAGTACAGATAGGCACTCAGAATAGGTCATTCACAGTTGGTTAGTGCAGATAGGCACTCCATAGGCAATTCACAGTTAGGCTAGTGCAGATAGGCACTCAGAATAGGCAATTCATAATTAGGCTAGTACAGATAGGCACTCAGAATAGGCAATTCACAGTTAGGCTAGTGCAGATAAGCACTCGGAATAGGCAATTCACAGTTAGGCTAGTGCAGATAGCCACTCATAATAGGCAATTCACAGTTAGGCTAGTACATGTAGGTATTCAGAGATAGGCTAGTTCCGCATAGTAACAGAGCAATTAGATTTGTGGAGTGGCTAATCCCAAGTATGGCCAGGTCAAAAGATCATATGGTCATATACTTTTAATGTCTTGTACAGTGGCCTTGGGTGGTAGCAGGAGGTGACTGTTTTTTTTAAAGCAGTGTACTTGTAGAGCACGTATGAGGCAAGTGTCAAGTATCAGAACAGATTACATGTTTTTTGTGAGAGCACAGTGGCATCACTTTGAGTTACTGGTTTTGGAGAGTTGGCTGGATTGTTGGGTGCCGTGGGGTGAAGTATGCTATTGCCGGCTGGGTGGTACCACAGAGTATGCGAAGAGCAAAGATGTTAGGTCTTGCTGCGTGGACTTGTAGGTGGCTAGACACAGTGCACAGAGATATCTGAGCAGGATGGCTGTGTTAACCTAGTTATTACATATGGATTCAGTATGTTTGGCATATGAATGCTTCATTAGGGGGTTGCATATTGATAGCTACTTACAGAGACAGCAAGGACGGCAGCCTTGATATTGTATTGTATTGTATTGTTTATTTATCTATAGAGGGCACTGGGTCACCAGGCATCTGGGCGCTTACAAAGATTGTGGTTGCGGTTACACTTTCATTTACAATTACACAACGAGCAGGAGGGATATATCCTAGAAAAGCAGAGTGCATGGAAAGTTAGCAGTTACAGTATAAGTTACCGGAATATATGCAGACTTCAAGTGGGTGCTATAATATACATAAAGACAAATCATGGCTGAGGTACGGGTAGGTGCTGACAAATGCATCTATGTGCATCTCATACAGAGCATGGCTGGGGAGGCCGAAGGTCATTCGAGTGTAGCCAAAGTTTAGTGCTGGCCTTAAAGGTGGGGATGGATGGTGAGGAATAGAACAAAGAAAGAACAAAGAGGATATAGAACAAAGAAAGTTAAGAAAATTCAAATGGGATACTTTCGACTACAACCACTTATCCAAGGTATCCCCACATACTCCTACATCCCGCCCCCTTTCCTCGTTACTGTATGGGCATCCCTCGCTAGGGACGGGAGACGGAACCTTTTTCACCTGAAAAAATCTTCCCCTTTAACTTTAGAGGCGTGCAGGGGCGCGGCCCTGGCAGCATGTACTCCCCTGACTCCACCCACTGGCGCCACTACCCAGTCCTCTTTTCCGCATCAACTGGAGCGGACCACTTTCACCAACGCTCCTGGGTTTGGCTTTGGCCTTGTAATTCCACACGCTCTTCCCCGGGTACTGTATTTTGTCTTTAGTCTTTTGTCTTTAATCAGGTAATCGGTCCTCTGGCGCCACGCTCTTCCCCGGCACATGTCGACGTCTTTGGGCTTCAGCAGGTGTCCAGCCTGTGAAGGGCTCTTCCCTACGTCCGACCCCCACAATCTTTGCCTCTGCTGCCTTGGCCCCGATCACGACTGGGAAGGTTGTTCCACGTGTGATGCGCTTACACTGCATGCTCACAAGAGCAGGTTAGCTTGGTGGAGGGAGCTCTTCGAGCGATCGCCTCCAGAGGACTTGAAGGACTTCGTCAAGCACAAGTCAAGGCTCAAGGTACGGCCACTTTTTTCATCTGCACCCCGCAAGGGCAACTTCTTCCCAAGGAAATGTCGGAGCGGGAGGGACCATTCAGGTTCTAACACCAGCACAGGTACCGAGGCTGCTTCAGCTACCGTCCGCCAGGCTGAGGGGTTGCTAGATCCTGCCAGTGACGTCGCTGAGGGACCGCAAGGTTCTTTTACCGGGTGTCCACCCGAGGGGCTACGACCTAGTACCGGACAAATGCCTGAGGGGGCGCCTGTACGCAGCACTACCAGCAACACAGCCAAGGGCACAACGTCTACCAGGCCTCATCCTCACGTGCAGGGTAGGCCTCAAGCTCCACCGCCAAGAGTCCTGGAGGAGGCCGGGCCCAGTGCAGCAAGCACCACGGTGTAAGCACATGGCATGCAGCCTGACAAAATGGCCACCGCACCAGACAAAATGGCTGCTCGTCAGATACCGCCCCCTGGTGCAGAGCAGGTGGGGGAACGGGTTTCGAGGTGGGACTGGTCTTCACCAGGTATGTGGCCTATGGCATATCCTTCAGCGATGCAGGGCAGATACACCCTGCAGGCAGCAAGGCAGAGTATGCCCAGACCTCAGCAACCTCTGGTCCCTACTCCTGCGCCACCTAGCGCCTCACTAGCTTGTGAGGACAGGTTTTTCGACAAATTCCTCATGCTTCTGAGATCCCCTCAGATGGGCACCATCCTTCGGGATGTGATCGGGGACATGCTACCTCCTGTCCCGCCACCTTCACCCATAGTTATTCCTCCTATGTCTCCAATGCCTCATGCCCCTGCACAGCCTTTACTGCTGCACCGACTCCCATGGTTCCGGCTCCTCTGCCTCCTGCATCCCCATCGGTTCCATACCAGCCTCCGGCTCCAGTTGCCACACCTCAGCCTGTGGCGCCCAGTACTCCTCCATCTGTCCCAGACTAGCAGGACAGTGCCTCAACACCAAGTACAGGCAATTGGAATGGGATACACTCTTGCGGTCGGCACACTCTCATCCGCACTCTTCAGTGATTGCTGCGCCCTCCATCTACTCTAGGCCTCAGTCTTCCTCAGCCACCTCGTCCTTAGCTCTGCTAGGCAAGGAGGAGAAGATCTTGGAGGCATATGGAAAGAAGGTCTATTCCAACGCCTCACTGCACTTTCATCCGTCTAATGCGGACTTCATGCTCGCAGCCATTAACCAGAGGCTTTGGTGGGAAATAGCCGACTTCCTTCTGGAACTTCCGGTACGCAGTCAGGCGTGCTTCAAGGTGGGGCTGGCAGAAGCAAAGTTGGTGGCCCAAAACATCATGGAGTCCACAGCGGCGCATATAGACACCTCAGGCCATGCTATCTGCATCGCTTCGGACATGAGAAGGAGGGCCTGCCTACGGGCTACCAAATTCAACCCCCGGACATCCAAGAGTGCATATTGGACCTTCCATTCGTAGCGACCTCTTACATTCCACCACCAATGAGGAACTTGAAATGAAGAACAGTTCCCAGACTGCAAAATCCTTATCTATCCTCATGAAGTCCATGCCCAAGACGTACAGCCAGACGCACCAGCGTTCCGACAAGGGACAGGTCTTCAGTGGGTTCTGGGGCTTACAGGAACGAAGGTCCCGGCAGCCAGACCAATCTCCAAGTCAGCACTGCTGCAAACAGCACAAGGCGGGGAATAAGGGCTTCTTTCAGTCCCCCTCTTTAGCCCCAGCCTCAGTGAAAAAAAAGGCATGACATTCCCCTCTGGATCCACATGCCTCCGGTGGGGGGCAGGCTTGCCCCTCACACACAGTATTGGTGTGCAAGGTTTGCGGACCCCTAAATCCTATCAGTCGTGTCCACGGGCTACTGTCTACCGGTCCCTCCCTCCCTCTCCTCTCCCCTCCCCTCCTGCAGATTGGGACAACAACTCTGTTGGCGGAAATTTCGATCGCTCATAAGAGAGCCAGGCAGTGGAAGAAGTCCCAGCCTCCCAGCGGGGTATGGGCTTCTACTCCAGGATTTTCACCATACACAAGAAGAACCATTATTGGACCGTTCCACCCTGAACCTTTCCCTCCCTCTTCAAAAGTTCAAGATGGTTACCCCATCGCTTATTGCGGAGACACTGTGCAGGGGAGACTGGATGTGTTCCCTGGATCTGAAGGACGCATACTTGCACGTCCCGATTTGCAGCCTCATCGGTCCTTCCTGAGGTTCAGGATCATGGGCTTCCATTTCCAATACAAGGTTCTACCCCTTGACCTCCATTCAGTCCCCAGGGTCTGTTAGGCAGAAACCTGAGCAGTTCCCTTAGGGACCACTGCAAAAGATTTAGGACTACAGGTGGTTGGCAGTAAACCCAATTGGTAGCAGTCTGTACCACCCAGATTTACCTGGTAGCTGTGGCTGAGCAGTCAGACTTCTCTCAGGAAGAGTTAGGCAGTATATAGAGTATACACAATAGGTACAGAGATACAGTAGCACAAACAAACACTGACCAGAGCTTTGGTGTAAAAGTATATAATTATTTATTTAAAGACACACTTGTAAATTACACTAGCACACAAGAGGTATGTAAATTCAACACACAGTCACTATTATAGATATACACCCCTAATTACTTATTAGACACGTCTTAATGAGAAACACCACTTATTTTCAGACAGAGGTGAGCGGTTAGCATAAGATGGCACTCTAATAAGTTATTAAAAAAGGGAGGGGAAAAAGGCAGAGTTATGAAGCACACAAATTTCAATACTTTTCAAAGAACCACAGAGAGGCAGGTTAGGCAAAGTCTACTGGAGAGCAAGGAAGTTTAAATGCCAGGCCCACTCTTAGAGAGAGCAAGCGAAATGTGTCCAGGATCACACAGTGGGGTTATGCCAAAAGAGTCTTTGTAGAAAGTTCACAAAAGATTGAGATCAAGTCAGGAAAAGTTAGTTAACAGGTCCCAGGCTAACCCAGGTTAGAAAGTCGAGGATTTACTGTCACCCCGAACGATCTGTTGCAAGGGAAGCCAGGCAGGACACAGTATCTGAAAATGGGAAGAATGCTCCAGCGGGGGCAGTTGTTCCTGGCAGCGGGTGCAAGTCAGTGTTTCGTCCAGAGGAAGAGGAGGTCTCGACGTGGAGGAAAGCTGAAGGTCGATTCACTGCCAGAGAAGAAACCAGCTGCAGAGTTTCTTGGTTACAAGGTACCACCCTTTTCTTCGCGGTAGTGGTAAACCGTGGTATTCCGGTTGCCGGGATGCTTGGCACGGGCAAGGCGGCCACGAGATGGTCCAGGAAGGCGAAAAGACGGGCAAACTGGTTATCCCCACCAGTCAAAGGAAGAAGCCTCTCCGGACTGGAGATCTCCTCTGTCGTCGGGAAAAGTGGTGAGACGGTTCAGCAGGGCTCCACCGGTGGTGTCGTTGTTGCAGGTCGGCTCGGCTTCTCCCTCCTCGGATTCTTTAGGTCCTGTGGCGACTTCTGAAGTTCCAGTCCCCAAAACCCTGCTTTTATGCAGAGAACCCCCATTCATTCAGCCTAGCTGTCACTCAAACATGCTAAGTGGTGAGCCGGGCGGCTCACCACTTGGGCCAATCACACAAGAGTGCGACTTGAGTTGCCGAGGCAACTCAGTCCAGGGTGCCTAAACCCCCTCCCACACCCCATGTGGTACCCAGACAGAGTGGCACCACTTTTGGAGGCTTGGCAAAAAATACCAACCGGTGAATTTATATTAATTTAATAAACCGGCGGTATGTTTGAGGCTATATTAAAAAGTGTATTACAAAGGTAGCGGGCGCCCCTCTCTCGCAAGAACAGACATGATAACCTGTTCAGTGGTTATTAACCACTTGAGAGTTCGCAGCCACTGCTTTTACTCACTGTGCCTTTCACAGATGGGAAATATCCATTTGCATATCAGTCTTTGTCCTGCCCAGGGGCAGTCCAGCACCGAAATACAATGGCAATTCCAATCTGAACGAGAGTACCACCAGCAAACCCATACACGTGTTTCACCCTTGTTGGGGATCATCAGTGAGGTGAAGCTGATGCCTCTCTAAGCACAGTGAGAGGGAGACCACGTCTGGTTGCCCCCAGGAGACCTAGGGTTACCAATCCCAGGTTCCTTAACAAATAGTATTACAAAGGTAGCCATTGTATTTGGAGTTGCCATTGTATTTCGGTGCTGGACTGCCCCTGGGCAGGACAAAGACTGATATGCAAATGGATATTTCCCATCTGTGAAAGGCACAGTGAGTAAAAGCAGTGGCTGCGAACTCTCAAGTGGTTAATAACCACTGAACAGGTTATCATGTCTGTTCTTGCGAGAGAGGGGCGCCCGCTACCTTTGTATAACTATTTTTTAAGGAACCTGGGATTGGTAACCCTAGGTCTCCTGGGGGCAACCAGACGTGGTCTCCCTCTTACTGTGCTTAGAGAGGCATCAGCTTCACCTCACTGATGATCCCCAACAAGGGTGAAACACGTGTATGGGGTTGCTGGTGGTACTCTCGTTCAGATTGGAGTTGCCATTGTATTTCGGTGCTGGACTGCCCCTGGGCAGGACAAAGACTGATATGCAAATGGATATTTCCCATCTGTGAAAGGCACAGTGAGTAAAAGCAGTGGCTGCGAACTCTCAAGTGGTTAATAACCACTGAACAGGTTATCATGTCTGTTCTTGCGAGAGAGGGGCGCCCGCTACCTTTGTATAACTATTTTTTAAGGAACCTGGGATTGGTAACCCTAGGTCTCCTGGGGGCAACCAGACGTGGTCTCCCTCTTACTGTGCTTAGAGAGGCATCAGCTTCACCTCACTGATGATCCCCAACAAGGGTGAAACACGTGTATGGGGTTGCTGGTGGTACTCTCGTTCAGATTGGAGTTGCCATTGTATTTCGGTGCTGGACTGCCCCTGGGCAGGACAAAGACTGATATGCAAATGGATATTTCCCATCTGTGAAAGGCACAGTGAGTAAAAGCAGTGGCTGCGAACTCTCAAGTGGTTAATAACCACTGAACAGGTTATCATGTCTGTTCTTGCGAGAGAGGGGCGCCCGCTACCTTTGTATAACTATTTTTTAAGGAACCTGGGATTGGTAACCCTAGGTCTCCTGGGGGCAACCAGACGTGGTCTCCCTCTTACTGTGCTTAGAGAGGCATCAGCTTCACCTCACTGATGATCCCCAACAAGGGTGAAACACGTGTATGGGGTTGCTGGTGGTACTCTCGTTCAGATTGGAGTTGCCATTGTATTTCGGTGCTGGACTGCCCCTGGGCAGGACAAAGACTGATATGCAAATGGATATTTCCCATCTGTGAAAGGCACAGTGAGTAAAAGCAGTGACTGCGAACTCTCAAGTGGTTAATAACCACTGAACAGGTTATCATATCTGTTCTTGCGAGAGAGGGGCGCCCGCTACCTTTGTATAACTATTTTTTAAGGAACCTGGGATTGGTAACCCTAGGTCTCCTGGGGGCAACCAGACGTGGTCTCCCTCTTACTGTGCTTAGAGAGGCATCAGCTTCACCTCACTGATGATCCCCAACAAGGGTGAAACATGTGTATGGGGTTGCTGGTGGTACTCTCGTTCAGATTGGAGTTGCCATTGTATTTCGGTGCTGGACTGCCCCTGGGCAGGACAAAGACTGATATGCAAATGGATATTTCCCATCTGTGAAAGGCACAGTGAGTAAAAGCAGTGGCTGCGAACTCTCAAGTGGTTAATAACCACTGAACAGGTTATCATGTCTGTTCTTGCGAGAGAGGGGCGCCCGCTACCTTTGTATAACTATTTTTTAAGGAACCTGGGATTGGTAACCCTAGGTCTCCTGGGGGCAACCAGACGTGGTCTCCCTCTTACTGTGCTTAGAGAGGCATCAGCTTCACCTCACTGATGATCCCCAACAAGGGTGAAACATGTGTATGGGGTTGCTGGTGGTACTCTCGTTCAGATTGGAGTTGCCATTGTATTTCGGTGCTGGACTGCCCCTGGGCAGGACAAAGACTGATATGCAAATGGATATTTCCCATCTGTGAAAGGCACAGTGAGTAAAAGCAGTGGCTGCGAACTCTCAAGTGGTTAATAACCACTGAACAGGTTATCATGTCTGTTCTTGCGAGAGAGGGGCTCCCGCTACCTTTGTATAACTATATTAAAAAGTGGTAGCCTCGAACAATGGGAAAATCCCATAGGAATATATTTACGGTCGAATATAAAAAGTATTATCCACTGCCACCAGCCACAACTCGGTCGGGGAGGACTGGACAGTGCCCCCTCGAACAACAGACCCTGGGGCAATCGAATTGCCCCGACCAGTACGTCCCCAATAGGATGTTTTTTATTGGTTCTGTTCACAATTTGAGACTAGTAAAGCCAATGGTGACTTTACATGCCCTGGGAGACAGTAGTCAGTCCCAGGGTATGGAGTCTATCTTTGGGGGTCGCTACGACACCCCTGGGTTACGGCACACAGGGTGCTGTGTAACCCATATACCAAAACACATGAAGCCCTATGGGGTAAAGGACCCCATAGCCCATAAAACACATACAAAGTCAAAGGAACACCTCAAATCATGTCTAAGAGTGGGAGGAAAAGAGTCTCACTCTTAGCAGGAGAAAAAAATAAACCCCAAAAATCCAGCAAAGCTGCTGGGGGACTCACTAGGTTTGGGAAATTAGCCTTTACAGAGAATTCTCCCTAACAGGGTCTTTACCAGGCTTATGAATGCAGTGGCAGCCCTTCTCAACACCCAAGGTCACCATGTCTTTCCATACCTAGATGACTGGCTCGTCAGGGTGAGATCCCCGCAGGCGGTCCATCACACCTCCTCCGCCCTCATGAATACGCTACACAAATTGGGATTCTCCATCAATCACTTGAAGTCACAGCTACACTCAGAGTTTGGCGTTCCTGAGCCTCATCTGGGACACAAGCTCCGAGAGAGTTTTTCCCTCGGAGGACAAGATCACAGCCATTAGAAGATTACAGGTGTACTTCGCAGCCTCATAGAGTCAGAAGCGGGGTTCCCAGGCATCAGCATTACTCCTTTTCTCCACCAGGACCTTATCTGGTGGAAAACGGACTGCAACTTGAGGATAGGCAGACCCTTCTGGCAACCAGCACCACAGCTTACCATCACCACAGATTCTTCCTTCGAGGGCTGGGGGGCTACCCTGGACAACCACAGCGTCCATGGAGTTTGGTCTCTTCAGGAACAGGTGGTCATATCAATTGGCTAGAGCTGAAGGCGATCTGGCTTGCTCTCGTAGCCTTTCTGCCACTTATCAGTGGCAAGATGATCCTCATTCAAACGTACAACTCCACAAGCATGTATTACATCAACAAGCAAGGTGGCACCAGGTCTCCTCTCCTCTGTAGCCTGGCAGTCTGCATTTGGGAGTGGGATCTGTGGAGCAACATTCACTTGATGGCAATCCACCTTCCAGGGAAGTCCAGCCTGGAAGCGGACAGGCTCAGCAGGTTGGGTGTGGACAGTTACAAATGACAATTGAACGATCAGGTCCTTCAGGGGATCTTCAGCAGATGGGGGAATCCCCAGGTGGATCTCTTCACCACCTGGTTCAACAGAAAGTGCCCTCAGTTTGCGTCCTGGCAGGGACAGGGCATAGGCTCCTTAAGCGATGCGTTACAGTGTAACAGCATAAACGCATATGCATTGCCTCCCACTCCTCGTACAAAGGGTGATCTGCAAGATAATAGAGTCCCGACACCTCAGTATCATCCTGATAGCTCCGTGGTGGCCGGCGAGACCATGGCTCAGCCTTTCGGATCAACCTCCGATTCACCTTCCATTGGGCCCAGCTCTTCTACTATCCCAGCACGGGGGCACGGTCAACCACCACGCCCTTAGAAGTTAGCCCTCGTAGTGTGGTTCCTGAACAGGTCACATTGAAGCATCTGCGTCCTTCGCAGGCTAACCTAGACATCATACAGGGTGCGAGGAGCAGAGCGATGCTACTAAGATCCAGTACAAAGCAAGTGGTCTAGGTTTTGCCACTGGGCTGAGTCTAAGGAGGTTGATCCTCTTACTTGCATGTTGGATGGCATGCTATCCTCCTCTGTGCACCTCGCCCACTCTGGGTGCAAATAGACACCTGCTGCACCTATCTGATGCTCATCGGAGCCTATCGGAACATCGGAGGAGGACGTTTTCTCTTCCTCCAACCCAGTGGTTAAAAGAAATTTGGTGGGGGGGGGGGGGTGCTGTTGAGCAGCCTAGAAAATGGCTGCCTAGCCCGAGTGCTCCGTGCATCGCCAACGCAAATCCGGCATCATCAGCAGTGTCTTTCTTCATTGCCCAGCCTGATACATTGCAGAGTGCAGCAGAGAATCCGGGACACGTCTGCTCCCAATCTGGGCGAAAATCGGAGCTTCAGAGCCCGAATACTGTCTACTGCCATCCGACAGTGTGCGCGGCCTGTTCAGCCTTTGATTCGTGGGGCCGCCTACCATCAGACCCAGTGCCGGGACTGACCGCTGCAGCGCTGCGGCGTTCGCAGAAGCTAGAGGCCCCCACTACGCCTATTGATTGCCTTGCAGGTTGTTCCACCCCCTCCGCTGCCAGCGTGAGTAGATCTGGTCCGCCTGGGCCAGTGGTGGGACCACACGAGACGGGAACGCCGGGCGGCCTGCGCCGCGGAGGCCCCGTCGCCAACGGACTGCCTGGACCCTTAGACACTGCAGCCTGCAGTGCCCGGTGAGTTGCTGGTCCTGGCGCCCGAAGAGGGGCTGCACCGGACGCACTGGCCCCGAGACGACCTTGTTTCTCCAGCATGAACACCAGACTACGGGAGCAAGGCGCTGCGGCTAGCCACCAGACCACTCCATTGAAATTGCTGCTGCGCCCCTGTGTGGCTGAGGACCAGTGAACGCTCCCTTGCGCTGCGGGCAGGAGTGGGCCAGCAACTGACACAGGTGAGGAGTTGGTGGGTGTCCGCGTCCTGGACTGGAGGGGCCCAGGGTCACCAGCCCCCGCTCTCATCCACTGAGACATCCCTCACCCCTCCCACCCCCCACTGAAGCACATAACACCACTGTGAGACTGCTGCCACCGGTGGTGGGGCCCACCACCGCCATCCACTAACACCAGGGGCTGTGCTGCAACCCAGTCAAACATATTGGTATTCTTATAACATATGTGTACTGTTTATTGATCCAGTGTGTGCCTTACCACCTGGGCTGTAACCAGTCGCCCTCTGGATAATGTCATATCTGATCTGGAGGGACGGGGGGACGCCTGTCGACGCGCCAACCTGTGACTAATTCTCATGTTATCTTGGTTGATTGGAGATGTTGGACCATGCTTATCAACGTTTGTGAGTGCATACCTTAGAAATATAAATCTGTATCCTAGAGATGCAAACCGCTGACTTATGTATCAGTATTGGTACTTCATTGCTCCTACTTAGTTGACTGCACGGCAACAGTGCACCCCACTGCAGTTGCAACGGTTGTTCTAGAGTGTTTGCTGGGTATTGGCCCCTGTTGGGCCTACAATGCGGTTGGACCATGTTGGGGTGGGTCCGCTGTCATCTGGTTGCAGGGATCTGTTGACATTTGTGGGAGGAGGAGGGTGGGGACACTACCAGTGGTTATTGGGTGGTGAGGGGATGGGGGGACATGTTTGTTGAGTTTACACTGAAAATAGCAGAGGCGAAACAGCATTGCATGACGTGAAGGGGCGTTGTGGTGGAGACAATCCTATCTGGAGACACACATCTATCCACACTTGCTGGGATGTACCCTAGACCTGTGAAATGCCCACAAAAATAATGTCCTGGAATGTCCGAGGCTTAAGTAATTAAACCAAGGCTTGCAAGATTACTGCTTACGCTCAAAGACATGGCGCAAAGATACTCATGCTGCAAGAAACACATGCTCGGTGTCGCTTAGCCACGAGTATTGTGCCATCCTGGGGGCCTAACAGATTCAACACAACCTATTCTACACAGGCCAGGGGTGTTCTGACTTTGGTTCACAAATCTATTAAATTCACACTTCTAAAAAACTATACAGACCCTGAGGGCAGATACGTCGTACTGTAATATACGTTGGTAGGCAGGGAATAACTTTTGGTGAACAGCTATGGCCCCAATATCGAATCCCCTGACTTTTTTGATGTTATCGCCTCAATTCTACTGGGCTATGCGGGTATCCAGATCATCTGGGGGTGGGGGGGTTATGAACCTAATTCTTGGTGTTAACTTAGACAGATCCGGGTTGGCACCCAGTACACTGTCGCGTGCGGCAGTGTAAACTGCATACACACAGTGCAACTCTTGGTATCCATGACATCTGGAGAGCTCTCCGCCCCCGGCTACGTGAATATACTTACTACTCGACCGTACACGATAGCTTATCCAGAATCAATCTCTTCTTGTTATCTAGTGAACTACTAGGAAAGACGGGGGAGGCCCAGATACCAACTTGCACGTTATCTGACCATGCTCCAGTTACACTGTCAAGCTTGGATCGCCTGAGCCCACATGTAGCACATGGCGTTTCAGATCCTCAGCCCTCCTGGACATAGTATTTAAGGCTGACATACTGGCAGACATTGAGACCTTCTTTGAGTGTAACTCCTCTCGGGACACCACCTCTGGTATCCGTTGGGATGCGTTCAAAGTGTACATTAGAGGGATGTCCATATCAAGAGAGGCATGCGTATTGAAAACTATAAGGAATGATCTTAATCACTCTCAATATGAGCTATGAGAACTAGAACTGAACTGCACACTGTTAGGGAGAATTCTCATAAATGGCTAATTTCCCTTACCTACTGAGTCCCTCAGCAGCTTTGCTGGATTTCTAGGAATTTGTTTTTCACCTGGTAAGAGTGTGAGCCTTTTTCCCACTCTTACATGTGTTTTGCTTTGTGTGTTTTCACTTTGTGTGATCTTGAGCACTGGAGCCTGACCTACTCCATGGCCTCATATTTTCACGTGTGTTACACAGCACCTTCAGTGCAGTGACACAGGGATGTCTTTGAGACTTCCCACTGACTCCATTTTCTGGGGCTGACTACTGTCCCACAGAAAAGGGGTTAAGTTGCCATTAACTTTACATTAGTCACTTTAAACCACAGACCCAGTACACCCCATCTTACATGGAGTATTGGAAAGGCTTAACTCTTATACCTTTTTTTCTGTACCTCTTGGAGCATTGTTTCGCTCCCTTTACTTAAGACTTGGCTGGTGGCAGTGGTATCTACCGTAACTTTTCTACTGCGATTATCTTATATGAACGTGGTAATGTTTTAGGCTATTATATTAGCCTCAAACATAAACCTGCTTGACCAAATACATTTTATTTTGACTCCGGCTGGGTTTATTCACCATTTCTTTTTGTTAAATTCTTTCTCTTGTTTTTCTCTGCGCGCCAAACCAGGGATGACTCCTTTGTTCGCTGTCTTTTCGCGGGTTTCTGCACAGAAGCCCTCCTTAAGGTGCCTGAAAGTCTAGGTAGGCAGGATGTGAGGGAGGGATCTTAGGACCCCTGCCATGGGTTCCCTTGGTAACCCAAATCACACTCCTGTTTGATTGGCTGAGGGGACTGTCCTCGCCTGGACAGCCACCCTGCTGTGTGATTGACAGCCAGGCTGAATGGGGGAAAACTGCATAAAAAGCAGGTCTGTGGGACTGGAAAGACAGAGTTGCCACTGGAACGAAAGAACAAACAAGGAACTGGCAGAAGAGGACCCCTACAACGACTGAACCGCCCGCTGAAGCCCTGCTGCAGGCCCGAATCTCCACAATCCGACGACGGAGAAGATCCTCCAGGAAACTTCTTCCCTTGAGTTGGTGGGACCAACCAGTTCATCCAAACTGCAAGCTAGGACCCCTCCTCTGGTCGAATTCGCTGTACAGAGCTACAGTGGGCCGGATAGCCAGGAAGGTCGGACCCTGCTTGGGTTTTAAGGAGCGCACCTTTTATTCGTTGCTTTGCGCTGTTGCTGGTTTCTTCCCTGGGTGTAGTGCAGGACCCTCCAGTCTTCCTACTTCTTGTCAGTCCAACAGTCGCTTCAGGATCTGTGACCCTGCAGGAACTACCAGGAACGTCCGCCTCAGCTGCAGCTCCCTCTCTGTTTTAAGGTACTGTGCAAATCCGGTTGTCCGTTTCGTTCAGCCGTGGTGAAAGTGTTTGAAATCTTTCTCCAATCCGAGGGCTTGTCCTTCTCTTCTCTTTGAACTAACTTTTGTATCAAACAACCTCATCTGGAAACCGTGCCACAAACTTTACTGCAAACTACCCTGAACTGTGTGATCTTGAGCAAAATATTTTTGACCCATTGACTTTGGCCCTAAGCCTTTTCTACCTGATTCCATCTCTGTAGTTCCTCTTGTTCAATTGCCCTGAGTACTTACCTGTTGATGTGATTTAATTCCTAGCAACTTTGTCTTTCCCTCCCTTTTAAATTGCTGGAGTTCCATTTTGCTCCCACTTCATTTTGTGAGCTTAACTTGTCTGGAATTTAAGGGAAGTGGTGTGGTGTATTAGGAGTGTGATTTTTAGACTGCTTATAATAGTGTACTGTTATACAACTGATGAGTGAAATAAATGTATATTCTTTTACTTGAAAACCTTGAGTCAGTGTTTGCCTGAATCATAGTAATTGCTGTCCTTTGTGTAACTATTTGATACTGCTCACTTACTCTGGAGATAAGTCTGGCTGCTCCGCTACTGCTGCCACTTTAAAGGTGAAATTGTACTGTCACTTGTAGTCTTAATTGTGTTTGGTGTTCCCAAAGGGTACTGCATATAATTCTGCCTAACATACACCCACAGCCGACCCCACCAAACTAGCGCAAATCAATGAGGAACTTCAGATCTTTGAATTACATGCCACCAGGGAGGTCTGCTATTTCAGTCACCCATAAGTTGCACGGAAATACGGTTAGGGGGGTAGACCCGGGAAGACACTTGCCAGGCTAGCGAGAGGGGAATGGGGTCAGACCCAAATAGTGTCTATCAAGGGCACGCAAGGAGTGCTGCAATGGTCAGACCAGCAAATACTAATGGTCTTTACCGAGTTTTATACCAATCTCTACGCGCTGCCCCCAGAGCACAATGAGCAACACATGAGAGATCTCCTCGCCCAGATCCCCATGACATACATCGCCGCTGCAACAAGAGATCAACTTGAATCTCTGATCTCATTGGAAGAGATTGTCAAAGCTATCTTGGACCTCCCGAAATGCAGAGCGCCTGGCCCCGACGGGCTTACTCCTGAATTTTATCAGGAATACATCTCTATTCTTGCTGCCAAACTGTTGGAAATTTGTGATGAATCAATCCGTCTGGCTGCCCCCCCCCCTCTCTACGCAAAGCTGTTATAACGTTGCTGCTTAAGCCCGACAAGCCAAGTGATGAATGCAGCTCATACAGACCCCTCTCACTAATTAACATTGACACCAATCTTTGGAAAGGTGATTGCCAACCGCTTCCTCCTGATAATGACATACTTAGTACACAAGGACCAGGGTGGGTTTGTGCCTGGGAGGTCCACTTCCCATAACATCCGGCGGCTTTTCAATGTAATGGCCAGAATTGATCAGGACTCGAACGCCATTGCTGTTACACTTGATGCTCAAAAGGCATTTGACATGGTCTCTTGGAAATATATGTGGCTGGTCCTGGAGACTATGGGGGTCGGCCCCAATATGATCAAATACATCAAACTGTTGTACACTGCTCCAGAAGCCAGGGTCCGAGTCAACTCCCTGACGTCCAAGCCATACTCTTCGCACTAGTTATAGAACCAATGGCGGATCACATTAGAACACAACATGCCCACAGAGGGATACAGTTAAAGGACGCCCCTGAAATAATATCCTTATACGCAGATGATGTACTGCTATATATCAAGGACCCGACACCCACCTTGATCCCATTCTACGGGATATCACACGCATTGGCACCTGCTCCGGTTTCACTATCAATTACTCCAAATCTGAAATCCTCCAGCTTACCAGCAACACCCGACAGCCCGTCTCAGAGTATCCACTCTGTTGGTCCCCCGGTGGTGTCAGATACCTGGGGGTCCGGATATCCCTGTCCAAATCCATGCTGCTGACAGATAACTATGCGGCTGTTGCACAGCTAGCCGAGTCAAAAATGGCTAGATGGAGCTCCCTCCCGTTGTCACTTGCTGGCAAACTCTCCCTTATTAAAATGATTCTGGTCCCCAAACTGCTTTATGTCTTCAGCAACGTACCAATCTGGCCTGGGAAACAATATTTCAGGAATTTACACAAGACATGTGCACAGTTCTTATGGCATTCCGGTGCGGTCCGTAAGAAATGGCTAGACATGGTGCTCCTGTACGAGAGGGGAGGATTCACAGCACCGGACCTGATGCTATATTGGACTGCACAGGCCCAATATGCTACGTCCTAGTACCCTAGTACCCTAGTCCTCTAATTCGCCTACATGTCAAATTGGAGACTCTAGCTGCTGTTAAAACCAATCTCATGACTCTAATATTCCATCGTGACTACGTGCCTGACTCTCCGCTTGACCCAGTGGCGGCCACCCTACTTGCCTGGAGCCAATTCCTGTACAGGGCAAGCAAATCAAATCCCTATTATAAATGGCTCCCCGTCTGGGGCTTTCCCAGGTTGGAACCCACACACGACACAGCATTGGCTCAACACTGGGGAACTCTGGGCTATCAAGCACTTACTGACTTTTTTCCCGCTGGGAGGTTCATTGACCCGCTGTCTTGGAAACGCAGTCACTCCGGGTCTGCCCTCGAGATGCTACAGTACTATAGGCTCCGTGCTGCCTTCCGAGCCAGGTGGCCTACCTTTCCTGACAAACCCCCGGATTCCCCTGGGGTCACCTACATAGCCAACTCAAGTGGCACCCGTGGTGTCGTCTCCTCCCTGTATAAACTACTACTAGCCGAGAGCCCTACCCGACCCTCCACAGCGCGCACTGACTGGGCAGACGAATTGGATCTCGACATCTCTGACCATCTATGGGAAAAGATGTGCTCACACACAAAAAGAGTTCCTTAATTTCCGCTACCATGTCGTGCAGTTTAAACTACTTAACAGGCTGTATTATACTCCCCGCAAGATCTCTAGGTTCAATCGGACTGGTACACATACCTGTGCCTGTTGTAAAACTGAGAATGCGGACCACCTACACATGTAGCAAACTGGGAGATTTCTGGGATGGGATCTTGAAGACCCTCACTGATATCACTGACACAGTGATTGACCCTAGCCCATTGGGAATCTTGTTTGGAATGTGGGATACTGATGACACCAAGCAGTAGGTTAAATTTCGAAACATAAGTTGCATGATAGCTAAGAAATGTATACTTCAGTGCTGGAAGAGTTCTACCCCCCCCCTACTTATCAGAGATGGCTCAATGCTCTCACTTGGTCTCGGACCTGTGAAGAACAACACCTGACAATGCTCCCAGTACACTCCCGCCCCAGGAATATTTGGTCTGACTTGAACAGTTACCTCATTAATCTAAAGGATAATGCATCTGACAGTGAATCACCGTAGGGGTGATTCTGAATGTTAAGTTGTCGTACAGTTCTCTCTCTTCCTCAGGTTGCCGCATCTCACTTTTTTCTTACTTTCCTCTTCCTCTCCACTCGAACTGTATACTGGAAATGTATCCACTGTATAATGTGCTCTGACGTGTGCTTTGTTGTAACCTCTGCTAATAAATAAAAATGTAAAATAAAAAAAAGACATTTAGCGGGCCTCACCAGACTCTACCCGCCTATGAAGTAAGACACACCCTGTGTGGGACCTCAACATAGTGTTGGGCGCCTTGGCGGATAAACCCTTTGAGCCAATGGAGTCCGCCGACATTAGACTGGTCACATTTAAGACAGCCCTCTAAGTGGGTCTTACATCTGCATGCAGGGTCAGCGAGATCCAAGCTCTTGTGGCTTCTGAGCCTTACACTACCTTTAACAGGGACAAGGTGGTGCTTAGAACGCATCCCGCGTTCTTGCCTAAAGCAGTATCTTCGTTCCACCTAAATGAGGAGATGGTGCTACCCACATTTTTCACTGATTCCAAGGACGATCCTCAGAGGGTCCTGCACTGTCTAGATGTTAGGCACGCTCTAAAATTCTACCTGAATAGAACCAAGAGCTTCCACAAATCTGGGGGTCTCTTTGTCATATTCGGTGGGTCAAGGCCAGGATGCCAGGCCCCTAAGGCCTCCATAGCAAGGTGGAGGGTTCCGGCCATTAAGGAGGCCTACGAGGGGCAGCGCAAGCCACTTCAGGCAAATATGCATGCCCATGCTATCAGAGCCAAGGCCACGGCAGTCGCATTCCAGAGGCACGTTCCATGGCAGGTCATCAGCAGGGCTGCCACGTGGGCCACTCCTTTGGTCTTCTGCAAGCACTACTGTCTGGATGCCGGCTCTGTCAGACGCGACTTTCGGACAGGTAGTATTAAGGAACTTGTTTTCTTAAGCAGGGTCACCTCTCCACCCTGGGGCTACATTCAGTTGTAATCGCCCATACAGTATCGAGGAAAGGGGACGGGACGTAGGAGTAATTATAAGTTACTCACTGTAGTGACTAATGTACTCCTAGTCCATAGTTCCCTTTGCTCCATACGTCCCACCATCCTCCTCCCTAATAAAACTAGTGTCATTAGCCAATGGTAGTATTGTCGACGTATCAATGGGGAATGAGTTGTGGTGCCAGTGGGCAGAGTCAGTGGCGTGTATGCTCCCGGGGCAGCGCCCCTGCGTGCCTCTTACTTTAAAGGGAAAGAATATTTTTTCTGGTGAAAAATGTTCCGTCTCCCGTCCCTAGCGAGGGACACCCATCCAGTATGGAGGAAAGGGGACTATGGACTAGGAGTACGTTAGTCACTACAGTGAGTAATTTATGATTACTACAGACTTCTTGAAGTGTATAAATGAGATTGAGACATTGACACCAGAATGTTTGCTCTTCTCACTTGATGTGAGTAATTATACACATCCATTCCCCATAATGAGGGAATTGTGGCTTTAGAGTGGATGCTGTTGAATTCTGAAAGAGTGAGAAGCGAGAAACAATTCATTATCGAATTAACTAATATCATCTTGTCCAACTTCTTTCGATATCAGGTTAAGTTCTATGCACAAGCATCAGGAACATCAATGGGGTCAGCAATGGCCCCAGTATATGCTAACATTTTTATGTATGTCTTTGAAAAAAACATTCAGAGTGGTCAAATAAGATATTGACTTAGAAAAGGTATATTGATGACATTTCTGGAATTTGGTGTGGATCCAAACAAGAGTTGACAGCCTATTTTGTATATCTTAACCAAGTACATTCCCATATTAAGTTCACTTTAGAAATAGCAACAGCAGATTTACACTTTTTTGGATGTCCAGCTTTCATTTTGTAGAGGACAGAGTGATCACCACAATATACCGCAAACCGACTGATGTTAATGTCATGATCTCTGCTTCCAAAAGGTCAGGGTTTTCCCAACTCCCTTGGAAGCAGATCCATAACCCAGGTTCCGAGTGCCAACCAGTCCCAATTGGGACCTTTTGGACCCAGTCCTGGCGCCAGTGGCACCAGGCTCATAAATATGCCCAGTCCCAGCGCTGGAAGCGCCGGGCTCATAATGCTTGGGTGGACTTACCTGCAGCAGACCATGCTGCTTACTTGCCTGCCAGTTGAGTCTCTGATCCTCTTCTGTTTGGAACTACTTTTCCTGTTGGGTGGGGCAGGAGCCACTCCCTAGATTCAGAACACTGGAACTCTTCTGGAAAGCAGGAACTCTTTTCTTACCTAGGCGTGGCTGTGGAAGGAGACACCTAAGCACTACAGGAGGCTATTTAAACCACACCCGATGGATGAATCTTGCTTTGCGTTATTCTGCATCCTCAGCAGCAGAACGCTCATCGTGTCTTTTGCATCTGATCCTGGGCCTAAGGAAAAAGGCTTACCATTCTGAATCCAGTCTTCAGCAACACCTATAAAGACGAGAAAGAACAGGTTAGCATTACGGTCTTCAGTGACAGCTCTTCACTCACCTGGTCCATCGGCTGTCACCAACGCCTCGCGCTGCATTCCGACATCTGAAAGACAAAGGCTTACCTACTCTTCGTGCGCTCCGGAGGTCTTCACACTGCATTCCGGCATCTGAAAGACAAAAGCTTACCAACTCTTTGCACGCTCCGGAGGCCTTCGGCGCTGCATCCCGCATCTGAAAGACAAAACAAGGTGCGTTTAAAGACATTGGGGAACTTTAATACTCACGTGCCATTACTCCTTTCCACATCTAACCCAGTGGGTATTCCGGCACCCTGCAGCCGCCCCGAACTTGTACCTGCAAAATAAAAAGACAGAGCGCATCGTGAAGCAGGCAACAAGCGCTTACTTACGTGCTTCCAGGCGCTTCTATTCATCACACGGGCTCCATCTTCAACTCACTTCAGCCCGCCATCCGCCATCGCCGGAACCCTGCAAAACAAGAGACATCATTACTAAAGACTTTAAAGACATTAGAATTACTCGAAACTTACCGTTCGTGCAGTAAACGACGGACAGCAGTCCTCTGAAGTCAAGAGGCCTGCTCCCCTTATCCAGTGAAGAAACTGGTTACAGCACCCTGCCTCGAGGCAGATGGAGAGCACGGCGTTCACTTACCTAAGGTGAGAGCGTTAACCTTTGGGGTTCTACAGGAGAAGAGAAAGGGAAGAACAGAGAGACATTCAATAACCCAGTTCATTAATCCCACATTTTCTATCTGCAGACATCTTACCCTTCGAGCCAGACATACAGTGCACAGAGGTCCAGCCCAAAGAGCCAGCCGTGTGTTACACATCACCTTTGAAGATACGGTATACGCCCAGTCAAAACCGGCGCCTCTACGGGAATCAGGTGAGCGTTACAGTTAATCTATTACACTATGCAAGCTTTCATCCAAAAGCCATGACCAAGAGCCTCCTTTATAGTCAGATGTTGAGACTCAAAAGAATTATCTCAGACTCAGAAGTCTTCAACGAGGAATGTATAGACCTTAGTAAAAAAAAAATGTCAGTAGAAGAGAATATCTTGAAGAGATATTGGCCCTCATTACGAGTAGGCCTGTAACAGCGTGTTCATTACCGGCATGCCGGAACGTGCAAGTCTGTGCCCGCATGAACCCGCTAACAGCGGGTGATTACGAGTGCGCGAGCACACGTGTTCCCCCATGCCTGTAGTGGGAAAACCGCCATGCCGGTAAAGGGCCACCAACCCCCCTATACCGGCATTGCGTAACCGCCTCATAACAACCCCTTAATACCGGCACGGTAATACCGGCATGGTATTACCGTGTTCGCAAAAACAGGACCCGGAAATTGTGTCATCGCGCAGGAACGGGAAATGGGCCGGCGGCCATCTTTAAAAACACAATCCATTGCCATCCTCCTTAACCACTACTTCTTTCGTGTTGTTGTGTGCCACAACAGAAGCAGGATGTCTAAGGCTACCAAGAAGTCGACCCAAAGGAAGAGAAAGCAGCGTTTTTCAGACGCAGAACTCACCATGCTTGCCAACACCCTTGCACAGCATGCAGATACGATCAGGAGCACTGACCTGAAGCATGCGGCCCAAACAAGAAAACAAGAAGTCTGGCAGGAGGTCGCACAGAGGGTGTCGGCAGTGGGGAGCACCCCAAGGAGTGTGCGTGACTGCCGAAAGCGGTGGGATGACCTCCGCCTCCGGGTGAGGAAGATCCTGGCGGAGAACAGGAAGGCCGCAATGGCGACAGGCGGGGGCCCACACTCCCCTGTGAAGTTGACAGCATGGGGGGAGACTGCAAGGTCCTTCGTCGACCCTGAATCAATCGAGGGAATTGGAGACCAGGAGGTTGGCACTGCATCATCCACAGAGGAACGTGAGTGAACCATCACATCCATGTAGACTAAACCATGATGTGGCACAAGTGATGTGGAAGTGAAACTAGGCAAGGTAATGCATGTCCCAAGGCTACATCAACATATGCATTCAAGAATGTGTGCCACACCCTGCACCACACGCATGCTGAGTGCCAATCCCAATCCCAACAGAGGTGCTACATGACCCAACCATGCCCATGGAACTCGCCACACAGACCCCAAACCAATGCCATGCCACCAGCCATGCATTGAATTCCCACATGCCCCCTCAGAACACCAAATGCCACAGCCCAGAAATGAAATGATGCCTGAATGTATGAACATCCCCCAGGCACCGATGAGGAAGAAGGAATGCAGGACAGGGGTGCAAGTTCATCCACTGCACGCCAAGGGACCAGGGCCACCATCACCCCCAGCTCAATGAACTGCCTACAGCAACAGCCAGTGTACCACGCAAGGCAGTATCCCTGCAGGGGACACCTGCAGCCACAGAACAGCAACAGCCACCCACAACAGTGGGAGGTGTTTCCACCAGTACTCCTGCAACCGACGACTCTTTCGAGGCTCGCCTGGCAAGGGTCGAGGCCCGACAAGAGTCCATGCTGGAACTCATGCGGCAACAAGTAAACAATGGGAATGAGGCCATGAGGGCCATTGCCACGGCCATTGCAGCCAATACTGCTGCTGTGGAGGCATCGACATGTGCCTTAAGGGAGTGTATGGGGTCACTTACACAGGCCCTTCTTGCAAATCTGCCGCAAATGCAGCACCCACACCTTGGGCCAGCCATGGGATTGACCATTGACACCTCCTCTGCAACAACCCCTTCCACCTCGGCCCAATCGAGCCCTGTGCGGTTGACGCGGAGAAGTGCACAGCGCTTGACCATGGCACCCCCGGATCCAAAAATTGCCAAGAAATTACAGGACAGGCAATGACATTTTGAAAATGTACATTGGTAAAGGGACCAATGTTTGTTGGACATATGGGGACGTTTAGGTTCTGTGGGGTGGGAGAGGGAGTTTACTGGGGTATTTCTGGGGTTTGTGGGGTGGGAGAGGGAGTTTACCGGGGTATTTCTGGGGTGGGTGAGGGAGTTTACTGGGGGTTGTGAGGGGATTATGTTCACCATATCACGTCTGCTGAAAATACACCGTTGTGTGCAAGCAAATCATTGGCAGAACATCGTTCTTTTTGTACATGTACATTTATTGTGTGATGGTGTACAGTGGGGCAATTCGTACAAAAAAAGTGTGCATGTCCAGATTCAGTGTGTCGCAGACACATTACTTACATTGTCCATGCGTTTCAAAAGTATTCGTCATTTAGTGCTTGGCGTACAGCATGGCCATCCCGTGCATCACGTACTGGCAGGGGGGCTCCTTCGCCTCCGTCTCCACCCCCTTCATCCTCACCCAGCCCCTGCATGTCAATGTCAGGTTGCAGTGGTGTATTCCTTCGGACGCACATGTTGTGCAGCATGACACAGGCGATGGTGATCTTTGCCACCTTCTGAGGCCTATATAGGAGTGCCCCACCAGACCTGCTTAGGCAGCGGAACCGCACCTTCAGCAGGCCAAAGGCCTGCTCAATCACAACACGGGTACGAGTGTGCACACGATTGTACTCCTCTTCATGGCTGTTCTGCGGGTTCCGCACAGGGGTAAGTAGCCACGGCCTCAAGGGATATCCTCCATTACCTGCAAGCAGATACAAATAGGTGTGTGTCACACAGAACTGCCACCTTCAGGGAGCACAGTCATGGCAGCAGCTACTTGGTGTGGGCATGCACATGTCCCTGTACGTGTACAAAATAGTCACCTAGATGCAATGTATACTGTAATGAGTTGTGGTACACTGGATGGGGTTCAATAGATGATGCTGGGTGTAATCATGCATGCACTGGCAGATGTGCTTTGGTAGTGCGCAAATGTTTGGGCTCCAAATCATGCTGTATATTCTTTAATATGCATGGTCACACTCGCCGCTTTGCCACAGTTGCCATCCTATTCATTCATGCATTGCTTGCCATCACAATGGTGCCCTGGTTGTGCTTCTTACTTGTTGTCATCCATCTGCAATATTTATGATAAGTGGCCCAGTGATGTGTTGTGTTCTGTTTTGCTGGTTTAGGGGGAGGAGTGTTTAGCTCTGCATGCATTCTCCACTCACTGGCTAGTGCAACCCAGGTGCACTATTCCCCCCCCCTTTTCCACCCAGGTGCACTATTCCCCCCCCCCTTTCCCACCAAGGTGCACTATTCCCCCCCTTTCCCACCCAGGTGCAGTAGGCCCCCCCTTCTGCATCCGCACACTTCAGTACCCCACAGCCTGGCCATGGGCCTGTTGTGCAACTCTCCGAGCAGCCAGGCACGTGGTCCAGCATGTCGCTCCATGTGACGTGGTAGCGTTGAGCTGCGCAGTACCATGGCATCATGTGTGGATCCAGGAAATCGGGCGCAGCAATGGGTGATGATCTTGCTGGAGTCACATACCATTTGCACATTGATGGAGTGGTATTGCTTGCAATTGCGGTACACCGCCTCTATGGCTTGGGGGACTACCAATTCCACATGGGTGCAGTCGATGGCACCAACACAATCGGGCATGCCTGCCAGTGCATGGAATCCTACTTTGGTTTCAGCTATCTCCTGGGCAGTCTGTGGTAGGGATATATGGGTGCTTGCGTGCTTCAGGAGGGCATCCAGCACTTGGTTCAGCATGCGTGAGAATAGTGGTTGTGAAATGCCATTCAGCTGGCCCACTGTGTGTTGGTAGGTGCCTGTGGCCAGGAAGTGTAGCACAGACACCACCTTTAGTAGTGGGGGGATGGCAGTGCGTATTTCTATGTGGCTGGCAATGTCGTTCTGTATCATGTCCACTATGGTGGTGGTGGTGTCACGGTCCAACCGGTACAGAGTGTGGATCTGCTCAGGGGTTAGGTGTCAATGGGCTGGGTCTGGTGCGAGGGATTGGTGGCTGCCTACGAGGCACTGGGGGCTGCGCTGGTGATAATTGCTGGGCCTGTCTCACCCTCCTTCTCCTCCTGCGTCTCCTATGTGCTGCCTGTTCTTGATGCTGTAGTTGTTGTTGCTGTAGTTGTAGCAGTATAGGCATGTCCTCCAGCACCATGATTGCAACTGCAAGTGGTAGCATTTTGGTGTAGGAAGGGGTGTGGTGTGTAGGTGTGCTCCTTTAGTACTGGGCCACTCTATATTGCATACACCTGTACACCTGTGGGCGGGGGGGAGGGTTGTGGTGTGTGGGTGTGCTCAGTTTATACTGGCAGAGCCCCCATTGGCTCCACCTGTGGGGATTGTGTGCACCTGCGGCAGCTGCCTTGTTTCCTGCTTGCTGTTTGCGGGTGGTCCGCGATGTCTGTATGGGCGGCATCGTGCAACCCGTGATTACCGGCTTCGCGATGCCGGTATTTGCATGTATGCGTGGGTTGGAATTACCCCCTATTACCGACATGCCGGTATTTGCTCCCTGAGGGGCCGCGTGTACGCGCCTATGACGCTATTAGCTATTGTGCCGCTAGTACTGGGTTTGCGGGTCGGAATGCAACGGGACGATAAACGATGCCGGTATTAACATACCGGCATCGTGTTTGCCTTACCGGCATACCTCGTAATGAGGCCCATTGAGTGAGGCAATATCATAAACGGCACAAGGAGTCATTATTGCAACCTAGACATAGAAATACAGAGACACCATTGTTATATATCTCTACATTTTCAAGACAGAGCTTTCTTTCAAATTAGTAACATACTTAAAAAGAATTGGTGCATCTTGCAACACAATCGCTTACTTTTATATGTATTTATTTGCACTTATAAAGCGTGCAGCGTCCCTGAGGCATCGTGGCGCTGTTACAGAAGATTCACTTACATAATGGAATAAATTGGAGGGAAGCAAGCATTACAAGGATAACAGCAGTAATGCAATGGGTATGTTCCGTGGTTACAGGGGAACTCCCTCAAGTATGTCTAATTGAAGAGCTTTGTCTTCAAAGCTTTTCTGAATGTGGTGAACGAGGTTTCTTTCCTGAGCTTGAGTGGAAGTGCGTTCCAGTTTTTTGGGGCTAGATACTTCTTAAGCTGTTTCCTATACTTCCTATGATGGCTTTTAAACAAGGGCCAAATCTAAGAGATAAACTGGTACGGGCAGAGAGACCCCAAAGAACGCAAAAGAAAGGCACATTTCCCTGCCTCACATGTAGCCATTGTAATAATGTTTGAAAAGGCTAGAGTAGCTCACATCCTCATACAGGAAAGAAGATTCTCCTACATGACTATGCCACCTGCACGGCATCTGGTGTTATTTATAGCATCAAGTGTCTGTGTGGGCTTCTATATGTGGGGCACATAGTAAGGACAGCCCGTGAGAGGTGGGCTGAACAGAAGTCTAATGTATGTTGCAAAAACATTAAATCACCTGTAGCAAGACACTTCAATGATCAAAGACACTCAATTGCAGAGGTGCAATTTACAATAGTAGAGGTGGTTAAATGCCCCACTAGGGGTGGTGATTTCAATACTCGTCTCTTATAGAGATAAATGTTTTGGATTCATCTGTTGGATATGGTACACTCTAAGGGAATGAATGAAGAATTCTGTCTGAACTGTTTTATATAATCTGTAGTTGAGAAGAGATCATACTGACTAGTCCAGATATTGTAGCTTGTGGAAAGAGAGTACCTGTAACATACTGTATATACGTTACATAGATTGATATATATATTTGGACTTTAGTCAATACATCAAAGATCAACATAATTTGTCTATGTATGTTTCACTAACAACAATGTCGACTGCTTATGCATTTAATTGAGAAATTGCTTGGGAACACAGCTGTTTGTAAAGAATTGGGCACTTAAGATGTCCATTCTGGGATCTGTCTCTGCTTACTATACAATATTTATTTTTTATGCAACTTCAATGATTGAGTTTAGCTTGCAGTGTGATTTCATGGATTGCACACTACCTTAAAGGGGGACATTGGGATTGTGACTGTTACACAATATGGGGAAGTTCAATCCCATTTGGTGAGTGGCTGTTGCGTTGGCACTCAAGATACAAAGAATTCCATTTACAGTTCACTAGTCGAATGTACTAGATTCCAGATAAAACCTCCATTTTGGAATGTTGTAATTCTATTTTTGCCTTAGACTCCCGTGTAGGATTTTTGTTGAATACAACTCTACCACTTCTTCACCATGATATTTAGTGCTGGACTCATACGTTTGTTTGTACAATAGAGATCAAATAAAATGCGCTTAGGTCTGGTTGAAAGCCATCATTGGATCATTCCATGTAAAAATGGCTGCTATATTAGCATGGGATGGGGAGCACCACTAAATCACGGATTCACGTGATGGGTACAAATTTACCTGACCATTCCAGGAAGTCGTTCTGTTTTAAGCGGCAGTGGACCTGGACGTTACTGGGACACGATAGCGGCAGTGAATATTCATTGCTGATTCTACTATATAAGGTGAGCGGGAGAGAGAAAATATATATACCTATATGGAATCAGTACGATTGTACTTCTACAATTTGTAGGAACTTTGCGACACGAGATTCGCAGTCGTAATTTCTAAATTATTTGAAGACGGCATTACCCTTTTACTGTTGCATAATCTACATTTTGGGTAACTGATCTGAACGCTGGGAATGTTGAGGACTTCGTGAGAGAGCCTTCACAGTACTATGGTCTGAGCAAACAGGAATTTATTTGAAGGCTCAGGTGAGTCTTTGATACGATACCAACTTTGCACTTTTGAATAGTAATTGGGAGTTATTGCTGTGGCTGACCATGTGTTTAAAAAATCCTTTTATCCTACAGTTTGTTCCCATCGAATACGATATTTGTCTGAAAAACAGTTGACTAGGCCAGGTAGGTTCTATGGTTCTACCTATCCATCTCCCTGATTTGGGTGATAATCAAGAGAAGGCTCTAAATACACAGAGGACACAATTGGGATGACTGAGAGCTGTTTTTTGATTGCTTCATGGGTATTTGGTTAGTCACATACACTAATAAATCCCCTGAGGGATGTTCACAGTAAAGCAAAGGGCTTAGTCTGTAAACCTCTTGGCATATTGACCACGTGAATTTATAATGAGATGTATGACGATCACTAGGGTGATATGTAATAGTTTATATATGTGAAAAAGCTGTAGATATAAGAAATTGGGTTTGTCTGTGTTTTTGTCCGCAGAACATTGCTCTTGAAGAAGGGAACTATATCCCTGAAACGCATTGAGTACTACTGGCTGTCATTTGAACATTTAAAGAATAATGAATAAAGAAAATTGGAGGACTGCAGTGGAATTTGTTAATGAGACATTGTCTTAAATTTATTTTGAATTTTGTCAATTTAAAACAGACATTTTGCTGATATATCAGCATTAAGGTTTGCAGGGGATGGGATTGTCCATAGATTGGACAGTATACGTTCCCCTTCTCACAGTGCAACTGGCATGGGCTGGGGCTGACGCCGCAATCCTGTTACTTGCTCCACATCCTGTATTTTGGATGTTCTATGGTCTTTAGCCCAGACGGGCCTGCAGAGTTGCCTTACTGCCATTTCTGTCCTCAAGAGAACCCTAGAGCAGGGTTCCTATTTCACAATCCCACAGTTATGCAGTTCCGGAGGGGTCTTTGTATTAAGTTTCCTCCATGCCAGTTTCTTGTTCTGGTGTGGGATTTACATTTCATGTTGACTTTTCTTGCAAGGGCCCTGTTTGAGCCCCTTCATTCCTGTTGTTTAAGGTTGCTCACTCTTAATGTGATTTTCTTTGTCACCATCACTTCTGTTAGATGGGTGAGTGAGCTCCAGGCATTGTCAATTGTGCCTCCCTAATTGATTTTCTCCAAAGAAAAGGCGACTTTGAGAATTAGGCCATCCTTCCTTCCAAAGGTGGTCTCGGTCTTCCATCTCTCTCAATATTCATCTTCCTGTCATTTTTCCTCTGCCTCATAGTTGCAATGCAGAAGAAAGTTTCCATCGGCTGGAACTGGTGCAGGCCCTTTGTTCTACACCTCTCAGACAAGGATACTAGGATAGATTACCATCTTTTATTTTGGTTACGCTCGTGCCTGTGGGCTTCATTGCACATGTTTGCGAAGCATTACCGCTTGGATTCTATGTCGAGCCAGGATGCCCATTTTGGCAGAGCTATCCTTCAGTGTTTGCTGGTTTAGGTGGTGTTTTTGCTATCCTCCTCTAGATCTTTGTACTGCTTTGGAGTCTATGAAAGACAAGGAATACGTGGGACGAAAGAGTCCATTAGAAGAACAAATTACTTATCTCTCGATAATGTTCATTCTGATGGACATTCCTCCCATGGATTCTTTATCACTTTCTCTACCTGCCCCTCTTGTCAGATTGCTAGTACACCATGGATCTGCGGTCCCTCAGCATCAGAGTGCTAGGGGGAAAAGGCAGTACTAAGGTCAGGGGTTGCAGCACCTGCATATATAATGGTCCTGGCATCAGATGTGGTGTGGGCGAATAGAGGCGTCGGGCAGAGCCGTGTTCAGGCTCAGACTGGCCTATAGGGCAATGCCTGAAACAAAAATGCAAAATACTAGCGTGGGCCCGTTTTTTTTTTTTGGTTGGTTAAAGAAGGCCCCTTTTTTAACCAACGTGGGCCAGTTTGATGAGTTACTTCACCATGCGGCTCGTAGTTCTGATCAGTGTTTGCTGAATACATATTCTTTCAAATGCACAATTTGCATCACATTTTATCAAAAAACTCTCCCATGGGTACTCTTCAAACAGTTTGTCACAAAATGAATAAATTGGCGTTTGCAACACGGGCCACTTTTTCATAGGTGCCCGAGACCGGTGTATGCCACGGTCCGACCCTGGCCCTGTTGCGCCTCTTGGCGGCAGAAACGTTTCTGAAGAGCAGCTGCGTTGGTAGATGGATATCAAAGATGAGGAATCCATGGTAGGAACGTCCATTAGAAAGAACATTACCGAGAAGTAAGTAATTTGTTAATTAAAAGTTGTAGCAAAGCATGAAAAAAGCTAACGAGAGAACAGACAGGTCTCCACCCTAGATATCTACCACTGGCCTGCCATTTCCCTATCTCACGTAGACAGACAGACAGAGACACTCACACTCAGGAGACTGACCAGGAGGCAACATTTTCACAGCTTGATTCTCTCTTAAAGAAATAAGTCCTAGTCTTTCCCTAAAGCTGTTACTAATCCCTATTATATACAAAAGAAAGTCCAGAGGTGCTTGCCAAGATGGTTTAGCACAAATACAGTCCTCTGTCTCGAATCCTATACTTAGCTAGTTTGTTTCCCTATTACTCAAAAATAAAATATAACACAACCAAGGCCAAGGCCGGAATATGAATTTAGGGGTGGATGCTGAATTCCTACCCTCACCCTTGTGTCTCTTTAGCATAGACCCTTGCCTATGTGAACAATCCCAGGAGTGCAGTTTGTGTACTGCTGCAATGTCTTCCTGGTTCTAGCAAGGTATTTCTGTCTCTGTCTCTGTCTCTGTCTCCTCTCTCTCTCTCTCATATCAGTATTTCTACCCACTGGGGCTCTTCTCCTTTCACTCACTACCTGGGGTCTACTCCTCGTTCCTTCCACCCCATCCCCTCTGGGGCTCTGCTCTCTTTCTCCTCACTCTGGAGTTTCTTGGTTTTCACCCCACTTTGTGGCTCGTCTCTGTTTCTCTCCCAACTCAGTTGTGTCTCTGGTATCATTCCGCTCTGGTGCTTTTCTGTCTCCCCCACCCCCCAGGGATTCTCTGTTTTTTCCCCTTCGCCAGGCCTTTTCTCACTTTTCCTGCCCGTTCTGGGGCTTCGTTCGCTCGTTCTCCCCATTCTGGGGTGCCTCAGGTCTCTTCCCCGCTCTGTGGCTTTTCTCACTCTCGCCCCCCACTTTGGGGCTTCTTGGTGGGCTCCCCACTCTGGAGCTTGTTTCGGTCTCTCTTGCCACACCGTCACCTCCCTTTCCGTTGAGGTTACTGTGAACCTTTTTGTGTCAGGGGCGCTCTTCAGGAGGCTTGTACAGACTCTGCAACGTCCTCTTCCAGTGGAGCCGTTTCGATGACTTGTCTCCTCTGGTCTACATTGGAAACTAAATTCTCTTCTTTTCCTTCGTTTTCATGTGGGGACTGGTGGGTGGTTTCTCAGCTGGCCCTTTCCGACACCCCATAAAGGTATTAGTGTCTGGGTGGGAGGGATGTTGTCTTAAGTTCTTCCCTGGGGGTTTCCTACTCCCTAAGGGGGAGTTCCCTTGATAGGGATTCCGTTTGCCCTGGCCCCTAGGGCTTACATGTAGCCTTCTCACCTCCCTCCTCCCAAAGGGTGTGGCTCCCCCTTATGGAGAGATGGCAAATTCATTGGACCCGTCACAACATAGAAGTCATTTTTACCATGTAAATCACATGAGAATCTAGATGATCCTTCTCCCAAACCTCCATGATACTATTACATTGTACACATTAAAAAAGGGCCAAAACCCAACTTTTCTGTCTGTGGAAATTGCTGCTTTTTCCTTAGGTTTTGGCATTTCTGGTTTTGTGTTGACACCATTAGTATAGAAATAGTGAACTTTGCTTCAAAATGCATTTTACGTTATTGCCGATGCAGTCATTTCTAATTGCCCTGAATGGTTTGTTGTATGTTTGGACTATTACTAGAGTAAAACCATGTTACGTTTTGATTTTAATGCTCTGAAGAAGGTTGTCCACATTGTTTGTTTGATTACGACTCTCTTGAGAAAGTTTTCATTTGAATTTGGTACAATGCAAACAACAAATTGAAATTGGTATGCTTTTTTCCATCCTTGTTTTTGGCAGAAGGGAGGGAAATCCCCTTCTCTCAATTAACTTCAATTAACTTGCCCTCCACTGTACCTCTTACCTATTTTGCTGGTCTTTTTTCTTTGGTGTTTCCCTTTTTCAATTCCCCTTTCCTCCTTTCCTCCTTAATATTTACTTTTTTACAATTTTAAAAAACATGTTGTGATGCTGCATTTTTCCCTTTTTTCAAATTTCAGTGGGTTTTCTATTGAAACTCATGGGTGGATTTTGGTTAGTTGACTTGCAATGAGATGACATAGAAACCCCAGTCTACGATTTTCTGGAGCAAAGTTTTAAAACTGTGTTTATACACAATCAGTAGGGATTCTCTGAAATGGGTGATACCTTGTGAAGTAACTTGGTCAGGCTTCCAGCTCTATCCTCTGACCATTCGATAAGAAATGAAACACAATTGTATTTAAACAATTCTGTGCCAATAGGCAACTTACTATCATTTTATTCCTTTTCGCCTTACCCAATATCTACCCTGCAAAGAGGATGAATAGTTATGTGTAATGCAGTGTAGGTCCAAATCGACTACATTTTTCATCCCCTATATCTTTAATGTGCAATCTAGAGAATATTTTTTTTTAAAGGTGCAAAATAGTAAATGTTTATAATTAGGCTTGCAATAATCTTTAAACAAAAACTTTGGAATTAAATTAAAAAAAAAGCGGTATGGTGTGATTGGTGATAACATTAAGCAGCTCTAGCATTTCACATCTGGAAACATGAACATACATCTTATTTTGGTTAAAGTAGAAATGATGGTGGGTTACCAGTATCAGATCCATAGTAATATGCTGTTCGAGGGGATTGGGTCCTCCGACGTATTCCATATCTATGACATGTAATCACCACAGCGGTGCTGCTTCGGAAACTTTTTTCGGCGCCTGCGTCGATGACGTCGATGCGCCGTCGTCGAGGACCTCCTCCGACGTCATCCGATGTGATAAGTAGGACGCACGACGCCCGTAGCCTCAGTTACGTTTTTTCCGCGAACGTGTTGCTTCGTGTTTCTCGGTTCACGCCTCGACTCTTTAGAGTTCTGTTCTTCTCGGTTCTTCGAACCTGTTCGTTTTGTGAAAATTCTTCGTGTGAAGATGTCTTCTACTTCATCTTCGACCCCGCGTCCGGGTTTCAATAAGTGCGGGGAGTGTGGGTCCAAGATGTCGGTGACGGACTCGCACGATGCATGCCTCTAGTGCCTCGGGGAGGCCCACGACACGGATGACTGTATCGACTGCCAGTCGCTCACGTCCAAAGCCTTACGCGAACGTAAGAAGAAGTTGTCGGTAGGTCGGGTGTCCAAGCCCAGGAAGTCCAAGTCTGCAGGGCTTCCGACGGATGATTCGAGGGGTGACTCCGCGGCATCGTCGGAAGTCTCGTGGGTCTCCTTCTAGGAGTCGGTCTCGCCACTTCGAGGCATTCTCGGAAGCGCCGACACCGGTCGTCTTCCAGGTCCTCTTCGGAGGACTCTGCCCGGCACGTCGCTTACCCCACCAGCCGTGCAACGCCGGAGGAAGGGGCTTCCTTCGGGAAGAAAATGCTGGCGATTCTTGAGTTGCAGGGTACTAAGCCGTCCGCGCCCCCGAGTGGGGTCGGTCGTGAGAGGTCGAGAGACACCGCTCGCAAGAGTGGTCGGCACGAGTCACGGGAGAGGTCCCGTTCGGACAAGGAGACTCGTTCTCGACGTACCCGTTCCAGGTCCCGGTCCTCGACGCGTTCGAGACCGTGTGCACCTGTGAGGTCTTCGAGGAAGACATCGACGTCTGAGGCGTCGGGGGCGTTGAGGCTTTCTCGAGGCTCCGGCTCCGAGGAAGTCGTCGAAGCCGTCGACGCTCAGGTCGTCGAGGGACACGCTCGGGGCTCCGGCCTCGAGGGCTGTGTCGACGCCGCCGATGCTGGAGGCGCTGCATCTGACGTCGACGCCGATTTCCTCGACGTCGACGCCGATCCTCTCGGCGCTGATGCCGGTTCTCTGACGCCAGCGCCGATTCGCTCGACGCCATCGACGCCTTTCGTGTCGGAGGTACCCCGTGGCATGGGAGAACCCCCTAGGAAGGCTCTGGTTAAGAGCAAGCACTCTCGGTGCCTTCCTTTCGCCACCTGGACTATATTGCAGAGGCGGATGAGGATTCTGATGGCCTGGTTCCTAGTCAGGTTCCAGATGAAATTGTCTCGGGCCATAGTCAGTTTGACGATTTGAGACAGTCACTGCATGATACCAGTGGACTGGACACCTCTCCGGAGGTGGAGTTTTGTAGGCCTGAGCCTGGCTCTCATGCCGATTCCTCGTACCGGCGCCTTATGGCTAGGGTTTCTGAGTACTTGGGATGGTCTGCTCCCCCAGGGGAGTTTGTGCAGGATGATCTGACGGACATCCTTGATGTTGGTCCCCCAACTGATCCGGTACTGCCGTTCCATATGGCTTTACAGAGAAGGGTGGCGGCGGCTTGGACTGCTCCGGAGAGTCTCCCGGCGGTAGGCAGATCCTTGTCGCGAAAATACCGTCCAGCCAGTAGCGACCCCTGCTACTTGACCAGGCACCCCACTCCGGAGAGTTTGGTGGTGCAGGCGGCCACGGCCCCGGCAAAGCAGGCGTCGTACCCTACCATCCCTCCTGATAGGGACGACAAACGTTTTGATGGCTGGGCGAAGAAAGTGTTTTCTTCTGGTGGTATGGCGCTTCAGGCGGCCAACTCCATTTGTGCCTTGTCTCGTTTCACACACACTCTGTGGAACTGTGTTGCGTTAGCGGCTGAACATATTCCCGAAGGGGACGAACGGTATGGTTTCCTTGCTATGGTCCAGGATGGTAAGGATGCCATGTGTGAGTCCGTTCAGTTGGGTTTGGATTTAGCTGAATGCGTCAGTAGGTCCATGGCGGCGAGCACCGTGATACGCAGGTTTGCGTGGTTGCGGAAGTCGGGGTTTGCTCCTGATGTGCAGTCTCTGCTCCTCAACATGCCCTTTGACGGTGAACACCTTTTTGGCAGCAAGGCTGACGAGAGCCTTGAGAGGTTGCAGACCTCGAAAGCTGCAGCGAAGTCGTTGGGCGCTGCAGTTCGCCAACCTCCGCCTTTTCGTCCTAGGGGACAGCAGTGGAGGGGTGGTTCCTTTCGCTATTACTCGTCCTTCAGTAAAGCGAGAGGAGCTGGCAGTCAGAGGCTAACGCAGGGGTACCAGAGGTGGACGACAGGGTACCCGTGGTGCCAAGGCCGCTCGGGCAGTTGCCTCTTTGCCCTCAGGTAACGCTGCGGCCGCTCCCACTCAGTCATGAGGCCATGTCCCATGGTTCGCCGGTTGGGGGAAGGCTGGCGCAGCATCTTGTAGAGTGGCAAGCCATTACTTCAGATGTGTGGGTTCTGGAGATCATAACCCACGGCTACTGTCTTCCCTTTCGGCACAGGCCTCGCGACAATCCACCGGGGAACCTCTCTTTGCAGAGTCCGGATCCGCTCCTTGCGCAGGAAATTCAAGCCCTGCTGGAGAAAGGCGCCATAGAACTGGTGCCTGTAGCGGAGAGGAACAAGGGATGGTATTCCCCTTATTTTTTGATTTCGAAGAAAGACGGGGGATTGAGACCCATCATGGACTTGCACGGTTTGAACAAACTCCTCAGGAAGGACAAGTTCAAGATTGTTACTCTCTCTCAAGTCCTCCAGGCCCTTCTGCTTCAGGACTAGTTGGTGTCACTCGACCTCAAGGATGCTTACTTCCATGTGCCGATCCATCCCAAGCACAAGAAGTTCCTGAGGTTGGCGGTTGGCGACTCGCACTTTCAGTTTCGGGTCCTGCCGTTCGGATTGACCTCCGCCCCAAGGGTTTTCACCAAGCTCATGGTGGTGGTGGCAGCTCATCTCAGGCAAGAGGGGATTCACGTCTACCCCTACATGGACCATTGGTTGATCAGGGGGAGCTCTCCCGAGCAAGTCCTGGATCATCTGTCCGTCACCTGCCACTCCCTTCACAGGCTGGGCTTCTCCCTCAATTTAAAGAAGTCCCATTTGACGCCAACACAGCGGCTCCAGTACATCGGAGCAGTGCTCGACACTTCCCTGGGGCAGTGTTTTCCTCCCCAGGTGAGGGCTCTTCACATTCAGCAGATGGTGCACAAGTTTCAGCATGCCCAGACGCTCCCAGCGTTCGAGTTCTTGAGGTTGCTCGGCCTCATGGCATCCTGCATTCTTCTGGTGCCAGAGGCTCGCCTGCGGATGAGATCTTTGCAGTGGGCGCTCAAGACGCAATGGTCGCAGTCCTCTGGCAGGATGTCGGACCCGGTTCAGGTGCCGCCCTCGGTCGCCCGGGACCTTCTGTGGTGGGCCGTCGAAGGCAACTTGATGAAGGGGGCTCCATTTTGGCTTCCCTGGCCGGAGGTGACGATCGTGACGGATGCATCCCTCACGGGTTGGGGAGCTCATGCCAACGGGCTGACAGTCAGCGGTCGTTGGTCTCCGTCGGAGTCCAGACTCCATATCAATCTGTTGGAGGTGAGGGCCGTCAGGCTAGCCCTGAAGGCTTTTCTGCCGACTGTGCGAGGAAAGAGTGTCCTGATCCTGACGGACAACACAGTGGCCATGCACTACCTCAACAAAAAGGGGGGGCAGGGTCACTTCCTCTGTGCAGGGAGGCGATGCAGCTCGAGTTCTGGGCCATCCAGCAGGAAGTTTCGATCTCGGCAGTTCATCTGGCCGGAGACGAAAACGTGACGGCGGACGCTCTGAGCAGGCAGAGCACGATCTCTCACGAGTGGGAGTTGGCTCAGGAGATTCTCCTGGAGATCTTCGCCCAGTGTCAACCGGAAGTGCGAAAGGTTTTGCTCGCGGGAAATTCCTCCAAAAGGAGCCTTAGGAGACGCGTTCGTGGTGGAGTGGTTGTTCCCGCTGCTGTACGCGTTTCCTCCAGTCCCCGTCATCCCGCAAGTGCTGCGGAGGTTACGGAAGTTCGGTTCCCGGATGATCCTCATTGCTCCGGCGTGGGCTCGGAGGACGTGGTACCCGGACCTTCTCGACTTGTCCATCTGCCCTCCGCGTCGTCTTCCCTACCGAGACGATCTGCTCTCACGGGAGGGTGGTCAGGTTCTCCATCCAGAGGTCAGATCCCTCAACCTTCACGCTTGGCTTCTGAAAGGTTGAGGTATAAGGATTGGGACCTCCCTGAAGACGTGATGGAGGAGTTGCTTTCGGCCCGAAGGCCAGCAACAAAGTCTCTGTACCGTTGCTGTTGGCGTAAGTTCTGCGACTGGTGCCGAGTTCAGAATGTGGATCCTTTTGCATGTGACATCCCCATGGTTCTGTCCTTTTTACTTTCTTTGGCCCACAGGGGCTTGCAAGTGGGTACCATTAAAGGTTACCTGGCGGCGCTGTCCATCTTTAAGCGCTCGTCTGAAGAGTGTTCTTACTTTAAAATCCCTTTAATTTCACAGTTTCTGAAAGGGCTCACTAATGTGTTCCCTCCGTCACCTTTCCTGGTGCCCGGTTGGGATTTAAACCTTGTTCTTAAGTTTCTTATGGGTGCTCCGTTTGAGCCTTTACATTCTTGCCCTTTGAGGCTGTTAACTCTGAAAACTGTGTTTTTAGTTGCGGTGAGTTACAGGCACTTTCAGTTAAGCTACCCTTCACTGTATTTCACAAGGACAGGGTTCTCCTTAGAGTTCGTCCTTCTTTTCTTCCGAAGGTAGTGACGGAATTTCATTTGGCCCAGAAGGTTGTTCTTCCGGCATTCTATCCTCCTCCGCATCCTGGTAAGGAAGAGGAGAGGCTCCATAGGCTTGATCCTAGGAGAGCTTTAAGCTTTTATGTTTCACGCATGTTCCGGGTCAGAGTGGACAATCGACTCTTTATTGGTTACGCTGGAAAGCGTTTAGGGCAAGCTGTGACGAAACAGACTTTGTCTCGCTGGTTTATTTTGGCCATCTCGGAGTGCTACCGCTTGGCGGGTAAGGAACCACCGGCTGGCTTGCGGGCCCATTCTACCAGGGGTATGGCTGCATCTACTGCCCTGCAGAGGGGTGTTCCTATTCGCAACATCTGTGATGCAGCCACCTGGGCTTCAGTACATACATTTGTACGTCACTATTCCCTCGATTCCATCCGAGCACAGGATCTGGCCTTTGGCAAGGCGGTCCTTTGCTCTGCTATTTGATTGGCTATTCTAAATTTTGATTCTAAATTCTTTCCCTCCTCCTTGCTCTGGTTCTGCTTTGGGAGTCTGTCATAGATATGGAATACGTCGGAGGACCCAATCCCCTCGAAGAACAAGTTACTTTCTTACCTGGTAACGTTCTTTCGATGGGATGGTCCGACGACGAATTCCATATCGCTCCCGCCCTGCCTTCCCCGCTGCAGAATTTCTTTGCGATTGCAGCTTACGTTCCGCAAGGCTTTGTGTCTGACTGGCAGTTGGCTAGTGTCACACGTTCTGGGGGAAAAAACTACAACTGAGGCTACGGGCGTCGTGCGTCCTACTTATCACATCGGATGACGTCGGACGTCGGAGGAGGTCCTCGACGACGGCGCCTCGACGTCATCGACGCAGGACGCAGACGACGAAAAAAGTTTCCACAGCAGCACAGCTGTGGTGATTACATGTCATAGATATGGAATACGTCATCGGACCATCCCATCGAAAGAACGTTACCAGGTAAGAAAGTAACTTGTTCTTCTAACTCAAGAACATATTTGCTCCAAATTGACCCTCTGTGTTCAGTGTTCACGTCCATTGTACAAGGCGATGACACTACCTCAAATCCTCAAGTTACTGTAATCTGTAATAACGTCAGTAGTCTCATCAGTCATGTTTTTCCTGGAAATGTAACTTATTAGTATAGCAAAGGACACTAATTCTAGTGTATGCCATTCTTTCAGAGCCCTCTGCAACTTGACTTTGCCATTATAAAGATGCATCGGTCCTGTAAAGTTGCTCTGTGGCTGCTATAGCAAGTCTAGTTATTATACGTCAGGAATGTGCAAAGAACGGTTTGACGCTTTTAGTCCACTTTTACAGTCACAGAATCCAAGTTTTAATAACTTTTGTTATACTAAATAAAAATATTATGCTGTTATGGTACAAGGCATTAGCTTTAATAGTCCAGTTCACTTCTTCAACAGATGATGGTGACCGACATAATGAGTAACAAAAAAAACGACCCCGAAAAGAACTCTTAGAAAAAAACAACTTTCACTTTAAACTTTGTTGGGTGACGAATAATAATGCATGGAATGTAGGCCTGGGACAGCTCTTGTTTACAGAAAACCAGTAAGTTCAAAATGTATTCATGTTAGTTTTGGAAAATAAATATTGCAATGAATGATTTAAAAACACAATCTGAGAACAGGGTGTGTTTCGCGTTTAGCTCATAGTGTAAAGATGTTATTCGGTATTAAAATATAATTGCAGTAAACAACCTTCACTTTTTCTAAATACAAAAATTCTGTATCTCCACTCTTATAATAACCTTGCATGATTTCAGTGTCCAATTAAACGTAATAATGGTACTGTGTGCTAAAGCAATCACTCAAATGTATTTGTTTTGCTTTGCAGCCTCTATACACTGTTAGTGCCGTGTAGTGTTTTAAATGCAGTTCCTTAGGTTTAATGGCTGCATACAAGGTGACCACTACGAGATCAGTTCCCAGTGTCCAATTTCCCCCTGTGTACCAGAGACCCACAGACGGGAACAAATTCCTACACACCCAAGCAACACAGAGCAGTGTATTATCCCCAGCCAGGCCATCCATAACAATGTGTTTGTTCCAACAGGAAAACAAGACACACTTAACCCCCCATTCAATTAAACTCCCTCCATGGTCCATGCCAGAAGTGCATTTTCAATAGATCAATAACAAGTAAAACCTGAAACTTGCCTATGAAGGGTTATGAGATGGAAAACCTGCCAACACATCTGTGCAAATCTACCATAACAACCCAACAGAACCAGACATTACAGATACAAGAGACATACAACTGTAAAGCATTCAATGCTGTGTACCTCATGCAATGCAACGCATGTATGTAAGGAATATTTGAAGCGGAGACGTGCCAGGAGCTGCAAGAAAGAATGTCTATATCTAGATACACCTTCTTAAACCACAAAACTGAAACACCAGTGAGTCAGCACTTCACACAGATGGAGACATGCTGTAGGATCTGTTGTGATGGTATTAAAAGCAGAGTTTTCTATATCCAAGCGTGAGAAGTTAATCTAGTCCTATTTTTGCTTCAAATTCTACAACATGTAATTTTCATAAATTTCAAATGGGAAATAAAAAACTACAAGTCTCAGAACCCAAAAGGAAAAAACAGGACTGGGTGGTCTTCTCATGCATACCCTTGGGAATCCCTGGAACTCTCTCTAAGGTGGCCTGTCGATTACCTCACACAGAACAGTTCTAGCAGAGACTCAACCTAACAAAACGCAGCTCTGAACATAGCTCTAGTATTTATGACACACTGTGGCCAACGTTGTCCATGGGACTATCAAGGCAACTGCATCAGCAGTGCCAGAGGATGAGATGCCAAAATTATCTCTTGCCAACAGATGGGGAGCTCTATGGTTCATATGCCTTAGTGGGTTTTGCACAAGACTAATCTCAAATGATTGGCGCCCATTATCCAGTATGAGAAATGCTGAGATAGTGTACATTTCACTGTTCAAACATCGGTAAACTATTTTGTATTTACCACATTGTATGCAAGTAACTAAGGCATTATGAAGCATAAGCCGCACTGAGGGTAACTTTGGACATTGGGAATAGATGTTGTAGTGGTTATGTTATATTCAGCCATGAAGCCAAAGGGAACTGTATTGTAATCACTACTCGGCTCTGACACTGTATGGAGTCTGGAAAATGGATACTTACCTCTGACTTAATGCTCCAGCATACCCATTGGTGCAAAGTGCCATTCGTGTGCTTATTTGAACATTGACATTACTGCAGGTAATTCTATGGGCCGGGCTGCCAAGGAGCTGAAGAAAAACTGAAGGTTGGCGCAATGGCATTTTAAGCATTCTTGTTAACATCTTATGAATCTGTTTGTGATAAATGCAAAATAACACACCATTTCAAACTCTTTTCTTTGTCATTCTTAATTTGGATATGTTAGAAAATAAATAGGTCAGGAATGCAAATCGCGAGGGTGTTCATGGCAGATATTCCTAGCTGTGACTTGTTTATTGTGCATCTTGTGTGATAACGGGCGTAACTTCCTTTTAACTGCCATGCTGAATTAGTCCCCTTTTATCCAGGGGAGAAAATAGACCAACACATGTCATATCAGTGGGGTTCTTCTGACTGTCCTAAGATTTCAAACTTTCCTCTTAAGTGGCCAGATGTTTTACGGTCAACACCTCCTGCACCATATCACTTCTCACAAACAGAAACACACCTTCAATTCGCATGTAAGTGTAGAAACCTTTCAGCCTACTGTTTATAGTGAAACACAAGCGCAGTGTCTTACTTCGCATTAGACACTAAATAGAAAAAGTAATATACTGCAGGTAATCTGCCAAATTGTTTTAAACTTACAAGTTGCATGATGCATGTCTGATCTTTCACACTTCACAGTTGCTGGGAAAAGATGATAAATGAAGAGGACAAGATTCTTCCGATGTCTTGCGCATTTCACTAATGGATCCGCCCCCCAAATTAAAAAGCCAAAACGTGCATTGTTGAAAAGGAAAAAAAGAATGTTTGACTCGCATGCCCTTAATGGATTTAACCGTTGGCTGTGGTGGAAAAACTAACCAGAGAATGCCATACAGTAGCTTCGAAACAGTGGACAGCTTAAAAAAAATCTCAACATTGAGTTGTATGAATGCCATGGAAGATGAGTTCGGAGCAGGGTGAAAAGAACATTTTGCAGAATTATATCTTGTTTAGTAATTTCACATCTGGTAAGGAGTAACAGAGTTGGGCTCACCCTAGACCAATTCAAACACGGCACATGGAAACCTGCACAGTACGAGTGTGGAAAAAATGAGCATTAAATTGACTTTAAGCTACATGACCATTTTTGAAAGAAAAAAATCCCTTTGACTTTTTGACACGTTGGACTTGGTCTCAGTTGTCCATCTTGCAGCTTCAAGTGATAGCCGGGTAGAGAGTCATGTTGCTGTTAATTGCGTTGCAGATTATATTAAGTTCCAAGGACCTCAACTGTATGGAGGCACATGGGCAACTACATAACGAAGAACAAATGCTAACCAAGTATTGCCCGAGAGTTTTGTACAAATAATATATAATACGTTTTCAGTATCATTTTTATGTAATAAAGGACTTTGAATCTTTTATTCTTGTTGGGTTTTTTGCCCGTTTTTTTGAAATTGATAGACGGGAAGTCTTTGTTTGCATATTCCCGGATCCGCTTTTATCTGCCTGCTTTGCAAAGTGGTTTTTTTTGTACTCTTGCTCTAACTGTGACGTCAGATTTGCAGTGTTTTATGTTTGTTTCTCGTGGAATATATTGCTTTACAAGATAGGAGACTGTATCAATTTGTAGGTGCCACTAGGAAAATAGAGATGTGAATTTGGTGTTTATGGAGATAGTGGGAATGTTGGTGATTGGAAAGGTAGTGCTTTAAACTGTGCGTGCATGCAACTTAAATGTAAAAAACACTGAACCTATAAACGGGCCTTGTTTGCTTCCTTGGTGTACAGTGACATAGGGATCATTGTTGCAATTGATGCAGATCCATGTGGCCCACCAACTGAGATTCAGAAGGTAGTGGGCACTTATACTCAGCCATAACTTGTGTGTGAGCTCTGCCCTCCCTGGTCTGTTACGGCACTTAAGTGTTCGTTAGAAGTCTGACACATGGAAGTATTGTTTACAAACCGAGTATGTGCCCTGCAATGGAAATTAAGATGGCCTGAGACTCCATTGTAGAATGGGGTTTCAACTGAGGAAAAACATGTATATTCAGAAGTGTTGGAAAGGAAGAGCTGGATTGATGTGCTTAAGGAATACAAACAGTGGCGATTTCTGTGGCAATAGAGAGGGCCATTTTAAACGCCCACATTACTCCCCCCCCCTCCCCCCCAACCCTCTTTGGAAGTAAAGGATTGCACTACTGTGACCTCTCACTTTCAACTGTGTAATTATACAATTTGGCTTGTGAAGTTGGTCATGTGGAGTTTTCCCATTCAGGAAAATTCCTCCCCTTGCTCATAAACAAGATGTGCATTATTGTTTGGGGAAAAAAGACAAGCATTCGTTCTGCTAGCAACGGAGTTGTGTGCTATGCATTTGAAGGGTTATTTGAGACCTCTGTACGTTGTCAATTCGGGGCATCAGCTGTGCGAACCACTGTTAAGTATGTTTTTTATCCCTTAAATAAGGTTAAAAAGTGCATTTTTACTTTTTGTTTATTTAATAAAATAATATTTATCAGCCGCCCTTTAATATCCTGTCATGGTCAAATGCGCTCGAAACGACCACGTAGGAGGTTGCTGTCTCTCATACATTAGTATTGGGTGCACATAACGGACACTATAATATGCAAGTGCATAATTTTGGCTAGTGCACATCCCTGAATATGGTGTAAATATGGTTACCTGCACAATTTTCAGTGTCTGGCATCTGAGAGAATAAAACCCAAGTGCTCTTCTCAGATGCCCACTTTTTATGAAGCTTGCCCTGTCATTTCGGTCGTCTCTGTCTTTTACACAGAGTATCAGAGTGTTAAACCAATTATTGATTTTTTAAATAGTGTATCAGAGTGACAAACCTTTACTAATAAATGTTAAGGTTACCCATGCCTCACCTAAGATAGAAGGCTGAATCAACCAAGATTTAAAGCTGTCAGAGGCAGGTGCATATATAGTCACCTGGTTGACCTTTCTGCCTTTCCCTATTGTGTTATAGGCCATTCTGAGCCGCCCATACATTTGATGACTGCACACCATGATATAGGACACATTGTTAATGCATGTGAGGATAGTGGTGGGGGTGTCATTACAAGGGGCGTAGGTGACTTATTATCAGGGACAGATCATGCATGATTTTGGCTGGAGCCATTCCAACGTTGTCGTGCCGGAAATGGCGGAGAACAAACTGGCATTTAATTTTTTTTTAAATTAAGCTATAACGAAAATGGCATCATCTGAATGTTCAACCTGAAATGTTAAAGTAAAGCAATTCCAAGTTGAAAGCTCATTTATCATTTTCAGCACGTTGATTTTGCACTTATTTATCCTGACATATTTTATAAAGATGTATTTTTGTGCTCTCCTGCCTCTGAAGCTTTCTGTAAAGGAAAACAAAGTTCCACTGCTAAAATGTCTTTCAGCTTCAAACACTACAAAGTGAAAATACGACCCTCAGGAAACAGGCCACAACCAATATTTATCATGTCAAAGGTGGTTCTGAGTATACAGACCCCTCCAATCATTCCTCTTTAAAGCATCGGCCAGCTGTACGTGGTAGCAGACCCATGTCTATGTATGAGACTGGATCAGTGCAAAAACCTTTCCTTCCAGTGGGAGAAGTCACATATCCAGAAGAGAGAACACGACTGCTGCCTTTTCCACAAAACGTGAGTAAAACTGCTGACGCTTCTGCTATTCTTTGATATGCTTTTCTATTGCAAATCAATCTTTCATACAATTAATTTACCGATTAATACACATCTGTTAAAGCTCAATGAACAGTAACGTTCAAAATATCGTATTCAGAGATACGAGTCGCCTCTTAAGTTCCATTACTTGTTTGATGCTTACTTGGTCTCAAAACATAAACCTGGATAGTTTTTCCCTTTATATCTGTTTATTCGGTATTGGTTGGCCTGCTATGGGCCGAGTATTTTTTTTTTTCTTTTTTAAGTTTTTCTTGAAGTCTGTCACAAATCTGTTGATGAAAATGTGTTGCTATGTTTTCTTTTTTATATGCGTTTGTCCACTTAAGGTAAGACATCATTGCCTGCGTTATGTAATTTGTAAAAAAAAAAATGGTCATTAAGTAAATAAAAATATTAAAGAAGAATTTCAGATATTATCAGTTGTTTCATTTGTCAATTGCATCATGTCTATTTTTAATGTATAACTTTCTAGAAAAATCTGCCTTTGGAAAAGCCAAGAAATGTGATTTGTCAGTTAAAAAGAGATATGAAAGTAGAAGTGTGGTTGAAGGATACTGGGGACTGCTGAAAAAATGCGTCACTCTTACTTTTCTTTTCTAAATGCATACAGACTTCTTTGTACTTCTAGTGCTGGAAATGATGTCATCCATGTATATACTTGAAGCCGCAGGTACCATTTCACTCCGTTGCTTTTTTTTCTTTCGTCTGTGCTCAAGGTCATGATTTTTGAGAAGTCCTACAAAGTTTTGTCACTTTTCACAATTTCTCCAAGTCAGCTTTTAGAGCATGCAAGGAGTGCCATTGCTTAGTGTCTGTTACTGATCCACTTTCTTCCTGCCTTTGTCTTAGGAAAGACCTTGACACGGAAGAGTGGGGACAGTGACAAATCTGGTCAATTCGTCCCTACTACCCAGAGGGGACCAACCCCTGTGAGGCTATGGAGGTGAGCCCACTCCACCAAACCCCCGATAGGGATTTGGGCAAGCAGGACCTCACTGGGAGTGACTCCCCTTTGTGCGACAAGGACTCCTAGTGTCGTGACTTGCCGCGTAGTGAAGAGTAATGGGCCTCTGTCCACAAATCACCCTCAGGGAAGAGTAAATAAACTCCCTGTGCGAGCTTTGAGGCCACAGGTGGTTTGATGGTTCGCCGGATCTGATGACGCCAAGGACCCCAGAGGCTGTTAAAAGGAAGTTAAGATTAGCACAGGCAAACACAGTACTTTGGTATGAAGAAGTGTGCAATAATCTCTTACCTAAACCCAGCAGGGATGATACTGGGGTAACTTGGGTCTGGTGCGAGGGAGTGCCGTAGATCCGGACAGCCGTGTCCCAGATGGTAGGTACCGGCTGTACCTGTGGCCCTGCCGTGACTTGAAAGGCACTTGAAACCAAAACACGTAGAGCCAATGGCCGAAGATCGTAGAGTCAAAAGGGGCGATCCGTAAACAATCCGTTAAGCAAAGCAAAGTGTCCAGAGTACCGAGATCCGTGCAGTTCCGAGCGACAAGATCGAGGAGTAAGCAGGCCAGTCCGTGATTCATAAGCCAAAGTCCAAATCCGAAGTAACCAAGTAACGTGATATCTGCAAGCGCCTAACAGAGTCGTGAAACGGCTGTGAAGCGGTGAGAAACTCGAACTTCCCGGCTTTTATGTGCGTCGACTCCCGATCACGTGAGCGGTACTCTGGACACGTGATCGGGAAGTCGTCGCGGAACCAGGAAGTAACCGCGATCGGGTGTTCCATCCCGAGCGCAGTCTCCATGGGAGTTGCCAATGGAAACGAGGCAACAAACCGGGCCAGCCTCTACGCACGACCCGCACTCGCTGGTGATGGCGACTCCCTCGCACCCTAAGTGAGGAAATGTCTCGGGAGGTGGACGGCAACCCAGGGAAAGTAACAGTGTGTGCTGGGGTGTCAATCAAAGAGGTGCATCGTGGCGAGACTGGTTTGTTGTGCATGACACCTAGTCCGAGAAGTACTTCCCAGATCAGAGCACCATGACTGCTTATATGGATGCAGAGAAGACTATCTTTACTATTATCTTCATGCCAACCAACAGTGAATGGACACTTGTAGAATGGATTTCTAAACTCTGGCCTGATGGACAGAAGTTTAGGAGGCCACCCTAGTTAAGTGAAACATGGGAAACTTCTGGAAAAGCCAGACCAATCACGGTAGATATGATATGATATTATCTGGCATTTGTAACATGCCTATACACAAATGTTTCAAGGCGCGACATGGTAGCTTGCCAGGCGGTCAAGACTAAGTCTCAGGAGGCGTGAGAGTGATCAGAAGCCCACAGAGTAAAGATACCACATAATACTTTTAGACAGGTGTATATCAAAAATACATATACGTTGTTTTAGGCCTAGTAAAAGAACACAAATAACCAAATTAATAATGCAACAGTTACCACACAAGCATATCACTATTTAGCATGTATACAATGACTGTAGCCTAATGCGATAAAGGGAGGAAAACATCCACAATCTGTAACAGAAGGGTGTAGCGGGGGGTAACGCAACTTAAGCATTAGGCAGTCTTCAGGGTGGAAACCTTAACTTATTCAGTCCAGCCCTACGAAGTGGGGAGCCTTGTGCTCAAAGTACAGCAATGCGTAAAAAAGCGTGGTCTTGCGTAAAGCGACAATGGTACCTTTTTGAAGATGCTGGGACAGTTAGGTTAGCGCCCTGAAGGCGGTAGAATATGCTCCAATTGCCAGGGAAGGGTCTGCCCTCATGGACAGAGCAGTTTCTGACTTTAGGAACAGGCCAGGGAGCGCAGGCTATCCCAGCCAAAGAGAGTATCCCAAGGAACCCTTTTGCATAAAAAAAGAAATGGATGAGCCAGGGGCCACCAGTAAGTTATGCAAGTACTCACCGCCCTTTGCTTCAATTCAGACCTAACTATGCCAGTTTAATTGAGGTCATCTGAGGTTGCAAATCCTGCCTTTGCTCTGCGATCTGGCTATTGGGGTTCTGCAGCACTGGACGATCGTCTGTGACAGTACAGTAGCCACACTACGCCCATGAAGGAAGAAAGAAGAAAATGCTGGTGCAGCAGGACTCTGTGCACAGCAAAGGAGGTGGGAAAGCCACCCACAGTGACCGTCACCACAATGCAGTGAGGCACCGACTGCAAAGGCTTTCAGCATGACGCACTCTTCTTGTTCGCAACCCAGAGGAGCTAGGACTTTGAAATGTGGCAGCAGAGTGTCAAGAACCACAAGCTGGGTATTCCCAAAGTTTCAAGCCTCAACTCGAAACAGCAGCGCTCCTATGCGATGTCCCAGGATAGAGCTGGTCAGTTCACTGGACGGCCCAGGAACACTTCAGGCTCTTTTGGCAGGAAATCAGGAGACGCCAAGAGTATTTGTTCCCTCTACTCAAAAGGGTCAAAGCGCCCTCGCAGGCCTTCTAAGGTCGAACGAAACAGGGGTCAGACGGGACAACAGCGGGCTCAGGGTGCCAAACCATCCAGCTAGTCTCTCTGGTGGGTCCACATGTCTGCTTCAGTTCACAGGATACTTGGCTGCTTTGATAGTTCAAGATACCACTGTAGATCGACCTGGAATGGATGCAGGGCCCCTTCTCTTATCCAAAGTTTGATGCGTGATCGCATCTGGACAACCAATAGAAGATCTGTTCACTTGCATGCACGCCAGTCGTGGTCCAATCATGGTCCATGGTGGTCCCCATGCATTCCTGCACACCAGACATTCTGGCACCAGTAGATGGATTGGGACCAGACAGACCCAACCCTGTTCCTGGGCGCTAGCACACGTGACCTGCAGAAGCCCGCTAAAGAGGCGGTTTTCGCTGGAAGCTGCATGCCCAAATATGGAATTCCAGGGTCAGCTCGACCTGGGGTAAGGCAAAGGAACAAGGTGGCCAAAGGACAGAACAAAAGACTGTGGAAAGGTCATTTTTGGCACTAGCCACAATCATGAGCCATCTGCGGTGAACGTGGTATTGATCAATAAAAAGTAGTTAAAATACCAGAAAAGTAAACTTCTGCCACCAGTTTATCCTAGGCACACTTGGACGTTCACCAGAAATTCCTTACAGCCTGTCTAGGGCCATAAAATAAAAGGATCCCAGTGCATGGTACAGTAATGTACTTGGCGCACTGATAAAAAGTTACCAAGAAATGGCAACCAACCGAAAGACTAAGGGAAACATAGTTTCCCAGTATTGACAGCCTGAAGGATGTGTACGTTTCCCCATAACAAATGAGCAAAAGCCCAGGGGAGTGCAGCTGAAGGCTGGGATCCACTGGAAAAATTCATGTCAGTATAGCCAAACAAAAGCAAAACATTTGGGGGAGGGGGTCCATAATATGGAGGGAAAATTACATTTAGAGAAATCTTTCCAAACAACACTTCTTTAATTGGTCTTCGTTTACCTCCAAGTAATGGTGGTCTCTGTTACGACGCTGCAGTCAACGAGGAACACACTCGTTTTGCTGCAAGGAAGTACTTAAACACAGGGCAGACTATGTACGGGAGGGTATCTCCTGCACTGGACTGAGAGCGAGTCCGACTCAGAGACTCATCTTTGCTCAAGGGAAGTTCTTGAGGCATGGAGCCAAGTCCAACTGCCGAGCAGACGGTGAGGTGGGAGGTGACCTGGTGCCTGGCCGAATGCTAGAACTCTGGCGTCCCATCCGGCCGAGTAATCTGAGGGTGAGGCGACAACGGGAAAGCACTTGTTTCATCTCGTGGCGCGACCGCAACGAAGCAACGGTAGGCTGTGAGCCTAACAGATTTTCGAGACCAGACCAGTGGTGAAGGAATGAATCCCCAAGCTCCACGTACAATGGATGGCAGCTGTAGAGGGACCCGCGTCAGCGAAGCGAACGCTTCCACAGAAACGGTACCTTTGAAGGGAACAGACCTTGTATATAGAGTGTAAGATCCTGCGAGGCCACGGGAGCCTGAGAGTCTCCACCAAACAAACACCCGGTGTAAATCTGGGGAAATAACCCATGAACACTTTGAAGCAAGAGAGCATATGAGATCATGGGTGCCTGAAAGTCCCGAACGAGCAACACCGTGGAATGAAGATGGGGAAAGAAAGTTTGAACACTTTGATATAAAAAAAATTATATGAGGTCATGGGTGTCTGAGAGTCCCGGATGAACAAAGCCCAGGTGTGAGACTGGGGAAGGAAAGAAAGAATATTGCAAATTGAAAGAAACAGCCAGCTTAAGGAAGCCTGAAAAGCTTAACGGAGCAAGCGCTCCATACAGATCTGAAGAGAAGGAGTATAAGTTTGTTGGTTGTAACTTGGAAATGGTTACGGGGTTTTGAAAAACAAAGACGGCCTCATCACGAGTTTGGTGGTAACCCTTAAAAGTGGCGGTAACGCTATTACTGCCAAATGTAAGGGTCTGCCAAATCACAGGTTTGGCAGCATTTACTCCGAGCTCTGAGCTGAGGGTAAATGCCCCGGGAATTTGCTGATTTTCGGCACAATTACTGCGTGGTAATACCGCTGACGGTAATCGCACCGAAAATTCCCCATTGGGTCCAATGGGGAATGGGGAATTCCCCAATGGGCCCAATGGGGAATTGGCATTCCGCCAAACCTGTGATCCGGTGCTAATAGCACCTAGCGGTTTGGCGGTAACGCTATTAGCCCTGGTGGTATCCCACTAGTAATATCGCTGGGATACCGCCCAACTCGTTATGAGGCCCAGAGTGACAAGCGCCCTGTTAAATCTGAAAGAAAATGGCATGTCTCCTCCGTTTGCCAGTTGGGGAAATCCACTAGGGTGTGCGAACTGGAGACATCGAATGGGGCAGGGCCCTATGTGTCAGGTGGAAGTAAATGAGAACTTCTCCAGCATGGGGTCTTACTTGAATTCACATGCTCATGAACGTTCGCTGTCGTCAGGCTGGGAATCCTCTGTAAAATTAAAGCAGTTTAGCTTTCAGCTAAAAACTGCTAGTCTCCTATATAGCCTATCAGTGTTGCTTTGGGTCATATTGCCCCAGCCAATGATACTTGTCATCATTGACAAGCTCAAGCTAAGCTCCACCCCTGGTGGCCATCTTCAGATTTAGAAATCTGATAGTTTTTCGCTCTTTTTTGCCTATTTTTGTAAAAATTCATAGTCTTCTGTCACGTTGTAACTATTGGGGGCAGGGACCCGTTGCCGGAGGAGATCTTCAGTCCATCGTCGGATCTCCAGCTCGTGGCGCAACATGCCCAGGCTTGGACCTTCACTCCGACATCATGGTGGATGTCATGAAGAAAAGTCTTTTTAGGTCCTGTGAAAACTGCTGCCTGAAGACTATCTTCATTGAAGAGCGGCACCTCTGGTGCATTGTCTGCCTACATCCCAACCATAATGCGGATGGATGTAAGATTTGCCAATACTTTTTCTGGAAGACACAGAAGGACCGCCATCGGAGGTTGGTGGCATGGATCGAAGAAGGGAAGGCCTCTGACGCGGCCTCTGGGTGTAGTCATGCCTCTTCCAGGGCCTGAAGGTCCAAAGAGCCTGCTCCCTTTTGTAAAATGAGGTCTAGGTCCTTTGAGGATGCTTCCTTGGTAAAGAACCAAAAGAAGGTAAAGTCACATGCTCCAATGCCTTCCTCGTCAGTGGTCGCCGCAGCTGTGGGACCCAGTTCGTAGAGAGGCCGGTCACCATCACCAGCTCACTCGACAGCCTACCAGCATGCGGGCTGCCCCTGTCCGCAAGGAAATCGCTGGCATCAGCGGAAAACGCATGTCTTCATCGAAGAGCAAGTTGTCCAAGGACCCATCAACGGCACCACCTTCATCAACTCCGTCGTCAACATAAGCCTCGTTGATGCCTTCCTTCACCCGGATCGTCGCCCCATCAACCACTGGTTCGTAGGTCGACTGCAACGCCAAACGGTTCGGCCACGACCATCACCTTTACTACTACAACGGTAACCATGCCAAGGGTATCCATCACCTTGGCCACCGTCGGCAGATCTGACGACGGCCCCATCAACAATGATGCTTTTTCCTGCTCTACAGGCTCCAGTCCTTGCCTCTTTCCCTAAGGGCTCTAGTTTGGTCAGAGACATGCCTCCAGCTCAGGTGTTTCTACCGAGACCCACCAAGCCTGCACCACTCATCACTCGGTCACCTCTGGGATCCGTCAGGAGGTCTCCAGCAATATACACCAGTTCTGAAGAAGACCTGCCAGATGGTTTTTCCTTCGATCAGGAAAGGGGCCAAGGGGAACACAACCCTGTTCGGCCATCCAAGCTGTTTAGGAAAATTTCCTTGGACATCTTGACCACCATAAACACACACTGGTGCCTTAAATCCAGCAGTGACTGCCCACTGCTCCCATCACTGTTCCGGCAAGGAACCCTCTGAGGCCTTCTCAGGCTCAGCCAACTCTGCCTCATAAAGCCCCTGTTACCCTCCAGCCATTGCCGGTGGCGCTGCCCCCTGCGGCGGAGGAAACGGCTCAGACAAACACTGACACGGACACTGTCACAACCGGTACACACACGGATGAGTTTGATGATTACATTCCCGTGGATGGCAAACCCACTGATGTCGATACGCCCTCCAGGGCCTCTACGTCGGATGAGATTGGGTGATTCCACTCTATATCGAAAGCTGCCAAGCTGTTCAACCTAGTACCGGAGGAAAAGAAAAAGGAAGGTTTCCTTTTATAACAACGGGAGTCCTCCAAGAAGACCATCGTCTCAGTTTCCCTGTTGGCTGACATGTGGGAGGATGGGCCTGACTGTCATGAAGGCCCCTAATACCACTTCTGCCAAAAGAGACCATGGACAAATCAGCTGCATTATGTCTAACTCGAGTGTAAAAAGATTTATGGCCACACTCATTCTCATAATTAAGCCAGTCAGCATTATCCTCAGAGATCTTGTACTTGCATCTTAAGGAAAACAGGATAAATCAAAGTCCATGTTCATTCCTCTTGGTCTCAAAGCATCCAAGTGATCAATTCAATTAATCTTTTTTTGCAATAATAGTTTAGTTAAATCCCCTCGCCTGCGTGGTAGTACAAGTTGTTCCAATATTACAAACTGCATTTCTGATATCGTATGGCGTAGTTCTGCAAAGTGTTGTATTACTAGGGGTCCCGTTTTGTATCGCCTTCTGGATAGTTTGCTCAGCATAGCCTCTCTCCCTGAAAGTGTTGGATAATTCACAGGATTTCTCAATAAACTGCTGTTTGTCAGAAATGATGAGTCGATAACTCGAATGCTTTCAATAGTGGTCTTTGGGTGAAAGCTAGAAGCCATTAATATACTATTCTTGACGTTGGTTTAGAATAGATTGTTGTCTAAGAATGCCACCTTCTACATAGATCTCTGCATCCAAGAATTCTAATCTCGAAACACGTTCTTTAATTGTAAAATTAGTCTTAGGAGTTATTTGCTTCATGAAAGTAAAACATTCTTCCAGTTGTTGTCTGGTACCTGCGCAGATCCCAAAAATGTCATCTATGTAGCGTAGTTAACACTTTAGATGTTTCTTCCACCCGGTGTTTGTAAGAATGTGTTCATGTTCCAAATGCACCACATAAGTATTAGGATAGCTGGGCGCTATGGCTGCACCCATGGAAGTAGCAGCTATTTGAATATAATGGCGATCTTCAAAGCTAAAGATATGTGGGTTTAACACAATCTGTATTCTAACATTACATGAACTATGGAACTTTGTTGGTACAGTTTATGACGTATGTATAATGACTAGAATGAACTTACCCGGCTCCTATGTAAATACTTTAGATATTAGAATTACTTTTAACTGTATTGTATTTGATCCTGCCTTTGCCCACATGACCTCTTTCTTCTGTACTGCGTGTCTCAGATGTACTAATTACTCTTGATGTGTAACTAAGCTGTGAATTATCTTATGCTATGCGCCCTGATGCCTACGGGTCCAGTGCGCACTACAAATGAATAAACATAAACCGACTGTGCTTGTTTAATGAATTCGATTTGTTTACTTCTGTTAAATGTTCACATTTATTAATTAAATATACCATATTGATTACCATTAATTGAGTTAGGATTACCTCCTTTAAACATTCATTGAGGGATTTCCCCCTTTGTGGAGTGCACTGCTATTTGCCTGATTGTTTTGAGGCAACATTTCTTGTATTCTTCCCCCAACTGACCCAGCACACTGAGCTTGTTGGTTGCCTTCACGACCATCAATCTGGATTCTGAGCATCCAGGGGCACGGAAACTGGTCTCCTGAACACCTGTGAAGAACTGCATGCATCTCTGGATTCTAACTCTCCAGCTGTTCTCATTCTCCTTGATCTCCCCTCTGCATTTGATACGGTCAGCCACTCCATCCTCATAAAACATGTCTATGATACCCTTGACATCTCGGAGCGGCACTGGACTGGCTGACCTCCTTCCTCACTGATCGTCCCTCCCTGGTTATTCTGGGCTCATTCTCGTCCCCACCTATATCTCCACCTGTGGTTTTCCCCGGGGCTCCAAACCTTCTCCCTGGCTCTTTAACATCTGTCTTGCTCCGCTTGCTCTGCTTGCATTCCTACTTTACACTTTCTCCCCTTACTTGCAGTGTTATGCAGATGACGCACAACTCTTCTTCCCACTGATCCTCTCCCTACTTCCTCCATCATTCCTGCCTGCCTATCTGCCATCCAGTCCTGGTGTGCCTCCAATGATTTATGCTTCAATGTCAGCAATACTGAGATCCTTCCCATTGAGATTCCTGCTCCCTTTTTCTTCCCTTCACTATAACCACTGTCTATGGGCTCTCCCCCTTCTTCATCATCTAAAGCCAAAAACCTTGGAGTCATCTTCGACGACTCTTTCCTTCCTCCCTCACATCCAGGGCCTTGCCAAGAAGGCCCACTTTCAACTCCACCTCTTCAAATGAATCCTTCCTTTCCTCACTTTCCCCCAGAAATTCAATGTCTCTAGAGCTCTGGTACTCTATAGGTTGGACTACTACAACAGCCTCTTTCTTAATCTACCCTCTTCCTATCTACATTCACTACAACTTCAGAATAGGGCTGCAAGACTTATCATTGGCCTCAAGCCCAGGGAACGCATCTCCCCAGCCCTAAAATCTCTCCACTGGCTCCTGGTTGTTGGAAGGATCAAATTCAAATCCCTCTGCATCATCCATAAGGCTGCCTGGGGCCAGGGACCACGCTATCTACAACTGGCTCTCACCAAATACTCTCCCTCCAGATCTTTACGCTGCTCGGGCACCAACTCTCAGTGTGTCAAGCGCTTCTCTACACAGTGAGCTGGTGGCTGATCTCTCTCCTCGACTGGCTCCCTTCTCTGGAACATCCTCCCCCTTCCTCTGTCTTGAGCCAGATCTCCTCAAATTCCAGAAGCTTCTCAAGACTTTCCTTTTCACCATCTCCTTCCCCCTCACCCTCCCTTGCTAAACCCCACAGTCGCTGAGCTTGGTGACCAGGACTTTTATGTGTCCTTCTGGCTCCTGGCTAACACCCCCCTCCGTCTCCCCTGCCAATAGTCTTCATCCTTCCCCCACTCCCAGCACTTTTCCTTTGGTTATTCACTCGATTGTGTTATCTCACAGGCCTGCACTTATTGTATTGGCAGCTTATCACTCTTACCAAGTGATCTCTGCCAGGCACTTAACAGTTGCCTGCATGCTACTCCCTCGCAGTTCCCTCCTTGGTACTCCTATCCCTTCTCTGTCTCTACAATTGCACGTTCTGAATGCACAAGGCCTAGTAGGACCGCCTCTCTCTCTCTCTCTCTCTTTCTCTCTCTCTCTCACATTATTTATTTATTTATTGTGTATTATAGTACAATTGTACTTTTAACACAAAAACCAACAATACAAGACAATTCATCATCACAATTCATCCCAATAGTATAACACATTTAAAAAAGCCTTATTAATAATGATCAATCAATCAACCTGTAATGAACCTACGGAATGAAAAAAATACAAGATCTTCATCCTAAAAATTCCCCAAGTTAAAAGTCCACTGCACATGCCTTAAGAAAAACTAAAATACGAATAGAAAGACACAGTTCATTACAATTTAAAATCCTCCTCCACATTTCTTGTTTGATAAGTATAAAGTTCAAGGAGAAGGTTTGAGCCCTCAAAGTCCACAGGCTGGGGAACTGAACACATAAGTGCTTTAAAGTTTCTATTTGCTTATGACAGTGACGACAAAGTCTCTGGTCCCTGGGAGTGTTCTTTTGTCGACCTAAAACTTCTTGCGTTAACACCACATTTAATCTGAATCTAAAAAGTTGGGACCTAAAGTGCCTTGCAGGATGCTTTTTCAAATATGTAGAAACAGTATTAAAACTTTTAACTACCCAGACAAAATGATCACCAAAGCATTGATATTGCATTAGAGAATCTCTTAAAATAGCCCTCACATATATGGATAGTTTAGTCTTAACCAATTTGGGCATAGCTCCCTGTTGTTCCAGGGATGCTCCTATTATTTCTGGTGTATTTAAGCACTTGGAGCCCCAATCTACCAAGATTTTACATGAACCTTTCTTCCATAAGGCATTCAGGCACTCAAATATTGATGCAACCAGTGGAGCCAGCATACTTGCAAACATCTGCAGCTTCCCCCAGTCAATCAAGGTCTGAATAGGGAACTGACCTAATTCATAAAAAAGCCCCACTACTGGGACTGACTGGGGTAGACACGGGAGCCCTCGCCAGATTAGGCCTTCCACTTTAGGCCAATTAATTTGTGTACTCCTTGTTTGAGCTCCATATATTAATTTCAGCACCATTTGTTGTTTATACAATTTTAAAACTAGAAGAATCGAAAATCGCACAAATTTAGCATCAAAGGAGCGCAACTTTCAAACATGAATGTTGCTGCCATTCATGTTTGCAATCAGCTTTTGGTTAAAATCAACTTAGTCTGCTGTCACTCATGTTCGCAATTAGCCTATTGATAATAGTGATATTGTTGCTGCCACTCATGTTTACAATCAGACTATTGGTAAAGTTGATCTAGACTTATCACCACTACCTGTCCAGTTGCCAAAGCCCAAGATACCAATACCAACAACAAAACATTACCCTCGTTGGGTATCACCAGACATAATAGAATCAGAGCCAGAACCAGTTCCAACCACCAAAGCCCACGCCCATTACAACTGTAATCTCCTCTAGCTTAACAACCACGCCAAATAACCTCCAAATTAAAATTCCCTCTAAATAATTTAGTAAACCTATTACAAAGTTTCAGAAATCCTCACATCTGTCCAACCCAAACACTTTACCACACCATGACACCGCTCCTAAGATCAAAGGCACACTTATCAATGCACGATCACTAGGAGCACACACCATTGAAATCCATGACCTCATCGTAGAGCAACAACTTGATATGCTAGTAATAACAGAAACCTGGTTGCACCCAGCCGCTGGCCCACTATTAACCATTGCCATCCCACAAGGGTATAGTATCCTTAGAACAGATGGGAATAACCTCCAAGGAGGTGGAGTGGCCCTAATAGCTAGAGCCACACTACAATTCAGAGCCTGCCCGTTAGAACAAGTAGAGGGCTATGAACCCCTACTAGTTAAATTCACACCTAACCCAAAAACAACCACGAACTTCCTAGTGGTCTATAGATCACCTAATAAAAATTCCCACCCCAACTTAGATATCCCATTACTGCTTACGCCCATTATCAAGCCTAAAACCAAATGTATCGTGCTAGGGGATATCAACCTAGGGTTCAGTGACCCCTCTGACACAGACGCCTCTGCCTTCCACTCAGCCATGTCAGACATGAACTTTGTCCAAATGATCAATGAACCCACTCACTCCAAAGGCAGAACACTGGACTGGATTGTCACCCTGAACTCCCAAATTACCATCGACTCCATCCTCCCGGTAGCGTGGTCAGACCACTTCGTCATTAGTTTCAACCTGGAATATAGCATTACCGATCTCACTAGCCCCAAACTGCTTGACACCTTCGAATTCAGGAACATTAAAAAGCTCTCGGCAGACAACCTATAACCGGTCCTGAGTTCAGCACTAGCCAACATCATACCCAACACTAACAATCCTGACTATCTAGCTGGATGCTACCAACAAAGTCTTACCCAAACCATTGATTCTCTCGCCCCCGTCACCACTAAAACGAGGAAACCTGACAAACGCTCTAGCTTCTGGTTTGATGAAGAACTAGTCTCCCTCAGACGAACAAAAAGATTGCTTGAACACATACATAGGAAAACCAACAGCCCAGATTCAGCAAAGGCCTTCGAAGTAGCTAACAAAAAATACAAATTAGCGATCATCTCACACAAAGCCAACACCTTTAACCAGCGCATAGCCAGCGCCAACTCCAACAGCAAAGAGTTATTCTCTATCCTCAGAGAACTTGAGAACCCCGGCCAAATAACAGCACCACATAATACCAGTAAAGCCTGGTGCACTACCTTCCAAGACGCACTAGCCTCTAAAATAATGCTCTTACAAAAGAAAATCGACAGCAAAAAAACACTCCTCGCTGATAGAACATCCCCGTCTATTGCCACCATCCCTATCCCTACTCACACCCCTCCATTCACCCCCTTTCATTTCACCTCAGTCACCAACAAAGAAGTACTTAATACCATATTCAAACTCAAAGCCTCCAACTGCAAAGAAGACAAATTCCCATCCCATCTAGTTAAACTATGTGCCCATATCCTATCACCGATCATCACTGAATTTGTAAATGCCTTTTTCAGTTCAAATATAGTCCCTGCCAGTATCAAAAAAGCGTGGGTAACACGCCTTCTAAAAAAAACAACCCTGGATCCATCCATCCCCACCAACTACCGACCTATAACCACTGTCCCTTTTCTCCTGAAAATTATCGACAAAATAGCCTACTCCTAGATCCAAAACCATTTAGAACACAACCAACTACTGATGGAATGACAGTCACGATTCCACCCTAATCACAGTACGGAAACAGCCCTACTTGATCTGAAGATCCAAATGGATTCTTCCAGAGAATCAGGTCAACTTTGTCTACTTATGCTACTAAACCTATCAGCAGCTTTGATTTGGTCGACCATGACAAACTCTGTGCCACCCTAGCCAATAACTTTAACCTGTCAAACAATGCAACACACTGGATCAAATCCTTCCTCGCAGATAGGACCTCAAGAGTGGCCATTGGTAAAGAATCAGCTGATCGCCTACCAGTTCCTTTTAGGCGTCCCGCAAGGGTCCTGCCTATCCCCCAAACTTTACAACGCCTATACCAAGCTGCTTTTTGCAGCAATGGATGCTATGGGTGTCATCTACACCAATTTCGCAGATGACATTCAGATCCTTATCCCCCTAACAGGGAACTACGAGCATGACACATTCCTTGTTCATGAAATCTACTCACTAATCCAAAACTGGATGGCTAATAATAGCCTTTGTCTCAACGATGACAAAACAGAGTTACTCATACTAGGATCTGCATCTAAAATTGCTTCCCTACAGCAGGTCTACTCATCCTTCATCATTGATGGCACTACAATCCCAGTACTTAAACAAGTGAAGACACTCGGTGTCTACCTAGACGCCACCCTAACCATGACCAAACAAATTGACACCCTAGCCTCCTCCAACTCCTACACATCCAAACTCATCTCCCTTAGGCGTAAATTCCTCTCAGCCAACAATTGTGTCACACTAGCAAGAGCTCCCATACTCTCCAAACTTGACTACTGCAACATCCTCTTCCTAGGCACATCCAACACCAATCTAGCCAAACTCCAACTGATGCAAAATAAAGGCCTTTGAGCGGCACTAGGAATAAAATAATCCGACCACATCTCCAACATCAGGCGAACTAATCACTGGCTCCCCATCAAAGCCAGAATACTATTTAAAACCCTCAGCATCACCCATAAATGTATCAATAATAAAGTGCCAAAATATCTCCTCAATGCATTTACCAAGAAAAACCACACCAGACTCCTCAGATCGAACAACAGCAAAAATCTCGATATCCCACGATACAAAAGAGAAAAAACAGGCAGGAGTAGCTTCAAAGTACTCGCTCCTAAGCATTGGTATGCCCTCCCCATTAATATCAAGAATGGAAAGTCCTACCCACTATTTAAAATATCGCTAAAAACCTGGTTATTTAATCAATTCTAACATGATCATAGAACCAGACCAGCGCAGACCTAACCCATCTGCCCTCTGTATATAATTGCTTACACTAGTGTTCATGTATTATGTCTTGTATTGCTGTGATCTTCTCTAAGTTTGTATTTCGCCATTGTCTGTAACCACGCCGTGATACCTCAGGGTCTGGGCGTATAACAAATGTAATAAATAAATAAATAAATAACTTAACCAATGCTCCCAGGAAATTAGCTTTGAGGTCTACCAAGAGCTCAGGACCATACAAATTATCATAAACAGGCGTCCCTAAATATGTAAACTTACTAACAACCTCAAGGCTACCCGTTTTTAACTTCCAGGGAAACATTTTACCTTTTTTCCTGCCCCCTTTGAACACCAAAACCTTTGATTTTGTTGTGTTTATTGACAATTCCAGACTGTCAAACTCTTCTACTGCACTCAGAGCACTTTGTAAACCAATAGGAGTCAAATCGCTCATTGTTATTATATTTGCCTTTCATTCCCATGTTCCCTGTTGCCCTGTAGGTGCTTTGAAACACAATTTACTTGATGTCTAAGCACCTTACAAATGCACAATAAATAAAATAAATACTCTATGGCTAAGTTTACCTCCTGAGGGGAAATTAACAAAGGTTATTGGTTGTGACCTGGAGGAAGTGGTTTACTTCAGCCAAGGAATTGTTGTTGAGTCACTGAATCCGGGGTGCTACCCCCTCTTGAGGTCCCTCGTACTTATACATCCCGTCCCCTTTCCTCCATCCTTGTGGGGCATACCCCAACATGGGGACGGTACTGGAACCTTTAGCAGCGAAAAATGTAGCTTCCCCTTTAAATTTAGTATAGTGTGCGGGACGTGGCTTCGGTCGTGGGAATACATCGCCGAGGCCCAGCCCTCTGGGGCCTCACCTCAGTCCCTTTTTCTGCTTGTTCCAAGTTTTTTGTTTTTTTCAATCTTATTTAACTTTCCTTCGGTGCCTCGCCTCCCCTGACGCATGTCGGCTGCAGGAGGATTCACGAGATCGGTCGTTTGCGGTTTCGAACCGCCATTCACTCTTTCTTGAGTGTTTGGGGCCTGACCACCGCTGGGACACGTGTTCGGCTTGCAGCGCTCTTGGTCCCAGGGCATTGAAGAATTGGTTGTCACGGTGGAGGGAGCTCTTTCACACTTCTCCTGTGCCCCCCTTAAGGACTCTATCTCCAGAACCTCTTGTCAAGAGAAGGTAGGCCCTCTGTTCAGCACGGCTCCACAGCACATCAACTCCTTCCCCGGGGTACCCAGATTCAGGTTCTGGCAGGCCCAGAGGCCTCTAAGTCTACCGGCTACCAAGCCGAGGGGCCGGGGGGCCCTGGGGCAGACACAAGGCCATCCAGGCTACCAGCTCCCAAGCAGAGGGGCTCAGGGGCCCTACCAGCCTGTCCTCGGAAGGCCGATCAAGTTTGTCATCTTCAACCCCAAAGGATATGGGATCGTCAAGTGCCACCTCCAAGAGTCTGTCCTCGGCTCAATCCAGCATGGCTACAGGCCCAGGTGCCGAGGGTGTCCAGCTTACCGGAGTACGCTCCAAGGGCGTGAGTCAGGGCATTAGGCATTAGGAGAACCGGCCGAGTGCTCAGCACCTACCGGAGTGATCTCTGAGGTTGACGCTTCCGCTTCTGGTGCAGGACCTCAGATGTATCCTCCCGTGTCGAGCCCTCTCGTGTCTTAGGGCCTTCGCGCCCTCCCGCCCAGGGCGTGGCACAAGGCTTCAAAATGGCTGAGAGGCACTTGGCAGAGCCTGCCAGGCCCGCGGCCATCTTGAATCCAACTCTGGGCCTTCCCGTGCTTTCGGCCATTGAATGGACTTTGCGTGATGATCCCAGTCCCCTTCCCCCTGGAAGCAGCAGCGGAGTGTATGGTACACGCATCTGGTTTTCTCAGGGATACATCTACCCATTGCAGCCTTACAGCTACATGACTCGGGCACCTCAGCGCTTTGACCAGGAGCGAAGGCTAAGCGCCTAAGAAGGCCGAGCCCCTAGACACCCAGGGGCTTGCGAGGACCGCTTCTTTGAGCGCTTCCTCATGCGTTCCCCTCAGATGAAGCGGCTCCTGAAGGACACAGTGAAGGAGGTCATCCCGCAGGTGGCGCCTCCCCGGCCCCCTCCTCTGGGGGGTACTCCTGTTCCTCCAGCGCTGCCGGTACCAGTACCAGACTTACCCCGATCCAGGCCTTACCGGTTGTTCAGACCCCTCCACCTCCTCCTGTACCACCACCGCTTCCCCCTCAGCAGCCGTTGGACCTGTCTTCTCTGCTGGATTTAGGGGGAGACCCCGTCGGCACCTGTGTCCCAGGGCCCTCATTCCCCTCACTCTGTCAAAAAAGGGGGAGTGATGAGGACGATGAAGCCCAGGACGATGAACCCTTGGCATCCGTTAAGGCCTTTCTTGACTGCCTTCAGGGCCTGGCAGAGTTATTGGGTGTCCCTCTTCCCCAGGAAGCCCCCAGGAATTGGGAGGGCTAGCAGAGGTCTTGGGTAATCGCACCATGATCCAGTCTTGCGTCCCTCTCTAGAAGGGTATCCTGCAGGTGGCGCAATAGGTCTGGCAGAAGCCCAGGGTCAACACCCAGTTGAACAAGAAGTTGGACAACCGGTTCAGGCTTGCGGACAGGGAGCCAATCCTCCTGGCCTCCCACCCGCAGCCGCTTTATTCAGTGTTAGTTTCCGCATCCTTGTAATCTAAACCATCGTCTTCCTCCACGGGAGCCACTTCCAGTTGTCTTTGCGAAAGTGCTGTTATTCCATCTCAGGACTGCATCTGCGGCAAGCCAACGCAGACGCCCTCTTATCTGTGGCAAACCAGAAGCTGTTGCGGGAGCTCGTCAATTTCTGCCCAGCAGAGGGCTGTGCCTTGGGGTCGAAATAAGGATGGCGTGGACGCACGCCACTACAGTTTCTTCCGACGTGCAGGAGCTGATCTTAGATCTGCCCTTTGAGATTGTAGACCTTTTTCATTCGTCAACCTATGCCGAGTTGACAAAGAAGAAAACCCCCACTCAAACCACCAAGTCCTTGGCCATCCTGACAGGACCTGGACAGAAATCCTTCCCTCAGTCCCAGGACCGAGTTCAAACCCTGCGCTTTCTTGCGGCTTCAAGGGGTTTCGGGACCGTGCACCACAGATGCCTGGCCAGTCACAAAGCGACAACAGGAGGAAGCAGCAGAGGACTTTACGTGGGTTTTTCCTCTTCCCCTTCTCTGCTCTCACAACTGACGCCAAGGTCAGGGAACACAGCTCACCTCTGGGGGGCTGTTTGGCTCTTTCCCAGGGCACCTGGAAGTGTCTTTTCAGCAACCCATGGATCCTATCCATAGTCTCCACAGGCTTCAGTCTTCCTCTTCCTATGCCTCTACCATCCTCCCGTCCTCTTCGTCAGATCGGTTCCCCGGCTCTTTTACGCGAGGTCCTTTCCCTCTTGGAGATCCAGGTGATAGAACCAGTTCCCCTTTCAGATAGGGCTCCGGGTACTATTCCAGGATTTTTGCGGTACCCAAGAACAACCAGGCTGGCCTGAGGGCTGTCCTTGACCTGTCATTTCTAAATCTGTCTTTACCGCTGGAATGCTTCAAGATGATTTCTCACGCGCACACAGCCGAGTCTCTGTGTGCAGGGGACGAGATGGGTTCCCTGGACCTCAAGGATGCGTACCTGCATGTACCCATCTACCAACCACATCAGAAGTTTCTGCGGTTCACTATTATGTCATACCACTTTCAGTACAAGGTGCTGCCATTCAGCCTGAACTTGGCTCCTCGTATCTTCACGAAGTTGATAAAGCAGTGGCGGGTCTTCTCCGCTTGGAGGGCCATCATCTGTACCCTTATTTAGACGACTGGCTGGTGAGGGCGGGGCCATCCCAGGGGGTGTTGCACTCCTGCCAGAGATTGGCAGGAATCCTCCATCAGCTGGGGTTCTATCTCAACGAGAGGAAGTCACAGTTGTGCCCATCTCAGGATTGGTCTTCCTAGGGATGCATTGGGACATTATGGTTCAGCAGGTATTCCCTAGCCCCGAGAGGCTCCTGTCCCTCCGCAGGGCAATGGGGCACTTCCAGGCCAACTGGACCACCTCGGCATGGTGGTTCCAGCCTATTTTGGGCCTGATGGCCTCCTGCGCGCTCACTGTACAGCACACTCGCCTCAAGATGAGACACCTCCAGCTCCCCCTGATGGCCAATTGGGCGCAGTAGACTGATTCTCAGTCGGACAGGATCCCAATACCACCTCTCCTACTGCACGATCTTCGCTGGTGGCTGATGGATGGCAGTGTTTCAGTGGGAGCCCCCTTCACCCGACCAGAGCCTATCCTGGTGGTGACGACAAATTCCTCTCTTTCAGGTGGATGGGCTTCTCTGGAGTGCTACAGGATTCGTGGAGCATGGTCCAGGACGGAATCCCTCCTGCATATCAATCTGCTTGAGCTCAGCGCAGTGGGCCTGGCCCTCAAGGTGTTTTTGCCCCTCATCCGGGATGGGTCTGTTCTGGTCAGGACGGGCAATTCTACTACGATGTTTTGCCTGAACAAGCAGGTTGGCACCCGTTTCCCCTCTGCATGGAGGCGGTATTGATCTGAGAATGGGCCCTGACGTAGGGGGGGGTTTGGATTTCAGCAGTTCACCTACCGGGGGACAGCAATGCAGAAGCGAACAAGCTGAGCCACTAGAGGGGTTCAACACCTACGAGGAAAATTGCACACAGACTCTTTGTTGCCCCTGTTCCAGCATTGGGGGTTCGTGGACTTGGATTGGTTCACGTCACCTCTGAATTCCAAGTGCCCCCAGTTTGCTTCATGGACGGGTCGGGTGGTCTCTGGGAGATGCCTTCCAGGGGCCAGATTACAGAAACTTTGCACCGGTGCAAGTGCAAAGTTGCACGGTATTAGCACTAGGGCAAAGTTTGCCCTATTTTTTAAAACACTGGGACATATTGGAAAACGATTGCACCATGACAAGTGCAATTTGGTATGGTGTAGGCATAGGGCAAAACTTGCTTTTGGGCAAAAAAGATAGATTTTCACTGCATTATTGCAACAGGGAAAAGTTTGCCCTTGTGCTAATACGGAATGGTATTAGCACTAGGGCAAACTTTGCCCTGGTGAAAAAACACATCCAAAATGTATCTTTCTTGCACTAGGGCAATTTTTTCCCAGGTGCTTATACAATGTCAAGGTGCATTTGTCATAGTGCAATAGTATTCTATTATGTCCTAGTGTTTTTAAAAATAGGGCAAACTTTGCCCTAGTGCTAATACCGTGCAACTTTGCACTTGCACCGGTGCAAAATTTCTGTAATCTGGCCCCAGATCTGTTGGAACGCCCACAGGTGTTATTTATTCCAGCCCCACCCCTCTGCTACAACGGACCCTCTGCAAGTTTCAGGCTCTGGTGGGTTGCATCCTCATCCTGATTACTCCCCACTGGCCTTCTAATCTGCTGCAGTTGTGCTCCCAGCGTCCCGTCCACCTGACGCATCAGGGCAGGGCGGTGGAACTGGTTCCTGATCAGCTGAGGCTTCTACATGATCAGTTTTCGGATGACAACTGAGACATCGTTCAGCAGGCCCACGACTCGGTCCCAGTATAAGAGTACATGGACTAGGTTCTGCCATTGGGCTTGTGACAAGGGTCTGGACCCTGTCACCTGTCCTCTGGATGATGGTCAGGCTTTTTCAGAACACCTGGCTCGTTCTGGATCTCAGGTGGATACGTGCCACACTTATTTGGCGGTCATCGGGGCTTACAAGAATTCCCCTGAGCATGTGTTTTCTTTGGCCGAATCGGTGGTTAAGTCTCACCTTAAGGGGTTGTCGAGGCTTTTTCCACCAGTGCATAGGCTTTACCCAGTCTGGGATCTCAATGTGGTTCTTGCAGCTTTGCAGCGACAGCCTTTTGAGCCAATGGCCTCTATGGACATCCGTTTGGTGACAATAAAGGCAGTCTTACTGGTGGCTCTTTGCTCTGCGTGCAGGGTTAGTGAGCTGCAGGCATTGTCCTTATGCGAGCCCTTCACCACGTTTCACAACGACAAGGTCATCTTTCGCACTCACCCAATTATCTTGCCCAAGGTGGTTTCTCCATTTTGTCTGAATCAAGAGATCTGCCTGCTGGTGTTCTTCCCGAACCCGCAGTCGGAGGCAGAGAGGGTCCTGCATTCCTTGGATTCTCAAGTTTTTTTCTCTCTTGGACAAAATCCTTTAGGAAGTCCTAGGCTTTGTTTGTGACTTTTGGGGGCTCCTTCCCCGGCTCTCAGGCTTCCATCGCCCTTTGGATGGTTCGAGCCATTTCGGAGGCATTCACGGCCATGGGCAGGCCTGTTGCAGAGGGGATTTATGCCCATGTGGTCAGAGCCAAGGCCATGGCTGTCCCGTTTCAGATGCATGCTTCTTGGGATGTCATCAGTGAGGTGGCTACTTGGGCCACTCCGTCGGCCTTCTGTAAGCACTACTCACTGGACACCAGCTCCAGGCGTGATGCAGAGTTTTTTCAGGCGGTTCTGAATAACTTTTTTGCTTTGTCCTAGATGTGCAAAATACAAAAAGAGGGGCGGGAAAGTCCCAAGAGCAGTAGGGAAAGGGACTACAAATATACTACAACAAGAAAGTTCGTACTGCTTTTAATACAAACCTCAATAGGTTTAGTTTTAATTATTTCCCTAAGCATACCATTACGATATCACACATTTTAGGATTCTCTTAAAGCAATCGAAGCAGCCCCAAGTTTGTGAAAAAATTCTTTGAATGTTTATTTCACAAGAAACAGGTATGCATGAATATTTAGTGAAAAAATAAAAAACATAAATAGTTTGTAAACAGTGAAAGATATACTACAAAAACCAACTGAATATAATAACATGTGATTTCAAAATTGGTGAAAAACGAGCTGCAATAGAAAATTAATTATCAATTTCTTGGAACAAATGAAATACTAAAGGAAACTGGACATATAGACTGTCAATCGTGGAGAGTGACTAATTATAAGTCCACATACATAGTTTAGTGGCTTAATGAGGGGCCACTATAGGGCTTATTTTTTTCATAAACGAAGGGCAGAGTCTGAATTCGTTCTGTTTCCTGTATTTCGTTGACAGGTCTTATAGTCGTCCTAGATATGCGGCAGGTTATCACAGCTCCACCCTATCTTCCTGTTCGGTGGGATCACCCACAAGGATGAAGGAAAGGGGACGAATGAGTAATTAAAGTTACTCACCGTAGTGACTAAAGTACTCATAGTCCCCTTTCCTCCATACGTCCCACCCGCCTTCTCCCGCTAGTATGCCAATGGCTAATATGTAATAAGCGTAGCTAGGTATCCAAGCATCTGATGTTTTCAAAAGGGGACGGAGGTGAGGTGCCGGTGGGTGGGGCCTCGGCGGGGGGGTTCCCATGCTCAAGGCCACGCCCCGTGCTCTATACTAAATTTAAAGGTGAAACTCAATTTTGCGCTGGCAAAGGTTCCGGTACTGTCCCCATTTTGGGAGACCCCCCACAAGGATGGAGGAAAGGGAACTATGGACTTTGAGTACTCTCACTATGGTGAGTAACTTAAATTTTTGGGGAACTATTACTAGCTTGACTTAAGTTAATTGCCTGCTGTATAACCATTGCTTGCATGTAAATCTATTTTCCCCAAAAAAGGTAATTACATATATCAATATTAGTTTATATACCAACAATACATTTATCAAACGCATTACAATAAATATGACCATTATCCCAATATCTTAAGTCATAATTATACCATTAAAATGAAGGACAATAGAGAAACCTAATTGTAAAAAAAAAAAAAGAAAACAAATTCTGCTACTATGCAGCTACCCATCCATGAATCACTTTATTATAATTTAAAGGCAATCTCTTATTGATCCTTTTCATTTGCAGATTACCTCATTAGGGCTTATAAGCTTTCAAGTTGTTAATAAAGCCCGAGACCGCCAGGCTTATCGAACTCTATTGCAGTCCAACAATTCTGTTCCACAATACATCTTTATTCACATAATTAACATTATAAACAAATTGCCTAAACTATAATAAACTATGGAATACTAAAGCAGCACAATGTAAAAACATATTTCCAAGTTTCAGGTTCTTAGTATTTTGGCAGTGCCGACAAAAGGCATTCTCCCCAGGAATCAAACAACTTTTTGCCAAAATTACTCTTGTCTGTTATATGTTGGCATGGAACATAAGCATAGTATTGCGCTCAAATACATTGGGAAAATGACTCAGATATGAGGCTGTTACACCCGCTTGTTTACGCTCTTAATTAAGGTGTAGCAGGGAGCTAAGATGATGCAACTCATCCAAAGTCGACACCCAGTCAACTTTATAAAGCAGTTGCTTGACTTTCACAGGGCTAACTATTAATTCCTGAACACTAGAGTCTAGCCATTGTAATACCATCTGGGTGTAATCCATTAAGTAATTAATTGTATTTTTACAACAACTCAATATTATTGCTTTTAGATCACCCAGGGATTTTTCCAATGTGGTCACTATTTTATACACCAGAGTCTAAACCTTCCATTTTACTCTTTCTGCCATTGACTTCGGTACCGCCTCATATCTGACGAATGCACTTGGAGCGCAATTAGGCAGGCCCAGGGCTCGTCTCCAGATAACGGCTTCCAATTTCCCCAAGTTATCCAGGACCCACAATGGCATCAGTTTCACCCCATATATCAGCTGTAGAACTATTTTCCATTCGTAAAACTTAATTAAGGGAATTATCGGGAACTTCCCATACTTATTGCCCACTTGCCTCACTTGGCCAGCTAAAAGTGATGCTTTGTTTCTCAAACGCCCAATAATTATGTTTTATCAGCAATTTCAAAATAGAATATCCCAGGTATGTAAGGCTGTCTACCTTCGTCATCCGCGTATCATTAACAGCCCAAACAAAGCTCTGAACTTTCTTCGAGGTGATAAACTTTATAATATTTGTTTTTTGAGGGTTTATCAGGAGACCATTCGACTGCGCATAGTACCCAAATGCTGTGATTAACCTCTGCAGTCCAATACCAGTAGCATCAAAGAGATTAAAATCGTCTGGATAGGAGATCCATCTAAATCGCACAGTACACAACTTTGGTGCAACAAAAGCAGCCGCCTCTATCACCTCGCCGAGGTCAGCTAGGAACAAATTAAATAGGCATGGTGCCAGTAGGCACCCTTCCCTCAATCCTACTGTGGATCCGAGTTTATTAGTCAGGGTGCCTTCAAGATCTAACTTGATCTGTATATTAGAGGATTCATGGAGCCTAATTAGGATAGAAAGTAGCATCTCATCTATGACCCATTGTACCATCTTTGTCCAAAGCCGATCCCGTGCCACCATATCAAAGACGGCTGTGGGGTCTGTTGAAACTGCATATATGGAGTCATATGTTTTAACCTAGGCTAACTCTTGCATACATTTCAACATAAGTCCATTCAGAATAGTTCTAAGACCTCTCCTCAACCCTGTCTGATATTTTTTCAAAATGTCATTCTCCACCGCCCATTTTTCCAAGTGGGACAAGACCAAGCATGCAAAGATCTTGCTGTCAGCGTCCATTATCTCAATTGGGCAGTAGTTTTGCACACCCTTCTTATGAATGGGGATGACATAATGTCATGAGATGTTTTCCAGGATTTAAGGAACACATTTGTCTGGATAATTTGTTTAAACAATATGTCCAACAATAATGCCAAGATTTTAGGGGCCGACTTAAAGCGAGCATTAGAAGGATGATTAGGACCCATTGCCCTAGAGGAACTAGCTGTCTGTATTTTAACAAATATATTGTTACTAACAAATGCCGTATGACTTGTTCCCCCTAACCAACCTTACATGGTTTGTTGCGTAATGATTACGGGCCTGTTCAGAGTATTTACCCTTAACGAATTCCACCCATTCATGTTCTCCAATGCAGTTTGCCTGAACAATTGGCTGTTTTGTCCCTTGATTATTCACCAATTTCCAAAAAAGCCCAACATCTTTTTTTGATAAACTATAACATCTTGCTGAAACATGCTCCACCTATGATTTTTGAGCCAGTTACGATACTTTTATTTTTTTGGATAGCTTCATAAACGCCCAAACGTGTCAAGCCTTTCAGCTGTCTAATTTCCCGCCTCATGTTTTTCTTTTGCAAAGTTATTCGGTAATCATGGGCATGCCAGTGGGTGCTGTTGAGCAGCAAAGCCATCATGGTGGCTTTCGATTAAGCTCTGTACAGAGCCAGCGCTTCTCATTGTATATAACAGGACCTGATGCTCTGATTGAGCTAGCTTTGCTGGTGCCTGCAGTGTTGCTGTACCCAGCAGGAGTGCAGGGATCCTTTTTTTGTTGGTTCACAGAACCCTTACCTGCGGACAAGAAGGTACTGGTAGAAGTAAGGGGAGCCTTCCTGACCTCACTCCTGGCCCTGAGGTGGTGAGACAGGGGCAGAGTTGAGGCCGGGGAAACCCTCATGTGGAAGAAAACCTGTGAAGGTATGAGACTGGGTCTCGGAAATGGATGACAAATTAATGCAGAAGTTGACTCAATTGTAGACTGGATTTGGCAAGTCCCGAAGAAAGTCTAACTAACGGTTTTCAACACAGCACCCACACGGGAAACAGAGGGAAAGAAGAAGCTTAATAAGGCTGTGGATCTAAGCAATAAGCAGCAAGAGATTGTAATGTGGATATTACAGTAATTAGTAAACAGGATGTAGCAGCATCACAGAACTCTTATCAGAGGTAACTTTTCACCACATTTAAATTAGAAGCTTGATGCATGTATTGCGTTAGTTGAAACTGATGCACGCGTTGCGTTAGTTGAAACTGATGCACGTGTTGCGTTATCAGAAAACTGATGCACGAGTTGCGTGGATTATTCAATAACTGCTCGTGTTTTTTAGGAGGAGGAAAACTCTGCCGTGTTCCTCGCTGTTGCAGTTCTGGATCATAATGTACCCGGAAATTGGTAGCAAGATCACTTGCTTTGTACTAGGAAATTGAGTAACACATAAGCGTTCGATTCGGCTGCCGGTAAAAGTTAAGAGAAATCTGCTTGAACAAAGCCTGTAGAGATACCATGTATACTTATTAGAGGTAGAAGTAACGACTATACAATTATTGCTGCAGCAAATAACGGTTGCAGACTGACTGTGCCGAGACGGCGAAGCGGACGATGCAGGCATGGGAGAGAAAGGCAAAATGGGAGGTGGGAAGGGAGAGGACGGAAGAAAGAAAAGGAAGAATGTACTCACTCTGTAAGGATTTTGGGCAGCGTGGCACAGAGTCATGCTGTAGCAATGCACAGGATGAAATCCTCTGAGTGCTTTTAAAGGAATATGGGTGGAGTTACGGCGGCCATGTTTAAATCAACTAGACCGTAGAAGGTGCATGCAAGATGCAGACCCATTGGAAGCCATGTTGGAATGGGGGAAATGGTTTATTTACGACGCTTCCACCTGTTCCATATAGAATATCGATGTATGACAGTATGCCCCCCTTGTGAGGGATTGGGACCAAGTTTCCAAGGACGTGATCTTTGTAAATGTCAGATGCATGCTGGAGCATGTACTTGTGAAGCTGGTTCCCAGGTGCGATCACATGGAGCATGTTCCTTCCAATCGATTAGATATTGAAATTGTCCTTTGTAGTAGCGAGAATCGCATATTCCTGCGACTTCATATAGTGGGCCTGATTGAGTGTCGATAGGTGGGGGTGCAGTATTGGATTTTCTGTGAAAACGATCTGGGATATGGGGTTTCATTTGGGAGATGTGGAAGACTTGGTGTATTCAAGACCATGATTTGGGGAGACTTATACGATAGGCCATGGGACCGATGACAGCTGGAACGCAGAAGGGGCCGAAGTATTGTGGATACAGTTTGGAGGGTACCAAGTGGCGGGGCAGAAACTTGGAGGCTAACCATACTTTGTCTCCAACATGCAACACTGGAGCTGTAGATCGTTTCTTGTCTGCTTGTTTCTTTTGCATTTCCCTGGAATGACTTAAAGCAGAAAGGGCTTTAGTATGTCCTTCTTGGATAGCATTCATTAAAGTATCAACAGTAGGATTTGGTGAAATGGTAGGAGTAATGTTGGGTATGCTGGAAGGATGATATCCGTAGAACCATCTCCGGTTCCGGAATCAGCTCACAACCTTCCTCTTTGCTTCTGCCTTTGCTCCTCTTCTCCCCTGCTGATCTGCTTTCTCTCTCTGCACCGTGCACCTGGCCACCCTCTGTCCTTCGGGTCCAGGTACCTGCTCCCCCTGCCACCCTCCTGCACTGCCTTCGGGCCACCCCTTGCACTGAGGTCTGTATCTGTACCTATACAGTCCCCCACCCACTTTTCTTCTGCACTTATCAGATACACCCTATCTGACTAACCTAGCACTTTGCCACTTGCTGGCTGCACTACTACTGTTTATTGCCTTTATTGATTTAACTTATTATTATTTATTCTGTTCTCTCCTCTGTTCCGCACTTTCCACTTCTCCCCCTTCCATGCACTTTCCCCCATTGTCCCTTTCCCATGCACTTGCGCGCTCTTAATGTCATTGGGCCTAGTAAGATTGTTGTTTTTGTTCTCCCTTTTCCCCCTCCCTTCGCCTGGTCGTGCTGTGAAACACTTGTGTATGAGCGCGATATAAATAAAATATCATCATATATCACAATGAAAAGGAGAAGTATTAATGGCACTCTGGTGGGAATTATTGTACGCAAATTCCGCAAGTGGTAGTAGCTCTTTCCAATTGTCCTGAAGGGTGGAGACGAAACAACATAAATAGTGTTCTAAATTTTGGTTAAGTCTTTCTGTTTGGCCATTGGTCTGGGGATGGAATCCTGAACTCAGAGCTTGTTTTATGCCCAAGGTTTTACAGAACAGAGACCAGAATTGGGAAGTATATTGGGAACCATGATCCGAAATAATTGTGTCAGGGAGATCGTGTTTGGAAAAAATAAATTGCAGGATTAACGTAGCCATTTGTGAAGCAGTGGCAGTTTTTGGTATTTAGATAAAATGAGCCACTTTAGTGAAAGGAATCGATAGTGACCATAATAGCTGTGTGACCATGAGAGGGAGGAAGGTAGGTCCACAATTAAATCGGTGGAGATTTGTTGCCAGGGTTGGGTAGGAATAGTGGGTTGTACTAACAAACCAAATGGATGATGTGATACATTTTTGTTAGAGTACAAACGGAACAGGAGGTCACATAGTCTTTGACGTCCTATTAAAAATGCCTATTAATCAACAGTAAGGTAGCTTTGGCTCCTCTATGACCGTATCATGGGTCATTCAGAGTGCTTCTTTCCTTAGTTTTTCTGTGGGAAGATAAGATTGCGATTCATGAAAGTACATGCCACCTTCCAAAAATATCTTGAGCTTGTTTTTTTGTTTAACTATTTCTGCATCCAGTTCGGAAGTCGCTTTGCTGAGGGTAGTTAAGTAATCTGCTACTAGGAATATGAAAGAGGAATCGGGGAACACATTTTCTTTCAGAAAGGTGGTTTTGTTGTTGATAGTGGGCGTGACAAAGCATCAGCCATGATGTTCAATTTTCCTGGAACAAAGGTGAAGTTAATTCGGTATGAGGAAAAGAAATTAGTCCATCGAGCCTGTCTACTGTTTTGAGTCTGTGTGTTGCAATACTCTTAAATTATGATGGTCGGTTCTAACCTCTACTGGGAATTGGGCTCCAACCAGTAGATGTCTCCATTCTTGAAATGCTCTTTTAATGGCTAATAACTCTTTATCGAGAACCGTGAAATTGATTTCAGAACCAGTCAGTGTTTAGGAAAGATAGGCAATAGGGATGTTCATTTCATTTTTTATCAGTTTATTTGAGAACTGCTCCAAGAGCAGTGTTTGAAGCATCAGATTCAACAAATCGGGGCGGTTGTAAATGCCTTTTTCAAAGCCAAAAATGCTTTCTGTCCAAAGGAACTTTTGTCCTTTCTTCAAAAGTTGTGTTATTCGAAAAATAGTCTGTGAGAACTGGGGAATGAACCTAAGATAAAAGTTAGAAAATCCCAAGAAACTTTAAATTTCCTTTACTGATTGTGTGAAGGGCCAGTCCAAAACAGCTTGTATTTTTGTGGGGTTGATCTGGGTTCCTTGGGCTGAAAGTATATATCCCAAATACGGGATTTGTGGTTGGTGGAACACACATTTTCCAATTTGGCGTATGAATGATTTGGCTTTAATTGGTGAAGTGCCTCTCGTACATGGATTATGTGTTCTGGGAGACTCTTTCAAACGATCCAAATATCATCAGTGTAAACAACGACTGAATTAAGTAGGAGATCTTAAAACACGTGGTCAATAAATCTTTGGAACCACTGCTGGGGCATTTGTGAGACCGAAGGGCATGACTCTTTCGGTAATGACCAAAAGGGGCTCTGAATGCTGTCTTCCATTCGTCTCCCTGGCGAATGTGGTTGAGATGGTATGCTCCTCTTAAATCCATCCTAGTAAAAATACTTGCTCCCCTAACTGCCTCCAAGATATCAGGAATAAGGGGCATGGGATATTTGCCTGGAATGGAAATGTATTAAGTCCTCTGAAGTCAATGCATGGTTTGAGTTCGGTGGTATTCTTTTTTTGGTATGAAGAACAAAGATGCTCTGGCAGGTGAATGAGATTCCGTGATGACTCCATTATGGAGATTGCTTTCCAAATAGTCTTGCAGGGCAGTTTTTTCCGTTTGTGATAGGATATGCATTCGGTCAAAGGGAATAGGTTTTTCTTGTATTAGATCAATTGCTCAATCGTCTCTACGATGGGGAGGAAGTTCTTTGTATTCGAGATCAGAAAACACCTCCTGGTAATCGTGGTAATGTTTGGGTAAGTTAACAATCAACTCACTGGGTTGGGATCAGGTGGGTGAGGTCATAGTAGAGGTTGGAGTATGGAGACCAACTGATCTTCTGACAGACAATGAGTGCTCTGACCCAAGAAAAAGAGACTGTGCTGACCAATTGATAAAGGGGTTGTGGAGTCACAGCCATGGAAGTCCTAGTATGACAGGGTAATGGGCTGGAAGTATTAGGTCAAATGCTATATTTTCTTTTTTTTTAACCCCTTAAGTGCCATGGGTATTTTTCCCCAGTGCCAGGGCCTTTTTTGGTAATTTCGGTATGTGGCCATTCAATGGCTTGTAACTTTTTTGTTACATGAGGTATCTCGGCCAAATTTGGCTCCTTTTTTCCCATATGTAGGCGGTCGTAACGCCACCCAGGAATCCTAGGTTGCTGTAAGGGGGGGTGAGAGAAAATAAGCAAAAAGGGCGAAAATTTTGGGTTTTTTCAAACAATGCCAATAAAATGATGTACAAAGAAGCTTGTGGTTTTTTCCTTGTAAGAGCTAGGAACGAATGGTTTGCTGTTCTGAATTCCCCAATTTCCTGGCTTTCAAGAACAGGTTGAGTGGAAACGAAAGAAAATTATTTTGATGTGGTTATCAACCGTTTTGTGAGAGGTAGGCGATTTTGGCCATTTTTGCCAATTGGACATGCATGGACGGAATGGAAGAAAAGGGTAGGAAAGCCGAATTGGAGGACAGAAAGGCAAGTATTTCTGAAAAGTAGACACAATTCCAAGTTTCGGAAGGGGTGATTTGCATAGGTCAGGCGACAACTAGGTAGGGGAACTGCCATAGATTGGGGGAAAAGCGGGAAAATGACCAAAAAAAAAGGTATGTGTTGGACATGATTGGCTTGGTACGGCAATGGCTTCTATGAATTTTGAGAAAAGCGATGCTCCGCAACATTCCCCCGACTCTTGCAGCTAGGAGAGCACACATTTTTTGTAGTGTTTTACAAAACAAGCAATACCACAAGCCAAAAACGGAGCCATGGTACACAGGAGTTTTACCCTCACGGCCTGAACAGACGCACTTAGCATGTGTAAATCGGGAAAACCAATGTGGTGAGGAACGGTAAGCATACATTTTTTCAAAGAACACAGGCAGACCTTTTCAAGGGTAGGTGACTTGTGCAGGTTACAAAAGTGTATGGTTCCTAAAGCAGCGACTTAATGTAGGTCACATTTGGGAAATGAAAGGGTTGTGTGACAAAGGCCACCAGCAAATGGGTCAAAACGTTATGGAAACCACACAAACACAACCCATGGCCTACCGTCCCGCATTCACACAGGTGTCCCGATGAAAACGGTACCTCACATGTGTGGGTGCACCTACCTGGTCGCCAAGGGGAAAGCCTAAAACACAAGTAACCCCAAGTCTGTTTTCAGACCAGAATTTGAGACGCTCTGCCGACCGGCACAACATACAGATATGGGCCTCGGGTGTCCAAGCCACCGGGGAAAACGGGGAACCCCATGCATTTCCGAAAAGAGGACACCCTTGGGAATCCGGAGAGGTATGATATGCACAAATCTCCCCAGAATGTATTACCCAGACACCCCCGCAAAGTCCGAAATGTGGGGAAAAAAATGCATTTTCCAACATTTCGCTTGGCTCACCCATCGAAACGCCCCCAACAACACATGGCCTACCGTCCCGTGTTCCCACATGTGTCTCGATGAAAACGGTACCTCACATGTGTGGGTGCACCTACCTGGTCGCCAAGGGGAAAGCCTAAAACACAAGTAACCCCAAGTCTGTTTTCAGACCGGAATTTGAGACGATCTGCCGACTGGCACAACATACAGATATGTGCCTCGGGTGTCCAAGCCACCGGGGAAAACAGGGAACCCCATACATTTCCGAAAAGAGGACACCTGTGGGAATCCACAGAGGTATGATATGCCCAAATCGCCCCAGAATTTATTACCCAGACACCCCCGCAAAGTCCGAAATGTGGAAAAAAACCCACATTTTTCAATTTGTCGGGGGTTCTGGGTAAAACATTCTGGTCCGCTTCGCACAAGTTGGACCTCTGTGGATTCCTACTGGTGCCCTCTTTTCAGAAATGCATAGGGTTCCCAGTTTTCCTTGGTGGCTTGGACACCCTATGCCCAAATCTGTAGGTTATCTCCCCAAACCCTTTTGGGGTTACCAGTGGGTTAGCCTTTTCCCTTTGCGGCTAGATGGGTGAACCCACACATGTGAGGTACTGTTTTCGTTGGGACACCTGTGGGATCGCGGGAAGGTATGATATCTGTTGTTGGCGGCATGTTTCGGTGGTTGAGCAGAGTGAAATGTCTGGAAATTGTGTTTTTTACCCCCAAATTTGGGCTTTGCCGGGGTTTCTGGGTAGTAGGTTCTGGGCCGCTTCACGCAAGTCAGACCTCTGTGCATTCCCACGGGTGTCCTCTTTTGGGAAATGCATGGGGTTCCCTGTTTTACTTGCTGGCTTCCACACCCTAGGCCCAAATCTGTAGGTTGCCCACATGAACAAAATGTGCTGTGGCGAAAGGCTTGGGGTTACCAGCGTGTTACCCTTTTCCTTTTGCGCCCCCGGTAGGTGCACCCACACATGCAAGGTATCTTTTTCGTCGGGACACCTGTGGGAACGCAAGAAGGTATGACATCTGTTGTTGGCTACGTGTTTCAGTGAGTGGACACAGGGAAATGTCTCTGAAAATGGCCGGAAATGAAGACAATTCTCAGACATTTCCCTTTGGTCACCCACTGAAACACGTCGCCAGCACCACATGGCCTACCGTCCCGCATTCCCACAGGTGTCCCAATGAAAGGCAGGCCTAGTATGCGTGGGTGTCGTACCTGAGTGATAATGGGTACATCATTTGCACAGCAAGTGGTCTTTAGTGCTCCCAGTACATAGGAATGTGCTGTCAGTAAGCCCCTTCACATGCACCTTTGCTCACACTTCTCGTACATTCACGTTACAATGCAGTCGGACAAGCAAGGTGGGATTTAGCACACGGACAAGCCTCCCTGCTTAGCACAAGGAGGAACGTCCTTATGAGCAGTGATGACACGGCAAGGCAACCACCGTATAAATGGCCATTCATACACCGTTTCTGTGCGCAGTCAGTCGGCATCCATGTCAGCAGTCGCACCTATAACAAATCACTTGCGCCAGAGCAAGCTTATCTGCACACTTGTCCCATGTGTCTGTGTGCTCACAATGCAACCGTGTCTTCAGGCAACATCTTTCACATCATTTTCCAGCAATTGCACATCAGCTGTCCGCATTCAAATGGCATGTACCAACAATTGTATCTGCACACTGATAGCAAGTGCACATTGGCTCCCTTGGCTACCTGGCCTACAGGCGCTGTCTCTCACACCAACTTCAAGTATGTCCATAGCAAGATTTTTACAGCACTCATATGCGCAACCTTACCCACACAAAGCTAACGCACTCTAACATGCTACTCATTTCTGCAGTGCTGGGAAAGTGCATTCACAGAAATGACATCTGCATGTTCTATGTTGCTATACCTCACTCACACACCAATCGTATCCAAGTCATTCCTACAGAAGACATTTCAGCTACACCACACATACCACAAGTTACGGTAAAACAATAAAGAGGGCAGGGTGGTACGAGGTACGCAAGACACCACTGCCATGTAGGTGTCCAAGTACCACTTTCATGACACTTCGACCTCAAGGGAGGGAGCCAAAGTGGCATGTACTATTTCTAAAATACACCCCTTGAGTGAAGGGAACTGAAATGGTGTTCTCATCTACACCAACGCACCCCTCCAGTGGAGGGAGCAGCACTAGCAATGCTCGTGAAGGCACGCTAAATGAAGTAACATGAGGTGAAATGCTGTTGCATTTTCATTGATGGTACACCTCCAGTGCAGAGAGCAGGAGTGCCGTTCCTTTGTAAGAGGTGCACGAAATCAAAGTCCAAGGGTTCCTTTCAAGGGATGATGGCCATTTCCTGAAATCAGTCCATCTCCCAATACTTTTCCTTTGTATGATACAAAAGTAAACCAGGCTGTAGGCAGAAGCCTGGATTGGAAGGGCATTGAGGACAGTACACCCGAGTATCCTTCCTCACTCCTTGTTTACTACACACCTTACATCTTCTGTAAGAGTGTGTCTTCATTGGTGTGGCAGGAACAAAATCAGCAAAGTGTCGATCTTGCAATCTGGCCACATCTTCTACCTCTGGAATGGAGGGAATTTCTACATGGACTATAGTCAGCGATTGAACATTTTCTGTTTAAAAGTTCAATAAGGACAGGTTGTTTTGTGGAGTAGCTGCACGGTACACCACATAAGCATTGAACGTTGCTATATGCATAATGTGTGTGGCCAACTTTTTGTACCAGAAGCGCGACTTGCGTTCAGCCTTGCATGACTCAAGCACTTGGTCGGTTTTATATACTCCACCCATGTACTTGTTGTAGTCCAGAATGCAGTTGGGCTTCCACACTTGCTGAGTATGCCCACACTCAGTGACTGCTGAAGTACTTTCATCATGAATAGTACTCAGCATGTACACATCCCTTTTGTGGGAGAATTTTACTGCCAAAAGTTCATCCCGCCGCAATTCAATACATTCTCCCTTGGCCAACTTCTTGCACATAAGTTTTCTGGGGAAGCCTTTTGTCATGATCTCTGCTTCCAAAAGATCAGGACTTGCCCGACTCCCTTGGAAGCAGACCCATAACCCCGGTTCCGAGTGCCAGCCAGTCCCAATTGGGACCTTTTGAACCCTGTCCTGGCGCCAGTGGCACCAGGCTCATAAAGATGCCCAGTCCCAGCGCTGGAAGCGCCGGGCTCATAATGCTTGGGTGGACTTACCTGCAGCAGACCATGCTGCTTACTTACCTGCCAGTTGAACCCCTGATCCTCTTCTGTTTGGGACTACTTTTCCTGTTGGGTGGGGCAGGAGCCACTCCCTAGGTTCAGAACACTGGAACTCTTCTGGAAAGCAGGAACTCTTTTCTTACCTAGGCGTGGCTGTGGAAGGAGGGACCTAAGCACTACAGGAGGCTATTTAAACCACACCCGATGGATGAATCTTGCTTTGCGTTATTCTGCATTCTCTGCAGCAGAATGCTCATCGTGTCTTCTGCTTCTGATCCTGGGCCTAAGGGAACAAAGGCTTACCATCCTGGAATCCAGTCTTCAGCAGCACATGTAAAGACAAAAAAAGAACAGGTTAGCACTAAGGTCTTCAGTGGCAGCGCATCTCTTACCTGGTCCATCGGCTGTCACCAACGCCTCGCGCTGCATTCCGGCATCTGAAAGACAAAGGCTTACCTACTCTTCGCATGCTCCGGAGGTCTTCGCACTGCATTCCGGCATCTGAAAGACAAAAGCTTACCAGCTCTTCGCACGCTCCGGAGGCCTTCGGCGCTGCATCCCGCATCTGAAAGACAAAAGAAGGTGCGTTTAAAGACATTGGGCAACTTTATTACTCACGTGCCATTACTCCTTCCCACGCCGAATCCAGTGGGTATTCCAGCACCCTTCAGCTTCTCTAAAGCTCCGAACTTGTACCTGCAAGATAAAAGGGACAGTTAGTGCGCATCGTGAAGCAGGCTACAAGCGCTTACTTACGTGCTTCCAGGCGCTTCTATTCCTCACGCGGGTTCGATCCTCAACTCTCATCAGCCCACCATCCGCCATCGCCGGAACCCTGCAAAACAAGAGATATCATTACAAAAGACTTTTAAGACATTTGAAGTGCCCAGAACTTACCGTTCGTGCAGTTAACGACGGACAGCAGTCCTCTGAGGTCAAGAGGCCTGCACCCTTATCCAGTGAAGAAACTGGTTACGGCACCCTGCCCCGAGGCAGATGGAGAGCTCGGCGTTCACTTACCTAAGGTGAGGGCGTTAACCTTTGGGGTTCTACAGGAGAAGAGAAAGGGAAGAGGGGAGAGGCACCCAATAACCCCAGTTCATTAATCCCATATTTTCTATCTGCAGACATCTTACTCTTCGAGTCAGACATACAGTGCACAGAGGTCCAGCCCAAAGAGCCAACCGTGTGTTACACATCACCTTTGAAGATACGGCATTCACCCAGTCAAGACCGGCGCCTCTGCGGGAATCAGGTGAGCGTTACAGAACGCAAAGCCTACCGCAAAACTCCCACCCAGGCGCTATGGAAACCTCGGATACCGACCAGCTAGCCCAGTTACTTGGGGAACTAAGAGCAGAAGTGCATGCAGCCCGTCAGGAAACAAATGCTCTAAGAAGGGAACTGATTATTTCCAAGGAGCGAACAGACGATCTCGCTAGATAATTGCTACAGTCACAAGCCGGACAAACTCCGTTACCCGCATCAGGGGCAAATCTTCCTTCAACATCCTCTACGAACCCAGTGCAGATCAACCTACCTGGGAATGTACCTCTGGCTCCGCCCGAACGATTTTCTGGTGACCCAAAGAGGTTTGCAGTATTTATTAATCAGTGCCGGTTGCACTTCTTATGCCGGCCAGCAGCCTTTCCAACTGATCAAGCTAAGGTAGCTTTCGTGCTTTCATACCTTAGTGGCAATGCGGCAGACTGGTCGATCCCTCTAGTTAATCAAGATGATCCGGTTCTCCATGATTTTCAAGCTTTTCAGCTCAGTATGGAAAAACTGTTTGCTAGACATTCACAGGGGCAGGCCTTGGACAATGAGCTCCTTTCATTGCGACAGGGTAATCAAGACCTTTTGGCTTATATTGCGTCTTTCAACAGACTGATAGTGGAAACTCGGTGGCCTGAGGACTAAAGGATTACGCTGTTTTATAGAGGTCTACGTGGAGAGCTCAAAGATGTGTTAGCCCAAGTAGTGAATCCCCCGCAAGACTGTTCAGACTATATTGACTTAGTCGTTCAAATTGACCACAGACTGCAGAACAGGAAGGCCGATTGTTCCAAGTTTGATGCTCGAGTATTTTCCAAACCACCAACTCCTACCAAAGGAGTAGACTCCGGGGAACCCATGCAAATAGGGGGCCTGAAAGGACCACTAACACAAAAGGAGCGGGAAAGGAGAAAACAGCTGCAATTATGCCTCTATTGCGGAAACTCGGGGCACTTTCTTCGAGATTGTCCGGTGAAACCACCCAAGAAGGCAGTAGGAGCTGCAGTTACCAGGGTCACAAACTCTGAGCAGGGAAACGACCTCGCCCGACAAGAATAGAGGTCCTCTTGCCGAGCGTTAAAACCAGTTCCGTGACATCGCATTTCGTGATACATATGGTCCTCATTAGCCCTGAACATCCGGATCGATTACATGCGATTGAAGCTTACGTCGATAGCGGTGCCATCGGCAATTATGTGGATCATGAAATGGTTTTGAGGATGAATCTGACTCTTTGTCCAAAGGCTGTAAAGGACGTCATTACTACGGTGGATGGTACGGAGATAGCCTCCGGACCAGTAACGCATACCACCCAAGAAGTGACGCTAGTAAGTCAAGATGGACACCATGAGAAGATCATGTTCGATGTGATCAAGGCCCCTCAGTTCCAGATTATTCTAGGAATTCCTTGGTTAGAGAAGCACAATCCTCAGATCGATTGGCGAGCAAGAACGGTTCAGTTTCCAGAATGTGTCTCTACTTGTCACCCTCGACCTGGTGTTGCATTGGCAGCAATTTCCTCGGAGGCTCCCCAGTTACCTACTGAATACCTAGAATTCCAAGATGTTTTCCGGAAGGATCAGGCTAACTCTCTACCTCCTCATAGGTCTTATGACTGCCAGATAGACCTGATACCTGGATCTACTCCTCCTTGTAGTAGAATTTATGCCCTCACCGAGCCCGAGAATCTTCACCTCCGACAATACCTGGATCAATACCTAGCGAATGGGTTTATTCGTCCTTCCAAGTCCCCTGCTTCCTCAGCTTTGTTCTTCGTTCCAAAAAAAGAAGGGGACCTTAGAACTTGTATAGATTATCGCGCCCTGAACCAGATCACCGTTAAGAATAGATATCCGTTACCTTTGATCCCTGAACTCCTGGACCAAGTCAGAAAAGCATGCATATATACAAAGCTGGATCTTAGAGGAGCCTACCACTTGGTACGAGTAAAAGAGGGCGATGAATGGAAGACGGCCTTCCGCACCAAGTATGGGCTATTTGAATATCAGGTCATGCCCTTCGGACTTTGCAATGCCCCGGCCGCCTTTCAATATTTTATGAACGATGTCCTCACAGAGCTCATAGATGTGTGTGTTGTTGTTTACATTGACGACATCCTCGTTTATTCTTCATCGGAAACTGAACATCGGAAACACGTGAAAATGGTCCTCGAGAGATTGCGTCAACACAAACTTTTCGCTAAGTTGGAAAAATGTGTTTTCAACGTGACTGAAGTTGAATTCTTGGGATTCATATTATCACCTAGCGGAGTGCGTATGGATTCAAAGAAGGTCGATGCAATTCTCAAATGGCCATCGCCATCCTCCGTAAAAGGTGTTCAAAGCATGTTAGGCTTCGCTAACTTTTACCGCAGGTTTATCCCCGAATTCTCTCGAATAGTCCAGCCCATCACCGCCTTGTTAAAGAAAAACAAACGTTTTGAATGGTCTACCGAGGCGGAACAAGCTTTCCAGAATTTGAAGACTAGATTTATCTCTGCACCGATCTTAAAACATCCTCGCCCAGAACTCCCCTACATCGTTGAAACTGATGCTTCGAGCCTTGCCATGGGGGCAGTTCTATCACAAAAGGACCCAGTAACCAATCAGTTGCATCCCGTGGCATTTTGGTCCCGCAAATTCTCGTCTCCTGAAATCAATTACACTATTACTGATAAGGAACTTCTAGCTATCAAGTCCGCCTTTAAGGCTTGGCGGCATTATCTTCTGGGGGCCCAACACACCGTTACTGTGATTACAGATCACCGAAACCTGCAATATTTGAAAACCGCAAAAGCTCAATCCTCTAGGCAACTCCGTTGGGCACTATTCTTTGCCGAGTTTGACTTCATAATTACCTATCGACCTGGTACAAAAAACGGTAAAGCTGATGCCCTTTCTCGAATGGGAGTGGAAGAACATTTGATCAATCCTAAACCTGTACCTATCATTCCCGAACAAAGAATTCTAGGTGTAATCGCCACACAATCCATAGAGGAAGTTAAGGATAAAGCCAGGCTACTGGTAACTCCAGCAGACATACAGAATTGGCATCTGCAGGGAAAGGACTTTACGGTGAAGGACAACCTATTATATTTCCAAGAACGGTTATACCTGCCCAGCACAGATTTACAGAAAAGGGTAATCTCTTGTTATCACGATTCTTTAATGGAAGGACATCCCGGTATGACCAAGACCTCGGAAAAGATCAAGCGCTACTTCTGGTGGCCGTCTTGGAAAAAAGATATCAGAGACTTTATAATGTCCTGTGGAGTATGCGCCCAAAACAAGAGTCAAAAGGAAAAACCAGCCGGCCTCTTACGCCCTATTGACATCCCGCCTCGCCCTTGGCATACGCTTTCTATGGACTTCATCACCGATCTACCTCCATGCTCCGGATACAATACGATCCTAGTAATCGTGGACCTATTCTCCAAGATGGCACATTTCATTCCACTCAAAGGCTTACCAACAGCAGCAACTCTGGCCCGAGAATTTCTCGAAAACATCGTCCGACTGCACGGTTTTCCTTCAGTTCTAATTTCGGATCGAGGTAGTCAATTTATTTCTCATTTTTGGCGAAGTTGCTGTCGGTCGGCTCAAATTGATGTGAGACTTTCGACCAGCCACCACCCTCAAACCGACGGACAAACCGAGAGGACCAATCAAGCTCTGGAACAGTATTTGCGCTGCATGCTACAACAAACTGAAAAAACTTGGAAAGATATCCTTTGGATAGCCGAATATGCCTACAATAACTCTGTCCACTCGGGAACTGGGAAGACCCCGTTTTTTCTTTTATACGGTAGTCACCCTCGAACCTCGGAGTTGGATCCACTCCAAGATCTTGGAACACCAGCAGTAGACCACCTGCATTCTACAATCACCCAAGCCTTTAACGAAGCCGTTTCTCACCTTCAAAGGGCTAAAGAACAATACAAGAAAGGAGCAGACCAACATCGGAAGGAAGCCCCCCAATATCAAGTAGGAGATCAAGTCTGGTTATCCACCAAATATCTCCCTCTAAAAGGACCACGCACATTCAACCCAAGATACCTTGGTCCCTATTCCATCACTACCATAGTAAATCCAGTAGCGGTCAAGTTGGACTTGACCCCTCACATGAAGATACATCCGGTCTTCCACGTCTCTCTATTAAAACCCGTGCAACCTCAAACCCGACTAACTGCATCTCCAAAACCTATTCTAGTTGATGGAGAACTCGAGTTTGAAGTCAAAAGCATCCTGGATTCCAAGATCTCCAAATCTAAACTATTTTACCTGATTGACTGGAAAGGCTACGGTCCCCAAGAAAGATCCTGGGAACCTGCAGAATATGTCCACGCGCCTTGTCTAATCAAAAGATTTCATCGAACATTTCCTAACGAGCCCAAACCCCTGGAGAAGCCCGGTTTGGGAGGGGCCTTGAGGGGGGGTGCTGTCATGATCTCTGCTTCCAAAAGATCAGGACTTGCCCGACTCCCTTGGAAGCAGACCCATAACCCCGGTTCCGAGTGCCAGCCAGTCCCAATTGGGACCTTTTGGACCCTGTCCTGGCGCCAGTGGCACCAGGCTCATAAAGATGCCCAGTCCCAGCGCTGGAAGCGCCGGGCTCATAATGCTTGGGTGGACTTACCTGCAGCAGACCATGCTGCTTACTTACCTGCCAGTTGAACCCCTGATCCTCTTCTGTTTGGGACTACTTTTCCGGTTGGGTGGGGCAGGAGCCACTCCCTAGGTTCAGAACACTGGAACTCTTCTGGAAAGCAGGAACTCTTTTCTTACCTAGGCGTGGCTGTCGAAGGAGACACTTAAGCACTACAGGAGGCTATTTAAACCACACCCGATGGATGAATCTTGCTTTGCGTTATTCTGCATTCTCTGCAGCAGAACGCTCATCGTGTCTTCTGCTTCTGATCCTGGGCCTAAGGGAACAAAGGCTTACCATCCTGGAATCCAGTCTTCAGCAGCACCTGTAAAGACAAAGAAAGAACAGGTTAGCACTACGGTCTTCAGTGGCAGCGCATCTCTTAACTGGTCCATCGGCTGTCACCAACGCCTCGCGCTGCATTCCGGCATCTGAAAGACAAAGGCTTACCTACTCTTCGCATGCTCCGGAGGTCTTCGCACTGCATTCCGGCATCTGAAAGACAAAAGCTTACCAGCTCTTCGCATGCTCCGGAGGCCTTCGGCGCTGCATCCCGCATCTGAAAGACAAAAGAAGGTGCGTTTAAAGACATTGGGCAACTTTATTACTCACGTGCCATTACTCCTTCCCACGCCGAATCCAGTGGGTATTCCAGCACCCTTCAGCTTCTCTAAAGCTCCGAACTTGTACCTGCAAGATAAAAGGGACAGTTAGTGCGCATCGTGAAGCAGGCTACAAGCGCTTACTTACGTGCTTCCAGGCGCTTCTATTCCTCACGCGGGTTCGATCCTCAACTCTCATCAGCCCGCCATCCGCCATCGCCGGAACCCTGCAAAACAAGAGATATCATTACAAAAGACTTTTAAGACATTTGAAGTGCCCAGAACTTACCGTTCGTGCAGTTAACGACGGACAGCAGTCCTCTGAGGTCAAGAGGCCTGCACCCTTATCCAGTGAAGAAACTGGTTACGGCACCCTGCCCCGAGGCAGATGGAGAGCTTGGCGTTCACTTACCTAAGGTGAGGGCGTTAACCTTTGGGGTTCTACAGGAGAAGAGAAAGGGAAGAGGGGAGAGGCACCCAATAACCCCAGTTCATTAATCCCATATTTTCTATCTGCAGACATCTTACTCTTGGAGTCAGACATACAGTGCACAGAGGTCCAGCCCAAAGAGCCAACCATGTGTTACACATCACCTTTGAAGATACAGCATTCACCCAGTCAAGACCGGCGCCTCTGCGGGAATCAGGTGAGCGTTACACCTTTGCGGTGACAGCGCATTGTACCGCATGCCAGTGTGTCCACATTGAACAATTCCCTGAACAGTGGAATTCCTGTGTAGAAATTGTCCATATTCAAATGGTGACCCTTGTGGAGCCATGGTGTGAGAAGATCCCAAACAATCTTCCCAGTTGTCCCTAAATGGGCTGGGCAGCCCAGAGGGTTTAGGGTAGAGTCTTTCCCAGTGTAGACTCTCATGTTGCAGACATACCCAGTGGTACTTTCACACACCATGTAAAATGAATTGCTTGAACACTAGCCGGCGTTGGTACAACATCAATGACTCATCAATGGATATGTTCTGGCTAGGAACATACACCTCCTCAAATCGCTGAGTCAAGTGCTTCAGAAATGGCTGAAGTTTGAATAGCCTATCAAAGTTTGGGTCCGTTCTGGGTAATGCTGCCGAGTTGTCATTGAAATGCAACATACGTAGCAGTGCTTGAAAGCGATTCCTACTCATTGTAGCTGGAAAAAACGGGGTTGCATGAACCGCTACAGTAGACCACTACATTGAGACAGACGGCTTCGGCGATATTCCCATGTTCAGAATGAGACCCCAAAATCTTCTCATCTCAAGATCGGTTGTTGGAACCCATGCTTGTGCTCTGGAATGGGGTTTCAGAGTGGGATCCCTTGACCACAAGAACTGTGCAGCTTTCAAATTGGTTTGCTGAACCATATCTGCAATTAAAAGTCAATAGGCTGAAACCCCTCTGTATTTACTGTGCACCCTCATATTCCAGTGAAAGGGGGCACAACAGGCTGAGCCATTGCTGGAGGCACCCACTCCGACTCATCCATGACAGGAACTGGCACATGCCTTGCACGTCCTGCTTGTCCCCTCCCCCTTACAGGTCTCCTGCATGTGGGAAGGGTGGGAATACTGCATGTGGGAAGGGTGGGAATACTGCATGTGGGAAGGGTGGGAATAGGTGCATGTACTCTTTCCACCTCTTCGTCCTCAGATGATGAGCAGGAAGAACTACCATCCACGGAGAAATCGCTTCCCCAATCACTTTCATGCTGACCCTCAGAAGCAGTATCTGTATCAGATTCCATATCACCTCTGAGCCATGCTCTGAGCCAGATTCCATCAGTGCAGCTAACGCCTGTGCACCAGACAGTGATCGTCGCCGAGAAGCCATGACTACTGTCGCTATGGAACCCTTCACTGTCCAAAGAACAGAGAAAGACTGAAACAATAACTATGTGTGCTTCTCAAAGTGTGGAACCAAGTTGAGTAAGTGCTATGCAGTGCTACAAACCTACACCACACAAGGACGCCAAAATGTCCAAACTCTGCTCACAAACTGTAGCAACCCTCTGCAATATGACGTACTCTGAGCACGCTACAAAAAACGGAGTACAATTTTGCAAACACTCACGTGAAATGCTAAGGACCAGCTCACTGCTTACTTACAAGTGGGTAGACAGCTACAACACAGCTGCACCTAAAACAAAGACAACAAAAAATGTAAGGAAGATGTCCTCTTCCACTATACATTACAGAAATACAGGGGTGGAGACGAGGATTGCACCCACAGTACCAATTCAAAGGCAGCCAACGTGCGTTGCACCCTCCCCTCCTCCATGAAATACTGATGCATGGGAAATGGCGTTGAGAAGCAACCATGGAACGTATTAGTGATTGGGTGAGTTGAAAAGGCAGAGGCGATCAAAGCTCAGACAGGGAACAAAAGGAAAGTACATGCCAGACCCTTCCAGACAATTGCTGGCACACTTTTCAACAAGGCAGAGAGGCGGCCAGAGTCACACACATCAACCACAACCATCCTACATCTCTGCCTGGCCAACGCTACAGCTTTCCCCTCCAGGAAGGGATGGGGACCCTGCCAGGGCACCCTGCAACCACTGCTGAACTTTGGGGACAAAAGACCCACATGGGAGACAGGCGCCCAAGGCCAGTGACATCACCCTGACTGTCCTGCCCCTCTGGCTACCCTGCGCTACAGCTTTGCCCCCTGTGAAAGGATGGGGACTCTGGCGGGTCACACTGGGACCACTCCTGGACTTGGGCAACAGAAGTGGTGACCATTGCAATGAAAGGAATGAGCTCCGTACCACGTGGGCATTGCATGCTCAGAAGAAATGACCATCTGCATTACTACTGCAAACATTTTTGTGACACTGCTGCTAGTTATCATTACCCCATTTGTATTTCTGCAAAGCAACCACCTTCCTACATGCAAGCCACAACCATCATTGCCCCCAGGACCTCCCCACTACCCATTCCCACCCATACCACTAACACTGCAGCCACAGTTCCTCCGACCACAGTAACCATCCACCTCCACATTACAATGGATATCTACAAAAGTAATATATGCAGTACTTACATCAGTCAGCCAAAGCTTTCCAGGAGCCACAACTGCAAAGAAAACACAAAATAATTACATTCAATACTTAGCCTACCAATAACGCATCTAAACTGCCTTGGGGGTTTCTGCTAACTTTTCGATTTCTACCACCCGATACATGGCACATCCCAGTCATCTACCACCACGGAAGGCTACACTGCACAATGATAGGAAATGGAAATAAGACGAATAGGCGTATGGCTACCCCCAGCACAAAAAAAAAAACTTGTACAGATAGCTACGTGGCAAACTGCCCTCCCAGGGAAACAGCACTGTTAAGCTGCTCTGGGGGGAAATGTGTGACCTACCACGGCAACTGTGTCCCTAGCCACCCCAATACCTCCCCAGAGCACACAATTCCGTTCACACCACCAACACTACAGGGCCAGTTCCCACCCACCGAGTAGCAATCCGCCCCCCTCATAAACAATGTACCCATAACCAAAAGTCAATACTTACATAACAAGGGAGAAGCTTGAACTGCACAAGACCTGTAAAGGGAACAAAGGAACACATACATTATCCGCGTCAGCCCAGCCAAACACCAGACCACCCAGACATGCTCCTCCATTGCATGGGGCAGTAGTGTTTACCCACCTTGGGGGAGGATGGGCACACTAATGTGCCCATCTGCGCCAAGCGAAGTTGGGTAAACAAAGAAAATACAAAATCGTAGGCTGCTTTTAGGGGGTGCTGAGGGGCACCCTACATTGCCAGCAAATGTTATACTGTAACGGGGGGGTGGCGTTCTCCCCCCCACCCCAAATGGAGGGCCCCACCTCATGCATCCCTCCCTGGCATCAGATAGGGGAGGCCCCACCTCATGCATCCCTCCCTGGGGTCAGATGCCCCTTCCTAGGAGCAGATATCTGCCCCCAGGGAGGGTTGCATGAGGTGGGGTCCTCCATTTGGGGTGGGGGGTGAGTGCCTCCCCCCCGTTGCAGTACAACATTCGCTGCCAATTTAGGGTGCCCCTCAGCCCCCCCTAAAATGCAGCCTACAATTTTGGATTTTTGTTTTTGTTTACCCAAGTTCGCTTGTCGCAGATGGCCACATTAGTGTGCCAATCTGCCCCCAGGGTGCCCAAACCCTACTGCCCCATATATTGGGGGTCCTGCCCCACCTTTTGTGGTGGCCCTCTCCTCACCCACACCGAACGGAGGGGGGGGCACATCATGCAGTCCTTCCTTGGAGGCTCAGGGAGGGCTGCATGAGGTGTCCCCTCCAGCCATTTGAATCCCTCCCTGGCGTCAGATAGGGGAGGCCCCACCTCATGCATCCCTCCCTGGGGTCAGATGCCCCTTCCTAGGAGCAGATATCTGCCCCCAGGGAGGGTTACAAGCGGTGCCCCCTTTCTACTTCGATTGGGGGGGAGGGACACCCCCCCCCTTTCAATCAGTAAAAAATCCATGGTGGCTAGTGGCCCCCAACCCTACCACCAACCCCTTTTCCCATCATTTTTTTATTTATTTTGTTTACATTCCCTGGGGGCAGATGGTCAGCCATCTGCCCCCAGGGTTCATGTGCCCCCATGCTTTGGGGGCCGGAGGGGGGGAGTTTGCTGCTTACTTGAAGCAGCCCCCCTCTCCCCCAACTCACAAACAAATCAATGGTGGTCCAGTGGGTTGCTGGTCACGGATCAGCGCTCTGCGTGACCAGCAATGCGTCATATTAGTGGTGTCCTTGGAAAGGGGAGAACCTCTCCTTTTCACGGACACCACTTTTTGTCATATCCCTGGTGGTCTAGTGGGCCCCAGGGCCCCAAACCCCCTCCCACCTCCCCCATCCCTTGATTTAAAAAAAATAATAATATTTTTTCACCCCTGGGGGCAGTGATCATCTGCCCCCAGGGGTCTCTGGTGCTGTGGCCCCATGCTTTGGGGCCACGGGGGGAAGGTAGCCGCTTACCTAGTAAGCAGCCCCCGCCCCCGTGTCACAAACAGATCTGTATTGATCCAGTGGCATTGCTGCCCGCGGATCGCGCACCCTGCGCCCGATCCGCGGGCAGCAATGCCACACAATGGGTATCGTTGGAAAGGGGAGGATCTCCCCCTTCCAACGATACCCGCCTCGATCTCCGGCTTGAAATACAGCCGGAGATCGAGGCGGAGCAAGAAGGTCTCTTACCTTCTCTCTTCCCTGTAGCAGCCGAAAAATGGCTGCTGCGGGGAATTTACTTTCAGTTTCATGCCGACGTGCGTTACGCACGCCGACGTAAAACTGAAGGGTATCCATCCCCCTAGCAGTGAGGGGGGACCTCCCCCTCACATAGCCCGGGGGTTCGATTACAGTTTTGCTCGATCCCTGCGTTGCAGGGATCGAGCAAAACAGAGTGCCTAAACCGACGAGCCGGCTCGTCGGTGGCAACCTGGAGTGCTTGCCACCGACGAGCCGGCTCGTCGGTGGCACTTAAGGGGTTAAACAACACTATTTGCATTTCATAAATAAGGCAAACAGTAAACAATCCCAACATCCCCCCCCCCAAATTCCCATCTCTTGACCGATTCCCATAAGACCTCTCAACCTTTATCTCCCCTTTCTCTCGTCGGCCTCTGCCATTTCTTGTAAGTGGCAGGCACCGTGGGCAATATCTTCTTGTGGATCCCCTCCAAACCCCTCCATGGCCCACTCCTTCCCTCCCCGTCCCTATCCTCTCACCTATTTCCCATACCTCATGTTGGTTTCAGATAGTTGGGTATAGCCAAATCATTCAGCAACTGGCCCCAGTCTGCCGTTACCCCGTCTTCCTCCGTGTCAGCCTTCACCCACCGCAGTATTTCCAGTTCCACTACGCCCCATCTACAGCTGCCATGACGTTATTGATGGCCCTTGTGGATGTTCCAAGCAATTGCCATGTGACTTTTAGCTAATATTAGTAAGCATCTCACCATTCTGTTACGCGTCTTATGCCTCTTCCCCCCTGAAAGGATCCCCCATATACATGTTCTCGGGTTACATTCCAGTTTTGTCCCCAATAACCCATTCTCCCCTTCCACCACCTTGTCTCAATAGTTCGCTATAACACTGCAATCCCAGATCATATGGCCCCTACCACATCTTGGGCACTCATCACTCAGGTTCCTCTTCATTGCCCATAATCTTGTTGGTGTCACAAATGTCCTATGCAGGATATTAAATTGGACCAGTTGGAATCTGGCATTCCGTGACACCTTCTGGACTCGATCCCAGATCTTTGTCCATTCCCTCTCCGATATCTGGTTCCGAACATCCGCCTCCCACTTCCCCTTACCTTCAGTTGCCCCCTAGGTTCCTCCGCCTGTAGGGCCTTGTAAATGCATGAAACCCTCGCCTTCCCTCCTGTTTGCTCTAGCAGTATCTGCAGTAGTGGGCTTGTTTCTGGTTCCACCGGTATTCCATTGCATAATTCCGCTAATCTCCTAACTACCACCCCATATGCCAAGAATAAACCCTTTGTTAGTTCAAACTTCACACACTTTTCTGAGAACGTCAACAGCTTCCCCCCCTCAAGCAGGTCCCCCATCACCCTGCGGCCCTTTTCGAGGAACCTCTGTATTCCTGCCCTCCCTACCGCCTCAGCTTCTGGTCCATACCTCAGGGCAGGTTCCCGTCGTAGGGCCCCCTCAGGTCCCATCTTCTTAACCAATTTCCCCCATACCTCTCAGGCTGCTTCAAACACAATTGTGGCCCCCTTATTACCCATCGGATTCCATAAAGAATCAACTCCTCATCGATAAGGTGGTAGACTCTCCACCAGCCCTTTCAGGACTTTCCCATCGTACTGCCCCCAATCCATTGCCATTTGCAGTTGAGCCACTATAAAGTATTTCTCATAGTCTGGCAGACCAAGTCCACCTTCCGACCTCGCTCTCCGTGTTATCGCTAAGGATACCCTCCTCCGCCCCGGGTTCCACAATGGCTCCCCCACCCTACCGTCGAGCATTTTAAAGAAAATCTTCTTGGCTACATATGGTATGTTGGTGAAGAAATATAGCAATCTTGGGAGGATCACCATTTTACATAATGCCACTCTTCCCATCAGGGAGATGGGTATACCTTTCCAGAACTGCACCGAGTCTCCTATTTCGATAACGCCCTCCCTGTATTGTGTACAAAGGTTTCTTCCATACCATGAAATATCCGTATGGCCAAATATTTGAATGACTCAGTCTTCCATTGTATCCCCTCCTCCGGTAAATCTCCCACCTGACACCCTCATAACCCTCCCAAGGGGAACAGCAGTGACTTATCCTTATTGATACGAAAGCCTGACAGTTGGCAAAAAATGTTAACACCTCCAACAGCATTGGGAGATTTTCCTGCGGGTTATTCACATACAGCAATAAATCATCGGCATATAGTGATACTACATGTCTCACCCCTCCCGCTACAATCCCAGCCTCTCCCATCTCCTGCCGCAGAAACCCTGCCAACTGCTGCAGGGCCAGTGCGAATAGTAGCTTTGGAGACACCGCGCATCCATGCCTTGTCCCTCCTACTCAATTCCCATCTCTCTGTGATCCAATCATTAGTCCTCACCATCGCCACCAGCTTATTATAGAGCAGACCCAGCCATTTCCGTGATAACTTGGGTATCACCGGTCAGGCCCTGGCTTTGCTGACCTCTTTCCTCTCTGACGACCCTCCCAGGTCCAAATGGGGTCCTTCCTCTCTGCTACCTTTTTCTCTATCTGTGGTGTCCCCAAGGGGTCTAACCTCTCTCCCTGGTTCTTCAACCTCTACCTGGCACTTTTTGCCCACTGCATTGCCGCTCTCTGCCCCAACTTTCAGTGCTATGCGGATGACACTCAGCTCATTTTCAGGCTACCTTCAGCATCCTCTTCTCCTTCCCTCATCACTGACTGT